>NT_176897.1:513511-521598 GCF_000188095.3 Bombus impatiens | reverse complement strand
CAGGGGGGCAGCGGGCCGAAAATCGACGCGCAAAATATCGCGCCACTTCCGGACGCGGCCATTTACAAATTCACCGGGACGGCGGTATGCGATCGTGCTCTCTCTCTCTCTCTCTTTCTCGTTCTCTTCCACGCTCGTCCGCTAACTCGCTCGCTCATACGTGCCTTTTTTCGTATTCAGAGGCGGGAACCACCGAACGTTTACCGGGTGACACGCTGAGTTTTTGGACACGTATCCCGGTAACCGCGAGACAGCCTTTCGATTCTCCTCGTCACGCAGTCGGGAATTCGTTTTCCGGTTTCGTCTGGCGTGACGTTGTGTTCGCGCAGGTTGAATGGTGCGCGTCGTTGAAAGTGAAACGTGAAATGTTATCGCGTCGCGCGCGCGTTAACGTTTCGTTCTTTTAACAGCGCGCCCGTAGTTTTTAGATGTTTCCGAGACCGAAAATTTTTAGTCGAATAATTTACCGCCGCAAACCTTCCCCTCGCGGTATCGTAACGAATGCCGGAGTTCAATCATGCTCATAAATATTCAACGGCGGCTCGCTGTTTCAACCAACTACGCGCTTATTGTCGAGCTCGTATCACTTTCGATTACGCTCTACACGTAATCTACGTACTAGTAGGAAAACTCGCAAAATAGGAAAATTATCGACGAAAAAGGCGTATAACACGCGAATAACGATAGTCTCCCTGGAGAATGTCTCGTTCTCTATGAACGAAAGAAGACGCGAACGTGCGCAGCTCGCTCGTGTAATACTGTACGCGGTGTCGATTGCTCCTTTGAAAATCGTGTCGAATTCACGGCGGAACGTTGTTTCCTGCTTTCGCGGCGGTTTTTTAAACTCCGTGGTGTCTTGGCCTACTATAAAATCCGACACCGTTTACGTTTCCGGAGCGCGAAGAAGACATTAATCAGCACCCGATGCGATGGCAGCGTAACCGTCACGTGCGATCGGTGTGAATGCACTTTTTGTTTCAACACATTCGCTTTCTATGTCGTTTTTTTTTCTCCTCTCGATAATCTCGCTCGCAACGAAAAAGAAACTATTTGCAGCAGCCTTGTTTTACGAATCGATTAACGTACGATCGTCGCTCGATAATCGTTCTCGCTTTCGTAGACTTCGAACTCTGATATTCGATGGTGGTACGGACGAAAGGAATTTTCGCGATATTCTATTTTAAATACGGACGCAGGCCAGTGTTATCTTTCACGGAAATATCGGGTTTCGTAGCGAGGAGGTGAGCGCATGGAGCGCTATGTCGACGGAAAAGGCGATTCCCCGCTACTAGGCCAGGAAGTAGACCGGCGCACCCCTTCCTAGTCGACCTAGACCTACACCTAGACCTAGCCTAGCCTAGCCTAGCCTAGCCTAGCCTAGCCTATCCTAGCTTAGCCTATCCTAACCTGTCCTAGCCTAGCTTAGCCTAGCTTAGCCTCAGCCGTGGCGCCTGTTTCGCTCCTTTTGTTTTTGTTCGCCGCCTTTGTTGCACCTGCTTGTTCGCTGACTGCCGACGATGGCGTGCTGCTTTCTCGCCCGTTGGACTTTTCCTCTCTTCGCGCTGAGAAACGAGGTGACCGGGGCTACTTAAGCAAACGCTACGGCGCACTTTCGCGTTCGAGTTACCGCGAGAAACCGGACAACGAGTTTACGATACGATAATTTCGTGCCAGTTGTATGTCAACTCGCGCCTGGGGAATTTGTTTAGTTGTCGTAACGCGGCTGGTCGCGCGTTTCGTCCGGCAAACACAAACCGAGCACACGGCACAGCCTCGCTTTCTATGCGTTCCATCGGCGAGCACACTTTCGCGTAACGCGTTAACGATGCAACCGATTTCCCCCGACAAGAGCGTCCGATGTATCGCCGCGTGAAACGTCGTTCGTACGAAAGATGCCTTTGATTGATCGTATCTCGTGGATGAGGTACGTACATACCTCTGTGTCGCGAGAAAAGCCGTGAAATACGTTCTGCGCACAGATCGCACCTGCGAGGTGTGCGATCGAGAACGTACGAAAATAAATCGCAACGCGGCACGCGGTCGTCCTCCGGCGAATAATCGCGATCGGGGAGAAGCCTCGAAGCGAGGAGGATCGACCTGTGCGAGGAAACCAAGTACCGTACGAACGACAGCGTACGTATATAACCATACGCCCCGCCTAGTCGACCTAGACCTAGACCCAGTCTATGCTCAGAATCCACTCTGCATCGTGTTTCGTTCCTTTATTTTTACTCGCTGCTATTCGCTGCTATTCGCTGCTACGCGAGGCGTTACGTAACAACACGCACGACCCTTTCAGCACGGCCATCGCCTGACAAACCGTATTTTCTCCTCCGCAATTTTTTTTCCCACTACACATACATTCGCATATCCTTTTTATCTCGTCTCCGTTTCTTCTTTCAATCCAAGCCGTCTTCCGCGATAATTTATAGCAAACCGAAATATCGCAGACCGATGTTCGAGATTTCGTTACGCGGCTTCCGAAAGAGAAAAAGAAAAGAAAAATAGATCGGTCGCGACTATCGTATCTAACCAGGTTTCGATCTCGAGGATGTCGCAATCATACTGAAAACTATCTCGATCGTTTAGACCGGTTTCTAACGGCTGATAACGAGCACCTGTGTAAGTGGCTTCGCTCACGTCGTAGTTAACCGTGCGAAACGTTCGCATCTTAATCTCGTAGCAACGACCGGGATTTTTTCCAGACAGGTTCGAATTGCTTTCTGTCATACGTTGACAATACGCGCTTATCCGGCTTACATCGAGGGAAACACCTGTCGAATTCTGCCTTCCGACCAACCCTTCCGATCGATCGGGTAGCTTGCTTGAATTATTAAAAAGTAGATAAAGCACGCGTTTTATTAGGACGAGAAAGCTGGCGGAATAGTAAAATTCGCGGAGTTGGCGTGACGAATCGAGGACCTAGCTAGACCGTGAATTTTCTTCGGCATCGGTGTTTTTCTCTGGTCGGGCGACTCACGGTCGCTCGTTGTTCGACATCGATCGCCGGAGCAGCTCGCCGTGCGTTCTATTTTTTCTTTGATTTCCCCGATACCACCTTAAACCACCTCCGCCGTCGTCGATTCGTCGGTCTCTTTCCCTCTTTTTCCCACCTTTCGTTTTTCCTTGCCGCTGCCGCGTTCGGAATTACGTCGGCGGGGCTCGCGTCTGGCAATCTTTTAAAAATATCCGGACGAGTACTTGATCTAGGGCAACCAGGACATCCTCGATCCGCGCGAGGTTGCTCGGCCGAGACTCGGATACGCGCGCGCGTTTCCCTGCATTTTTTTCGGCCGACGCAGTTGCCAAAAGTTCGCATCGCGCCGCGCTGAAAAATTCGGCGCCGAATCACATGACAGGTTCCGGGAAACCGTGTTACACGTCCTGCTCGAACAGAAATAAGCTTGAAATCACGCGTAGCTGTTTTCGAAATCGTTCGTCGAACGACGGATCAAAGGAACTCGGAACAACCAAGGAAGACGAAATTTCACGAGAACCAGCTTTTTCTCCCGATACGACGACGATCGGGTTAGAATGCCAATCGTCGATTCCTGGCCGATCTCGTTCACCGTGTTAATTAATATTAACGAATTCTATCGAAACATCGGGCGTCGCTTTGACACGCGGCCGAAGCAAAGTCGCGACTCCGCTGTGACGGTGTACAACTTGGCACCTTTGTACTTCTAATAATGTAATTCGCACTAGCTTGTGATTCTGCCGTTGGAAATATAACACCGTCACATTCGTAGAACGCTACTCGTAGGTATACGAAATCGTAAGGCCGTCGTACGATACGTCGTAAACGATCGTTCGCCGCTTCTTCTTCCAATCGGTCGAATCGCGAATATTACGTCGGTTCGTCGCGTACATTGCGTTTTCATGACACAGGACGCGCGGTAAAAATATTTTTGCCGCGATGCAGTTGTAATTCGCGCCACAAAGAGCCGTTAAAATCTACCGCGATCTTCGCGTTTTTTATTTTTTATTTTTCTTTTTCTATCAAACTCGACGTTTTAATCGAGTAAAAGTAGGGAAAAAGCTCGAACGACGAATCGATTCTCCCGCCGTGCGATCGAAAGCAGCGCGCGATCGATAGCCCGAGTTGAATAAATTATATAAACGCGAGGAGCGACGCGTTTGGTCGATTTTCGAAGGCAGATGGAACGTTGGCACAAACGGGCTGCAGCCGGCTCGCAACCAACGAGAAGGGTTGATCGGGATTTGATCGGCTCGCGGAGCCTTGTAACGCTTTACGACGATTCGTCCTCAACGTTAAAATGTGTGCCACGTTGTGTGCCAGCGCGCGACGCGCGAAACTTTCGTTCCCGACGTGCCTGAAGGGTCTTTCACACGTTCGGCGAGCCTCTGACTCCGCTCGAATCGTAGTTCGATGATGATCCGTTCGAAAATAACCGGCCGATGCCTATTCTTCGCCGCGTTTCTATTCCGGTCGGACGGTGGCGCCTACTACGATTCTCTCGTCGCTCGCTCTTGTCAGTTCGTCTCTCGTTAGCCCGTTAGAACGCCGTTTATTTCGTTAGTTTTATCCATTTCGCGAGAACAAGTTCTCGCAGTAAGAAGAAATTCGGAACAAACGAGACGACGCGTTTGTTTCTTTTGACAGGCGGAAAGGCTGGCTAGCGTTGGCTTACGGCGGCTTAGAGTTCCCAGGCTATTTCCGATGCTTATCTGGTACGTCGTTCTAGATAGAAGCGACCGATGGCGAATCTGGTTTGGCAAAATCGCGGAAAGACTTCGGGCCATTTGGCAACGCGCGAAAGTTCGCGCACGCACCGGCCCGGATCTGAATTTTAGAATGTCGCTTATTCGAAGAACGGACCAGGCGACGCGAGTGAAAGAGCGACGCGGTCGAGCGCGATCCTTGATTCTAACACGGCTCGTTCTTTCTCAAATATCGAAACTTAGAACCGTGTTTCTTCGCTACCACCTCCTCTGTACTCCATCGAAAGCAGCGAAGATCGTGTTCGCAAACGTTTAGAAGGCGACTAAGACACCTACGAACCTCAAAACCGGGCATTCCGTCGTCGCCTGCAAATTACCATACCGTAAAATATTCAATTCGAACGATGAAATCTCTCTTTCCTCCGAGATACTCGTTTTCGATAGTATCTGAAGCGTGTTACTTCAGTCGGAACTTGTACTCGGCTGAAAGATACGGTCGTAAGATAACCAGAAACGATAGGAAGCTCGGACCTGACGTGCCTACGTAAATCAAATTCTGTTTCCACCTACGAATTACCATAGCGCGATCGGTAAACGCGTGGAGAAGCCGATCCGGCCGTATCCCTAGCGTAACGCAATATGTCTACCGTAAATCGATCGGACCTAGCAGTAACGGAGAGCCGCGTCGCGGTCCTGCGATCGAAGGGCCCTTTAAGAGCAGGTCGAATTTTCCCTCGGCTTTCGTTCGCGTCCACCGTGGTCGGCCACCGCAATGGGAACACGGTCGTCGCTGGTGGGGCGCCCCGCAAAGTTACCAAATCGCTATGGCGTAACATTTTGCTTATTCACGTTCGATTATACAATCCGGCACACTTTTACTCGGCAAGTCGGCCTCTGCCTCTCGAGAGGGCCTACCTGCCACACGGTGTGTCACTGTGCGCAGATTTTTTTTTATCCGTGCGATCGCTTTTTTCTCTTTTTTTTCTTTTTTTTTTTTTTGCGAAACATCAACAGATGTTCCTCCGCGATTAAACAATTATGGGTTTCCAGCGAACGTACCTGATGGACGATTCTCGACGGACGATATTTTATTCGCGGCGCAGATTTTCCCTGCGATCGCACGAATCGGCCCGCTTTCAGCTGCCTGTCCCAATTAAGCGATCACCTTTAGAACGTGCAACGAGACAACCGGTCATTTCGAATTCCACGCTTTTAACGCTCACGCTACGATTCTGCGATACACACTGCTTTGGAAATATATATAATAATTGGTTTCAAGCATGTTAAATTTCATTGGCGTTCGGTGGTATTATACTCCGATACGAAAAGACGGATACTATGGCGAAAAAAAAAAAAAAAAACGTTTTCTTGGAACGTCGAAGTACGTTTCTGTACTAAACGGATATAGCCGGTGTGTGTATTTTAAAGGCCAAAAACACCTGCGTACGTATACCGTAATTGCGAAAACAAAAGATCCGAAATTTTCCATTCTATTTTGATCTCTCATCGGAAAAAACATCTCCATCGATCGTTCGACGAACGTTACGTTCGGCCTGAGATCGAGCCGTGCTATAAGCTGTTATAAACTAGGAAAACATAGAAGAGTTTGCAATCGGACGTTCGTTAGAACGAAAGAAACGAGGTTAAACTGGTTGCCACGCTTCGTCAACACTTTCAATCAGGGAAAGTCCGGCGCAGACGTTCCTAGCGTAGTCATTTGAACAACGTCGAACAGGAACCGCGTTTACATCGTAACGTTGCAATGGATCGAAGAATCGGCTGTACGCAATGCATAAAAATCAATGCAGTTTCCCATACGGTGGTCTGTATAATTGATAATGACGGCGAATAATCGGTAATTGAATCGGTTGGAAGCGAAGTTTCAGCCGGTGAAGCGGTTCGACGAGCTTTCCATTCGGTGGCTCGTTTCGAGCGAGACTCGCGCGGTGCAACCTTGGCGGCGATCCAATTCGAGCACGGCTGTTTGAAATCACGACAGGGCCAGGTGTGTGTCCCGGCGAAATCAGCTGTCGTTTCGTCGAACGCGATCGGAGAGGCGAAAAAGAGGGGCGCGATTGCGCGACTCGCGTGCGATTACCGCTCTTGGCAGATTCTGGACCCGGCTGTTCTCTTTAATCGCTTCGCCGCGCTCGTTTCGCGCCACGATCGCCTCGAAATTCGAAAATCTGCGGCAACCGCAACCAACGTCGCAATCGTGTGACGATCGAGCGACTCGAAATGCGCTTCGTTCGATAAAAGTAAACGCGAGTACCAACGGCAAAAGAGAATCGCGTGCTTTTAACGCAATCGCGAACGCCAAGTATCTGACACCGTTTAGACCTGCGTTGTACCTGTAGCGTTGAATTGACCGGTTGTATCGAGGTTGATCGTTACACTGCTAGACGTCGTTATCGAATCGCGGACGTTTGTGTATTTAGAGGAAACGTAAACGCAGAGAATACTCAAAGACGTGGAAAATATTCGTTGCGTCGTTCGCTCGAAATTTCTTCAGTTGTATCCGGAAAAACCTAAACCGACAGCGTGCGATAATTGTATATATTTTAATGCTAATACCGAGAAACTTTTATTTCTCATGCGTATCGATTCGAACGGTTGTATTCCGCTGTTAGCGCCAATAAGGTAACGATTTTCTCTACGAGCGTTCGCTCGAAAGGGAAATCGTGGTCGGTTAAATGGGACGTGCTTGAGAAAATCGCGCGAGACGGAGCGAGAGGAAAAAGGAAACGTCGGAAGAGATCGGTCCGCGGATCGAGACGATCCTATCGACGCGCGCGACGGCCAGGAAGCGAATCTGGGCCGTTGAATCAGGGAAAGGCAAGTGGGTCAAGAGAACGAATGGCTCGGCTGATGTCGGCGTTGTTGCGATTTCTGCCGACGTAGATGACGAGGCTCGACACAGGGTACGACGAGCGTCCGTAGCGTGTAACAGACCGCGCGAAACTCGCGTACACACCGTATGCTCACACCACCTTCCCTGTGCTTTTTTCTCCCCTTCTCCATCTCCTTCTCCTCTTTTAACTCTAATGGAACCCTCGGTTATGTCGAAGCCGCTGTTGCCGCAGGCAACTCGCTACTCCTTTCACTTTGCATCTACAACCTGCCACGAGGAAGTGTCGCGCTCTTTCTGTCTCTCTTCTTCGTTTTCGTCCGACTAGACGAGCTAGACGCATTTCCTGCTGCTGGCGTTCACCGGCGACGCGTGGTTACGTGGAAATCGAGCACGAGCTTGGCTCGACCGATATTTCTAGCGCCGGGTGCTTTTAATTGGATCGTTCTCGCGGACGATTCGATTCGATCGGGCCGAGCGCACACCCCGCGCACCGCGAGCTTCGTCGCCTCGATCGAGATTTCGTTCGTCCGCTGGGTAATCCATGTCGCGGTTT
>NT_176897.1:509400-513246 GCF_000188095.3 Bombus impatiens | reverse complement strand
TCGTTCGAAACCGGCGCTTACGCTCGCAACGTGGGGCTTATAGGTCGTAGGAAGAACGATGACAGGCTAGAGCGCGGATTAGGTGTATTTATCGGGATTCGTAATGCGGTCGAATCGGCAACAGCCGCTCCGGTTGTTCGACCAAAGTGTTACGAGCTATTTTCACGGAACTGCCGGAAATATCAGCCGACGGTTTACATCGCAACACTTTGCATAAACGTGCACGTTCGTCCAACCAGTTCGTTTCCGTGTCTACGCTCGTGCGTTTCTATTGTTAACGTTGCACGTCGTACGCACCGTACCCGGAAAGCTACTCTCTTAATCGCCATACAGGAATTTGGGAATTTGAGCGACGAATTTCCATCTTTAAACGCGCACGAAGAACGCTCTTCCGTGTGTTTAAGGCGCTACGATTCGGTCGTTTCGTTCTTTGTAACGATTTTGAAAGCGACGTAGAATCGATTCGTTCGAATTATCGTTTCCTGCGGGTTCTTCTCGGTGAAATTATCTATCGAGCGTAATTACTTCAGAGGCCGAGACACTTTCTTTCCTTCTCCGTATTAATCGATACCCAGAGCGAGCCGAAATAAACCCGAGCCGCGTCGACGTTGCGTCACGACTATCGAATCTCTCTTTCTCTCTCTCTCTCCCTCGATATCGCCGCGAGATACTGAAATTACTGACTTATTGGTGGTCGGCTTCGATCGAATTCGCCAAGACATCGAGATCGTCTGGTACCGCTGTACCTGCAGCCCGTGGAAACGGGGTCGAGAAACGTCTTATACTTTGCCTTTTGTTTAACTTCCATTTACACACTTTCGCAAAAGAAAAAAAAAAAAGAATAGAGAAAAAAGAAACAACGAGAACGCAGAGCGTAGAATTTCCCTACCAAGGAGATTCATCGCAACTTACCAGCTTTTCCGAGTAAATCGTCGATCTCGAGCGAACGCGATATTTTCGCAGAAATTCGACCGAAATTAAAAATTTCAATTTCCCTGGAAACGTCGCAACCGCGATATTGGCCACGTTTGCAATTGCGAGATAGAGGGATTTTGTCAATACGACGTAGACAATTTCTACGTATTCTATCGTTTTCTTTGGGAAAGGCGAGATCGTGGACCACGGTGACGACGAAAACGGAAAGAATAACAAGAAGAAAGAAAAAAAAGAGAGAAACGCAGGAAAAAGATAAAGCAACTTACGTGTAGGTGGCTGACGATAATGCAAGTGTTGGAGACTCTGCGTTTGGTGGTGGTGGTGATGGTGGGGCGGTCCCATTGTCGGGCCCATCGTATGGTTCCCGTGTTGATGGTGAGGCGAACTCCCTCTGTGCGGATGGTACTGGGAGGGATGATGCTGATGAGGATGATAGGAGGGCGGCAGGAAGCCTGCCGTCGACGGATAAACGCCAGGACTGTGACAGGCTGACCTGCCGAGCGCTGCTGTCGGACATTCCACAGAGATTTCTAATAAGAAACTATATAGTCGTTTACGTTCGTACAATGACAAATATCTTACCGGGTTTTTCCCACTCAACAACCGCAAGTATCGCCTACATCGATCTATCGTTCTATTTGTTCGAACCTTTTTTAACACGTTCGCCGTCGATGCGATTTTCGTTGCTAGAATCGTTTCGTTCGCTAACTATTACAACGAGTACCGTACTTGCGACGTTTTATAGAATTCATTTTCCGTGAATTTCCCATAAATTCGTTGCACGCGATGCAGTATTATGCCAACAAACGGTTTGCGTACGATATTCGCTTCTACGTTTGATACAAAATTACTAGGAAACGTCGTTCCACGGTTTGATTTGTAATTCGCTAAACGTAGCAGCGACCGAAATTCGCGTAATTCTCTCAACTTTTATAGCAGTTGCACCGCGACGAATCACAGATTTTAACGGAGATAAATACGGTTTCGAAATACCATCGAATAAAATATCCATGGAATCGGGACGATCTATTATCGTCCTCTTGTTGTCTAGGTCGTTCGTCTAGACTAGACCGAGAGAAAAGATCGGTCGAACGAGATCGTTACACGACGAGACTCCGTAGTAGGATAATTGGACGTAGGATATACGTATGCGCTTACCTGACGACAAATGAGAATGATGGGACGCGAGACTTGGCTGAAGGGACGAGTTAGGGTTGAGCCTCGCTTTCAATAAAAGATTCGCGTCCTCGTTACCGCCCGAGGACGTGCTGGATTCGACGTCGCTGACTCCGCTGTCGGCGGGGCTCGCTGGCAGTGATCCGCTTCCTGTTTCCATGCGATGAAACAAAAATAAAACGATACAAACGTTTCGTTCGGTAGTCGCGTCCAGGTGACTGACCTCGAGGAAAAAAAGGGAGCCAAGCATAGATACTAAAACGCGCGCACAGCTGGCCTCGTTGATTTTGCAACGTTTTGCACGCTTCCACTCCAACGTACGTTTCCAGCGAATAATTACGCGATAACGCGAAACGAGCGCGGACGGTTTCATCCGCCGATCGAGTTCGCGAGTACCGCTGCATGCTGTTTCGCGGAAACACAGAGCTCGATGGTTGTGAAATTTTGCAAACAAAATTTCACATCGGCGAAATAAACGCGTACGACGGCCGTTAAATGGACCGGATTGAAATTCCGATGAATCGAAATTCCGATCACGAAACGGGGTCATAGTTTAAGGCAAGGTAAAACGGCTGTGTATCGAGAGTCGGGAACTCGAAGGCGCCATCTGGCCGAATTAGCCGCGGTCGCGGGTCTTTACGCTCGGTTACTCCGGTCTTTGTGTTTCGCGAACGAATTAAAGTCTCCGAGGTGGTCCAGAGCAGCGAACGATTCGGAGCATCGGTCGCTTTATCGAGCACCGTGCCAGACCGTCGAACGTGTTTTCGCGTGCGCCGTCAATTAAAGGCATCTTTATGCAACGGCCGAAGGTCATCCGGTCATTGGGTATGCATATCGCTCGTGCTTCCCACGGTCTCCTTCTCTCCCTCTCTCTGCTCTGCTCGCAGCCAGACAGCCAGAAACAGACAGAGAAAGCGAACGATCCGAAACCAGTCGTAAAAGGTCCTCTGTGTCGCGCGAGATGTTAGTCCGTCTGTATCTCCGTAGGTCTTTTTCCTTAGGTATCCTTTTTCACTGCTCGGCGCCGCCTCCGTCGTCGACGTCGTCGTTGTCGTCGCGTTACAGATGCAGATCGACTATGAGTCTATCTCAGGACTAGCAGCGATACTCGTCGATTTTTTCACCATCTTTTTCGATCGATTATTTTGGTAAATCGACCGGACCGAGCGAGGTATTCGTGAACCGGATCGCAGGGAACACGTCGCGAGTACTACACCCGTGTCTGGCTTACGCGACGAAACTTTGCAAAGCGTCGAATCACGTGCAGGCTTGATAATATAAATATCTTTTTCCTCTCTTTCGCCTTTCAACGCGTTTTTACACGCTCCATTTTATCCCCTTCTAATCTCTTTCTTCTTATCGTTTAGAAGATTGAAATTATTCGGTAGACTTCTGGGAAGCTTGCGTGCAAACAGGGTAAGAAGGTGGGGGATTTTCGGGTGGTCTCGTGTCGCACAGGTGAGCTCCGGTGGTGAAATCTTGGCTCATCGGCGGACGGGAAGTCGAGAAATCGATATTACCGGTCTGCGCGGCGGCTAAACAGGAATTTTCGCCTTTTTATTGCCAGCTCGTCGTCTCTAACGATTAACGTCAGCGGCGAGGGAATTGCACGCTGGTGGAGCGGACGAGCTAGCGGAGAAACGGCCAATGGGAGCGAGCGTAACGCTTTACTCGCGGCGACGTGCCCATGAAAAGCGTGGCGAGAGAGGAAAGTCAAACGTTTACCGGCTCGGC
>NT_176897.1:501003-508429 GCF_000188095.3 Bombus impatiens | reverse complement strand
CCAAGCCACGCCGGAAGTGATTTCCTGTCGGCTGTTTACCAGCCAGCCGTCGATATTGCTTTGTAAATATTATTATTGGCCGAGCAGAACGCCGTTCCAATGGAAAATCGATGCACGTACTCTCGTTTTACGCGACGGAAGGGGAGAAAAAACGAGGAGCGATGGAAAAAATCGCTCGTTTTTCGTCTCGTTACGACCTTGCACGCGATTCGATACATCTTCCTCCAGACGTTCGCACGAATTGATTTCACTTGTTCCAGCTTGCAGGAACCCGCGATCGCTCCTCTCCGTTGCTTTCTCCGCGTTTCTATTGTAGTCGCAACCGCGAGGTTTCGACGAAAGCGTGCAATACGTTGCATACGCGTTACAATTATTTTTCATCGATAGAAATTGTTATGGGAATTATATTCCAGTCGTTTAGAAACCACGTCGATCGATCCGTTCGTTTCTTAAGAATTTCTCGCTTTAAAGTAAAGCGCAACGAAATTGAAAAATCGATAAAATTTGCTAAAAACGTTCTCGATCGACTTGGCTCTGGAAAGACTCGCGAAAGTAGTTTGAGATTGACCTGGCGTACTGGTGGTGGCGATCGTGGCAGTGGTGTAGGACGGCTGGCCCATCTGAGCATGGCCGGCCAAGTGGCGGCCGTATCCATTTTGCACCCCTAGACCGTGCTGCTGGGGATGCTGCGAGAGAATACCGTGCAACAGACGAGTTCCCGTGGTGGTCGTCGTCGTACCGGTCGATCCTGGTTCCGCTTTGACGCTCGCCAGACTCAGTTGTTCCTTCTCGTTCGCATCGTGTGGCTGGACCTCCCTGGTGTCCACTAGAATCACACAATCAACGTCCACAAAATGTCAGCTTTTGTTCCATCGCTATCGAAGAGCAGGCTTTTCGCGTTTTACTTTCGCTACGAAAGCTAAGGGTTCCCCGTCGAAAATATACGATTCTTTGTCGCAGCGATCACAGGTTGATACTCGTCGAACGTCGAAATTCTCTGTTACGCGTCTCTCGACCGTCTCGATTTCGTGGAAGCTCGTGTCAAAGATTAGCAAGTGCCTGACGACTCGTGCGAGCGTACGCTCGTTATACGCGTTTCTATCGCGATCGATTACGATTCCGGTGAAAACGGATTATACCATTAGACGCTGGGAGCGGTTAGATCGCTTCCTAACGGTAGCCCCGAGAGAAGGCTAAGGAAGCACGAAGGAAAAAAAAGAAGAGAGGCATGGGAGGTGTTCTCGAGGGGTATAGCGCGGCGCTGCGGAGAGGAAGTGAAAGCCGGTGTGTCTCTCCTTGACCCACTGCAACGTTTCTACCTTCCTTTCAGGCAGTGCCAACCTCGCGGCTTCATTAAGCAATTTCTCATGGCAGCAGCCGAGGAAAAATCGCCGTGGAAAATCGACTCGAGCCGGCACGCTCGATGACTGACGCGATTCGACCGCGCTAGTTCGCGCTTTCTTCGCCTCGCCACACTCTCCATCTTCCTCCTCTTTTTTTCGCTTCGCTTCGGTTCGCTTTCCGACCACCGCTTCGTACCATTGTCGGTCTCCTCTCGTAAAACCAGAGGGATCACCACGCGAGCCAGAAAGAAGTGTGTCGACCGCTTTTTATCGCGTTTACCTTTCGGCGCCCACACGGTTAAACGCGCTCCGATCGGTTGCGTAATTCACGATATTTGCGCCCCAGACGGGTCTGCGTGTCCGATGAAAATTCAGTGACGAAATTCGAACGAAAACAGGATCGCGTTGTATCGTCGTATCTCGTTCGTCGTCCATTCCTCGCAGATATTCTACTCTTTGCGCGCTTTCGGCTCTTTCAAACGATCCTGTGTTTTTATTAAAATTAATATTATCGGTACAAGTTTGCGTTATTTCAGAAAACTTCTCGAACGGGTACAAATCGTAACGAACATTTCGTAGAAACTCGATATTTTCGCGTGGAACGGATACGTTCACTTTGCCACGACATTTCATAGAAATTCATTTTCAAAGACTCTCGCGACTAACCGTACATTGCAGAATTTTCCATCGAAGATACGAATAAACTATCGTATCGAGTTTCGTTTATTTTCTGAAAAGCACCTTCGGGTCTCTCCGGCGCGTTGATAAAGCGGTTCTACCGGTGTTGCAATTTTCCCCGTGAAATTAAATAGTAAAATCGAATCCCCGCGAAATGTAGCGCGCGAGAAAGTCGGGAGAACCGGAAGCAAGGTTGAAATTCTAGCGGACGTAGCCGCGTTTCTCGAGGAAGTCGATCATCGAGAGGCGATCGACGATAAATGGACCTCGCCATCTCTCGACGTCACGGACGGATCCGTGAATTGAATCGGTAATTACGACCGCGTAGATCGAGCCAACGGGTGTGTTTAGCTGTTGGCAAGGTAGTCGTGCAAACGATCGGTTTCTTCTTCTCGCCCGGGAACAGACTGCTGTTTCAGGTCTGCTTGTTCATCGAGTAACAAGAGCAAAAGAGAAAGAGAGAGAGAGAGAGGAGACGAGCACAAAGGGAAAAACGAAAGGCGAAAAACTCGAAGGATAAGGGAGGGAATAACGAGAGGAGTCACGGACGTGGAGTAAAACGAGCCTGTGCGCCTAGTCGTCGTTTTCTGAAACGCGACGATGGGCCGACGTTTGGCCGTCGTAACTTGGAATATTCGTTTGTACGCGAGATCCGCGGTGCGTTCTTCGTGTTCGATATGCGTCGGTTTCGTATTAGATCGTAAGCTACCGCGAAATTGGATAGACGAGCTTTTACCGACCTGCAAACCGGAGAAAGCTCGCCACCGTTTACTTTTACTGGTTCTACCTGATCGGACGCGAGACGAGCATCGACCATCCGTTTCTAACGAGTTGGTTACACGGCAGAGGATCGATCTTTGGACGAAGAGGAAAATATTCGCGAATAAAATTTGCTCGACGCGAACGAACGCGAGCCAGGGAAGATCGTATCGTTCGGGTCAGGGTTTAAGAATCCCGTTGACCTCTGTTAACCCCGAAAACACACCCTCGACGAAATCTCTACTTGCGAGGGTGCATTTCAGATGCACCTACCCCCGTGACTGGATACGCAGAGCCAGAACTCGTACGCGCGACCGTTAAATTATTCCTGACCGCTCGACGTTTTCAATTCGAAACGAAGTTGTAAATAAATGGCTTGTTACCGAGGCACGCTCGTTTTCCCTCTGCCTCGTCGTCCACGTTGTCCGTAATAATATTGATTCGACTCGAATACGTCGACAATTTTGTCCTCGAACCTACCATTTTGCGACGAGCGTTTCCTCTTCACAGCCACGGAATATATAGCAGTCGGAGGAAACGGACGATGGGTCGTGCAAAATTATTTCTGCTCCTAACTTCTTGCCAGCCCTATTGCGACCGAGTTAATTTTTCAGCAGGCGACCGACGTAACAAACTACCACGCGAACGAACAAATTCTCCAGCCTTCCACAGACAGAATCCTGACTCTTCGCGAGGTTTTTCCGCGATATTTAATCGGTGGATAATTTCGATGTAACTCGACCGCTCTGTCGAGACTCGTGGAGCAAGGAGCGTTAACCGATGCTTAAAAAGTTTCTCAACCTGCGTTCGACTCCGATCCGAGTAAAAGTCGGTGCGTGTAAAACGCGTTTAAAATACGACGCGAGATAACCCGAACGATGGCGAACGGTTAACCGCGTCCGCGCCCAAGCTCCGATCGAAACGACCGTTTCACGACGGCGGAGATCTCGAGGATCGTTTTCTGCGATCTTCGGGCGTCTTTGCTCGCGTACGGTCGTTCGTATCGGCTCGTTAGCGACGCGTCGAGTTCTCCTGCAGGTTCCGGGGGGCTCGACCTTGCTCGACCTTGACTCGCCCTCGCGTCAGCGGAGAAGGGTGGGTGTCTAGCCGCATCGACCGAACACATCCCCGCTTTCGACTCGCGTCGTTTCGAGAACCGAGGAATTTTCACCGATGTTTTCGCCTTCCGTCTCGTCTATTCGGCACACGTTTCGCCACCGAAACCCGCTTCCGGCGCATCGACGCGTCGATCCGCTTCCGTCGAGTCGAGCTCGTTACCGCGCGATGCTCGAGTTCTCGGCATTCTTCGGCTATTTTCGATCAGCAGTCGAGGGCTGATTCTTTCGGCTAATAATTTCATTCCTTGTATCCGAACTCGCGTGTGTACGATGGATGTTTGAAACAGTCGGCGATATCCGTTGACCAGGTGGTTATTCGACGTTACAGCTATCGACCAGCAATTTACGTATATTTAAATAGATACGAGTAAACATAATCGGAGCCATATATATTTACGATAGAATTCAGCGTTAATCGACTCGACAGGAACATCGGTAATTTCCGTCGCTAATTGCTGAAACGACAAACTCCGATGTTGACACTCGTAATTTTGCCACGTACGACGATCGAGATACGCGGAAGGATTACCTAAGCGAATCATTAACGCGGAACCATCGAGGTTTCAACGAAAGAAACGTTGTTCCAATTATTCGTTTCTTTGGCGTTTCGCGAATCACCAGCGACCATCGATTCTCCATCGTCCGGTCGTGCATGACGATCTTTAGATTTTTAGATTCCAAAGGATCGAACGTCGACACAAAGAGACGAACGAGCGGTCGCACCTCTGTTCCGCTCTCCTCGCTTCCTCGAGGCTCGAAGCGCGTCGTCGAGAGGACCAGAGCGCTTGGCGATCGGTGCGGCTGTCGGGCGATCGCCTCGATCGAGCGCCGAAACGATTCGGCCGCACACGCGCACGCGCAGTACGTAAGGTCAGCGTTTGCCCGGGCCACGCAACTTTCTCGCCGCGTACACGCACGCACGCACGCACGCACGCTCGCACACACCTTCCGGCCGTGGCGCGCATTGCGTAACGGTAACGACTCTCTCTTTCTATGTGACATCACGCGCGCGCCCCACAAATATGCGCGCGACAAAGGTGGCCGCGCGACCGATTTCCATCGATCCACTCCGTTTCGCCTGGAATTCTGACGAAACGGCCGATTTAATTGGCCACCGTTCGACGCCGGCCGAAACGAAAGTAAGTTTGACCGGGAATTTTTAATTCGGCGGCCAAGCTTTATGGAAACAAGGCATCGACAGAAACGCGAAAATTGCGTCGAAGAATTTACGAGGGAAGACGCGCGAATTATCGTACAGTGACTGGAAGTAGTACTCGCGCGTAATCTTATTTTCCAACGTAAAGAGTTTCTTAATAATCGGACACCGTGTATTTTGGGATTACGCCGTGTATGAATAACGCGTTCGAACAGCTCGCAGTTAATCTCGTTTGCCTCGTGCTTTTTGTTCTCGCGCAAATGGTAGCACGCGGATTCTACCTATTATTGCGGTATTATCGTTGTATCGTACTATCCGTACGTTTATATCTAACGAACGAACGTTTCATCTTCCTCGCAGCATCGCACGAACGACGATCAATTTATCAAACCTATAGAATTCTTCGTTTCCATTTGCTTTATCGATACAATAGAATCGTTCGTAACAGCGATGCTCCGACAGTTTCTCGGTATCGTGATACTCTTCCTAGCATCGAAACACGAGATTGCGTTATTTTTGCATCACACCCTGTGCGAACTTCGATCGCTATCTTATTTTAATAGAAGGAGAAGATTCGTCGAACGGGGCAATTTCGCGGCGTATACTTTTCCCTAAGATCCGAAGATCGGGGATCGAACTATAGGCGCCTGACATTTCGATGCCACGTTCACAGCGGCGGAATCCGTCGATGACCCGGATAGTCGGATCGCCGCGGTTGCTAACTTCTCGAAGAAGACGAAGGAGAAGAGCGTGGAACCTCGCTAAAAGTTGGAACATCTCGGCTCTGCTGCGCGCTTCGTCGCTCGTTTACGCCACCCAAACGAACGTATCCTTGACACGAAGACGTCGATCCGTCTCGAAACGAGTTCTCCCACTCGTTGCATATTTTCCACCCTTGCTTTGCTCTCCGGCGGAGACCTTCCTGTTTCTTCCACGAGAAGACCGCGTCAGGTTTCGTAGGAATCGTTCGAGTTGGCGCGTAGAGAACGTTCGGTCGCCGTGAGATTCAGGGAAGAATCGACGACTGACAGGTAACGAGTCGGAGCAACGGCACAAAGAAATTACGGCCGTGAAACGATCGCGATGTTTTCGTGGCGGTCGCAGGTGCAGCTGCACGCAGGTGTGGTCGGCCAAGAATGGAATACCGGCCGTGGAAATCACGCCTCGAAAGTGGCAGTGATTAACCCTTTTTCGACCGCGCGGCACTGTTTCTTCGAACTTGGAACGGTTCTGTTGCGCCAGACGGCAATTTTCGGGAAGACTGTAGCGAAAATTTCGTTTAAAACGTCGCGGCTCGCGGTAGGTCGATTCCTCGAGCAACGAATCGATGGAGAAACCTCGGCATAACCGCTCGCCGCTTTCTCGAGAAAGACGATCTATACGCGCGCACTGCAGCTCGATTAATTTCGTTTGAGCGTCGGTATCCCTGCAGAGGTTAATACTCGTTTCGTGCGAGCGAATACAAACACGGCGCAAGTGTCTGATTCAAGTTCAAAGTTAGAAAGGCTGGCGATATCGCGTTCGTAAATAGCATTAAAACCGCGTACAGAAAAGTGCACGGCGCGGATGATGGAATACGAGTTATTAACCGTGGATTCTGCTCGATCGTATCCAAGACCGGCTGAAACGGTTACAGAGCCGAGCGGAATACGCGAAACCGCAATCACGGACAGTTCGAAAGAATGAAAAAAATACCTTCGGTCTTGATCTCTTTCGTATTCGCGAAGGTGGTGTTTGGTGTAGCGCGATGCAATCGCGTGGCAGGCAGAACCTTTGATTCGTCGCGGTTGGTTATTGGCTGCGTTATGTAATTTCGTGGCACGCCATACTTTCTCGCTTCGATCCTGCTCCCGACTCTCGATCGAGTCGAGTTGAAAAATGTTAGCCGGTTACGGGAGCCGAGGATCGATCTCGAAGCGAAATTGCCGCTAACTAAGCTACTCGCGTTTCTGTTTCTTTAATACGCGATCGTTAGAAGATTTCATTAACGACTCGTAACATCCAGTCTCGCTCGCCACACGGATTACGGTTATTATTCCGATAATCGATAAAGACCTTTTTACCTGATTCTAATTGTAGTTTCGCTTTCTTACGCTAACAATTGTTACGTACGACAAACTGCATGCGTAATATTCGAATTACGCAAAGTGGATACACGAAAATCGACATTAATCGGTATATTTCACGACGGAGGTAATTTGTAAGCAACGGCGCGTTCGAATATCTTATAGCGACCTTTTTTCGCCAACAAATTGGCACTTTCGTGTCGCACTTTCTACAATTTGTCAATTGTCATTCGAGATTATACTTTGCGCGATCTTTCCCTAATTACAGTCTCAGTGCCTGAGACGACATCGACATATTGGCTAAAA
>NT_176897.1:498049-500620 GCF_000188095.3 Bombus impatiens | reverse complement strand
GCGGTTCTACGATTTAAGGGTTGGCAAACAGGTCTTTTCTCCCGCGTGTTGCTATCGCGTCATTGACGATGTTACAGTTCGTTGTCTTTTCGATCTCGTGCCAACGAGAGTTCGAGCGCTCGATCGTCGACTCGCGGACTCCTACGCTTCCGCCTTGCGAGAACCAGAAGCGTGATACCGTTATTGATTTTGGATAGTCTGTAATTACGCCGTGCGATGTTTTCTTTCTCGTCTAGCGTGCCAAACTGTCTATTTCCAAATTTCAAGGGGAAAAACTTGACGCGATACCGTGCACGAAGTTTGTAAAAACGACACCGGCCTTGGCTAACCGATCGAACTGCCAGATCGTGTCTTGTCCGATTCTATGAATTCCGTCTAATTTTACAGCCGAATCGTCGAATCGGCCGATACTTGTACGATCGAAGTAGAAAATAAGAAATATTCTAAACAGGTTGTGCAATACGATGGAAGAACGGAACGGTATGGCGGTTACGGCGAAGCGATCAAAACGAAACTCCTCGAACGATACGATTTTCGAGTCACGTTGCGTTATAGAGGATCAACGTAACGATCGCCTAGGTCGAATTCGAAGCTACGTACTTTCATCTTTTCGCGAATACGAATAAAAAGACAGGCGACGATTGCACGTACGCGGTAAAATCTCCTCGGCTAATTAAAACGTTCGCCGTTACAAAATCAACGGAACGTTAAAGAACGACGACGGACAGCTTCGCGACTCGTCGACGATCGTCCGACTCGACGACGCGTCGTTGATTAAGCGAGTTTAATTCCTGAGGAGAGTAACGAGAAGGGGGGGAACGATCGGTCGTGTAACCTCTTGCACCGCGAATTGCCAAAGCCGGAAATTTCGATACCGGAAACGAAGCGGCGGTATGGCGCGGTGCGGCGCGTCTGTGCATGTGCGCGACCCACTTCCTCCGTCGAAACCGAGAGTGCTTCTGCCCGTTCGTGTGCTCGGCCATTCGACCGTGTGCGTGGCTCTCCGTGTGCTCGTGTGCATGTCACGGCGAGTGGGTGTTTCACGTAAAAGAGCACGGCCGTTATCGCGCGGAGGAACGATCGAGAGCGACGAGCTCCACACTCCCGACCAAACAGGAAACATTCGATTCCACGGAAGTCTCGTTACGTGCGCTTCTCCCTATCCCATTCGAAAAACCGTTCTTCCTCCATTTTTTTCCACGTTCGATCACGCGATGTAACACCGAGCTGCCCGTTTTCACGTTTCGTGTCTATAATCGTCGGTTTATAGATTCTTTTTTTTTTTTTTCTTTCTTTTTTCTAACCGGCTGCTCGTACTTTTCCGTTTCTTGGGAACGGAATTCGCTCACGGTTAGGTTTACGCTCGATGCGGTTGGAATCGAGTACCAACGAGATCGGAGAGATCGTCCCTTTTTAGGTATCGGCGATCGATAACCGAGATCGAGATTAACACGGTTTGCGCAGAGTGTACAGAGAGTTTTGCGTAAAAGGGTGAAGGACGTTGCGAGGAAACTATCGCGGCCGATATTACGATAAAGTTAGTTACGGTACGACGATAGTTTAATAAAAGGGAAACGCGTACAACGTTTACGTAATTATTCAAATCGTGCGTTTCAATCCGAAGATGCAGAAATGTACAAAATACGTAAAGTATTACTCGTAATACTGGCGTTATATAAGGCTTATTTATCGAAACCAAACGAATGCGTTTCAGTGGAACCAGTTTCTTCTTAAGCTTCGTTTCTTTCGTACGTATAAAAACACGAATTTACATAACATTCGTCTAATCACGGACGTAACAGCCGTTTAACTTACAATGCGATAGTCGCGAGGCTATCGCGTAGCTCGTGCGCTGCTTTAATTTCGTGCCAATTCGATCGTCGAAAGATCTCGGAAAGAAAGAAAGGAACGAATACCTGCTTCCATTCTATCACGAACCGAAACGACAGATAGAATTATGGAAAGAACCATGGGAAGATCGATTTACGCCTAGTCGAGAATCGTCGAGAGCGAAACGAGCACGAAACTGGGAACTTTGCTCGAACGAAAGGGAATTTCACGCGGAAACGCGTTGCCGACTGAAATCGGTTTCCACGTGGAAATGAATTCCGAGCGAATTGCTCCATCCAGGTGCGTGGGCCGTGCGCTAGCCTATCGCTTTGTAATTCGAGTTACTCAATTCGAAAGGCTGGTGAACGAAGGCAGGAGGTAAAATGTGGGTCAGCGTGCGCGTGCAACCTCTAGAAGGGAGGAAACACGGTCGGGACCGTATCGAAACATCATCGGGTTCCATTCAACCGGGAAACACGAGGAGCCACCCCTGGCTTGTGTGCAGCCTTGAAAACGCACGACCATCGAGGGATATTCGCAACCTACCTACCTACGCACCCTTCTTCTACTCTCCTCTCTCTCTCTCTCTCTCCCTCCCTCCTTCTCTCTACTTTCTCGACCGTGTTTCACCGTGACATTTCTCTCTTTCCTTCTTCCGCAGAAAGAGGAAACGACTGCGCCGCAAACTGCGTCCCTGAACTATTTCCAACGGCTGAATGGTCTGGACGTGGAGCGGCAGCC
>NT_176897.1:496343-497590 GCF_000188095.3 Bombus impatiens | reverse complement strand
TCGTCCGCCATTGTGTTCTAAGGACAGGATCGTTCCAACACGCACACGCCCACTTCCTTCGTGGACCGGTAGAACGTTCAAGAGAAACGGCAATGGCAACGATTTGTTAAGGTTTCGAAAAAGGTGGACGCGAAGGTAGCAACATCGGCGCAAAGGTTACCCGGCGATGATTACCGTAGCGTGGCTGGAAAGTTGACTAACGGCACGCTTCTCTCCGTATCGCCGCGTCATATCCATTCGATTTCTACGCGTCACCATTTTCACCAACGACCACCAGCCTCTCGAGACGAAAATTTACCGGATACCAAACGCTCGCAGTGGAGTCAAATTTGAACGTTTCGATCCACGCGATATTTAACCGCATCGATGGAGATTCGATCGCGTCCTCGCAACATCCGCCAGCCAACTTTGCAACCGCGAACGGTACGCGTCTTCTCGCGTATGTACGAGCATGTTTCGGTCAGCTAAGTCGCGTTAGTCGCACCACGTAGAAAATCGATCCTCGAACCATCGAGAGAAAGAGAAAGCGACGAGGCGAACCGTTAACCAGCGAGACGTGTGGTCGATGAATAGATCGTTCCACGAGCTTCGCTCGGAGTGAAAATTCCTTTCTCACGGGGGTGGATACCCTCGCCGCTCGTTAATGCGTGGTCCGTTAAAAGCCGGTGAAAGAAACTGGGTTATTCGGCGAGGATCGATGTTTCGTTTCTAACGGTACGCGCTTAGGATCCAGGTAAAAGAAAACGCTACAACACGAGGGATGACGTTGCTGGACCAGATGCTTCTCCGTGCTTTTAAGCGTTATCTCTTCGGACGTTCTTACGGTTTTCTCGCAGGACACGTGAAACCTCGTTGCCTGTCCTTTTTGATCGAGTACGATCTCTAAGAATCCCAGATAGAAACATCTACCACCTAGGCTGCGGAGAAAGCCCGAGAAAAACCGTTTCACCTGGAAAACCCTTCCGGCTGGATAAGGCGAGTCGGTCGAGTCGAGTGAAACGGAACGAAGGACTTCGTTATCGTGGACATTAACAATCCGGTTGGCTTTTTAGGAGCAGACGCCGTTAAAGGCGTGGTTGCGTAACCTAATGGCGAAGAATCTAATTTCTTAATTGCGTAACGCGGCTCCAAGCAATACGTGTCCCGGGCTGGAATTTCGTGGACTTTCTTTTCGCTATCTCCCACCCTGAGAATCGGTCGGTCGGTCGGTCGGTCGGTCGGTCAGGCCAGAAGTCGAAAACCCCCGT
>NT_176897.1:481047-495264 GCF_000188095.3 Bombus impatiens | reverse complement strand
ACCGGGTCGAGGTCCACCGCCGTTCAGGTCCACGCGGACGTTGGATGGCGTTAATTCGTCGACGATCGAGCGTGGAGAAGCCGAGCGCGGAGGTATGGGGAGAAGGGAAAAAAGATGTCAAGGACGACGGTGGCCAGGAACACGCGGAGAACCCGTAGGTAGGACGCGTCGTACGGTCGAGTCAGCTCGAGGAATTCGTCGCAGCGGCGGCATCATGGCCGGGACAAACGACGGAATCTGCTTACCATTTGATTAGAAAATAGTACTCTCGTTTTGCTCGTGCACGGGCTATTGTATAACGAGACCGACAGGCCGGTAACGAGCCTCTCGACGCACGTACGATCGTACGCGGGCAGAACCGTGTGTTCGCCGTTCTGTCCATTACGTAACGTCAAGTGCCGTAGCGGTGTCCGCGAGATGATATAATAACGGCGTACACGCGGCCCTTTACGCGTCGTACGTGTGCCTCGCGTAACGGATGGTTAACAGCTAAATTATCGGTCATTATACTTGGCTAGAATTTTTTCCATCGACGTACGGCTTATCGGTTACGAAGCTCGATACTACGAGCTTATCGTCGCTCCTTCGTCCGTCCGTTCTGTATCGACGTTTCTCGTTCGGATTTCCTGGTGACTTTTACCTGGGACCGACGACGACGGTCTCTACGGACGCATCGCTCCACGAAGAAAAATAAATCGGTTCGTATTCGCAGAAAGTGGAATTTCCAAACGGACCAGCGAGACTCGACCGGTATCGCGATCTACTTGAAAAATCAGCCGAAGCTACTCGACCCTTTTCCCTTTTTCCTTCGTCGTTCGTCGAGGCCGCGTTTAATCGCTCCACCGATGGGACGAAGGGAAAGAAGAGAAAAAGAGAACGTGAAAAATAAAGGTGAACCCGATTACGCGATTTCACGTTTGCCCACGCCGCTCTTGCCGGCGAGATGGACGCGAGCAGAGGGACGCACTCTACACCTCGTTGCTATAATAGTCTAGGTAGCTCTAGCGTAGGCTCGCCTAGCCCACAACACGCTTTACTATGTAGGTCAGGGCTGGTGCATTCAACGAGCGAGCTGCTCTTCCTCTATGCACCGTTCGCGTAGATACCTATAGCTAGCGATCGAGCCCTCCTCTCCTCTCCTCTCCTCTCCTCTCCTCTCCACTCTTCTCCTCTCCTCTCCTCTCCTCTCCTCTACAAACCGTGGCGTTCCTTTCCTTCGCTTCGCCGCGCATCTAGCGGGTGTTTCGTTTTCTTCTATTATCACCGGATAGTACGTCGTTATCTAGTTTCTAAAATCTCCGTTAGTCTGGAACACAACTTTTATCTCTCGACTTGGGAACATTTCGGAGATCGAATTTTATCGGTACGTTCGACCGGTGCATTCGAAGACTGAATGAACGCGAAGTTGGTTCGTGATCTATTTAAAGGTGGTTAATTGGGACACCAGAGAGCGGTACCTCGCCACGGCCACCGATCGTCGGGCACAGCGCGTCTGTTATATCCATCGTCGAAATTCGCGATCGTCGTTCGTAATCGCGGATGGATGTGCCGATCGAACACGTTGCGTCGTGATATCACGCGTGGTTATAAATATCGAGATCGTTGAATTCCCTCGAGATTTCGTAGCGTTTTTCCCTCGACGATGAAACTCCTATTATACCTGTTAGGAGATAGATGCATGTACGCGCGTATTGTACGAGCGAGGTTCGAAAGAGAGGAACAAAGACAAAAGGAAAACGCCACGAGGCGAGCGCATCGCGTTTGTATCGAACGCTACGAACCTGCGATAAAACAAATTCATTGCTGTTCGAGATGTACGAGAGAATAGAGCGCTGCTCGTTGATATTTCCAGTTATTACGTTACACATGAAATAATCGTTCTGTTCCAATAAATGTCCTATTTAATAAAACGTTATACAGTATTACTCTAACGATAGCCCGATTATTTTGTAATTTCTCCATCGCGCGTTATCATTTCCTACACGCAGAGATTTCTAATATCGCTTGTCCATACGTTCGGGAGCTCATTTCCATCGATACATTCGCAATTATCGATCCCGTATCGACGTCTAATCGAAACGAATAGATCGGTATCTGTGCTGCGCGGCGAATGATCGCGAAACGCGAGCTTCCCGCGGAGTTGAGGATTAATAATGCGGTTACGATGGCTAATTAATCGCTCAGCTTCCGAGTGATTCTTCCAGGGCCGGGGTGGTATCGCAGTCACGTTCGTAATTAATGCGCCCCTTGTGCGAGATATCGATCGCTCTACAGGGTGTCCCTTTGAAGCGGCGATGGTACCGATAGCGCCGGTAATTGCCCCGCTTCCACGTACGTATACTTACGCTCGTGAACACACCAACGACCTACATGGTGCGCTCGACGATCTTTCCACATCTGCATCGGACGAACCGATCCGATTTTTACCCGATTCATTTTGTATTTCGCTTGTCTTGCGTTAGAATCCCATCTACCACGACCCACTCGTACGATCGTTTCAGAGGCCGAATTGATCGATTAACTTCGCCGTACGTTTGCACGATCGTCGTGCTCGACATCGACGAAACGAACGAGTCGCTTTCGTAAATTGATTCGTCGCGACCGGATAACGCACGTAGCGAACGATTCTCGGGTAAACTTAAAAACCACGATGTTTCTCTAACATCGTCGGCTCGTTTAGCGATCGACCAATGGATCAACGAGTTTATGTTCGCCCGACAGGACGAGTTGGCTACGACCGCGAAGCTTGTTTCTTCGAAAAGGAGTCTCGATCGCGCGATAACGCGAACAGCGGTACTCCGATAACACATCGACCTGACGATCGAAATTTTATCTCGAAGCATCCGGCCCCAATTTCTAAAAGATCCGTCTATTCCCTTCGATTCGATTCGCATCGATTGCGTTGGCAAAGTTGTACATCGACGATTATACGGCAACAGTCAACGGCCGTGAAAAGATGGAAGAATCGCGTCCCGTGCGCGATATCGATCGCGGATCCAATATTTATTCTCGATATAGTACGGCGGGTGTCGCGTTTCCATAAGCAGGTTCGTCGCGGGGATAAAAGAATCGCGGCCACGCGAACGATCCAAGAGCCTAGGCGCGTTGATAACCTGCCTCGCGATGCAAATGACCCATCGTAGCCGAGCGTACGAGCATGCTCGATCGTCCCCCTTCGTTCAATTCGGCCGCGGTCGACGCCATAAAAACCGCAGACGATTGTGTCAAGGTGAGGTCAATTACTCCTCGAGAAAGAGCCGGTTAACCGGCGCATCTCGCGCCATCATTCCGTCGTCCTTCTAACGTCGAACGGCTTTAAATCCAATTATTCGTATGAAAATGGCAATGGCGATAGCGTTGGGCGAATCAGACGGTAAGCTTTGGTTTTTCGCGTGCAACTTGGAATAGATTGGCGTTTAATCGATCGAAATTATAAATGGTAACGAAGTTTAAGTGGAAATGACGTGGTAAGATATATCGTTTCCGTAGTGGACTCTGAGCGTTGAATTTCGTTAATTTCCGACCTCGTGGTTAGTATTTGCAACCTTGCCAACAATATCGGATCCATTGTTCGTACGAGTCGAGCTACGCTTTTAAACGTCTATTCGGTGATCCAGTTTCTTATATCGGATGTCCGCGTCCGTCGAGCGCGATGTTCGATTTCCGAGCAGCACCGGGAAGAAAACGAGGAAATCGTAACGCGAAACTATATCGCGGTTACACCAGTTACTCGCGCGTTCCAAATTCCAGAAATATTCTAGAAACTTCGTCAACGAGGCAGCTCGCGACTTTAAAATATAACGTAAATCATGCAGAAGATGAGAAGCTGCGGTCGAGTATCGTGAAACGGATCGACTTGGATCGATCACGCGGACGGCGCACATATCTTTCCTCTATTTTTACAAAGGACTACGCTCCACTTTCATTAACCGTCGTACGTGCCAAGTGTCAAGCGTCCCTGCAATTGGGACACCCGGTAGACGAAGGTAAGCGTCTCCGTGCCAACGTTCCAATAACCACCCAAGAGCACAAGGACAGTCTACCCCAGTTTTCCTATTGCGACCGCCTACGGCACGTCCTTCACCCCCTCTCCTCTCTCGCTCGCTCACTCTCTCCTCTGTGCTCGGTCGCTCTTGGTCGACTCTCTTCCGGGCCGATCGGCGTGGAAAATACCGCGGGAAATCGATCTCGACCGGACGGAGAGGAAATTCGTGAGGCGTGAGACCACGCCGCGCGGATAAAAGGGTGGACCCGGCGTGGAAAGGCCGACGCCAGAGAGGGTGATCATCCCCTTCGTCAAAGACGGACCAAGAAACCGCGTTGGTTTCAAGGAGGAAAAAAAAAAAAAAATAGGGATCGCTGCTCGTTCGTGTGTCGAGCCGAGCTTTCTTTCAGCCCGTAGACGAGCTATAAAAATAAAAAAAAAAAAAAGTTTCACGCCGTTCGAGAGCGGGAAAAGTCGGGAGCGGCGTTTATTTAAGAACCACGAGGGTTCGTCTATTTGAGATTTTTGTCAATCGAGGAGTTTGCAGCCACGAGATGCCCTTTCACGGTAACACGAGTAAACTGAAAATACAAAGATCCGCTCAAAATCAATCGCAGTCCAGGTAACTAACGGTAAACCGATATTCGTAGTTACGAAACTTTTGCATTTTTCAACATCGAACCTATACCTACGAACATCGTTTCATGTTTTCTGACAAATTCCGCCATATAAAAATTGCTTCCGAGACACAAATTTGTTATCAAAAAGGCTACAATATCGCGGAGAAAGCGCGAAGGCGAACGATTTCTCGGACCATCGACGCGAACGTTGAAGAACGATAATTTCGATGTTCGCGTAGATCGGTCGAGTTTTAGAATCGTCGTTGAAGTCGAGCAACATTTTTTTCGCTAGATTACGTTATTTGCTTATTGACTAAAACGTGCCAACTATTCTCTCGGATGGAATGCCGACGCCTTGTTATTGTTTATGCGCAACGACTGATAACGATCCGTTTCTCGCCTGATAATTAACGAGCATAATCTTCTCCGCGTGATCTTCGTGAATATCTAATCAAGTAGCTCCTACCATCGTCGGAAACTCGCATCAAAACTCGCACACTCGATCGTATTTCGTGTCTTTTCTTTTTTTTCCTTATCGTTTATCGCGATCGATCGAATATAGGTCAGTTTCGCGGACGCGTTTAAAAACGATTCGAAGCTACGTAACGGCCGAGCGTACGATTCGATAGGATCGATATCGACGAGATCTAGCGCCGTTCCAACGAAATCATCGACTCCGCAAGCTGGCGAAGTGCACACGAGTTTCGACTTCCATCTCGTTTCCCTTTTTCCTCTTTCTTAAAATCTACTTTCTCGAAAATCTCTTTCCGCTTACCACGAAGAAAGAAAATCAAAATATCCACTCTCTTTCTCAATGACGAAGAAAAGATTCGGAATATATAAAAAAAATTTCTAAAACCATCGCGAAGTACGTCGAACGAGCGTCGTTCCATTAATTCGACTTTCTATAAGCGGCACTCGACGGAGAAAATTTTCCTAGCAACTTGGTGAACCGTGAAAGTCGAGCCAATCGAGTAATTTCACGATAAAACGTGCGTTCGAGGGACGTGTTTGCCAAAAATTCATCTGGTCGTGTCGGGACTTTCGATCGTTCGTTACAGACTCCTTTGGTTTTTCCTCGAAGATTCTATTATCGAAACCCGTATCCGTTCGAAAGTCTTCCTGTTTCGAAGTAGTTTATTCGTGAGAAAAGACGAAATACGTAAAAGCTGGCGTTCGACGATATTCGCAGAAGAATAGTAAAATCAGATCGAATATCGAAACGAAATATCGAGAATCTGTCCTGCGTAAAATAGAAGTAAAGAAGTTCGAGTAAAGTGAAGTTAACGAAATTGTCGTGGTCGATTATAACTCAACGACACCGATTTAAGATTAATTTCAACGTGGGTAAATCAACGCGCTTTCCGCGATTGTCTTTTCCCGCATCGTCCTCGTTGAGTGCACAGTCGGAAAAAATGTCCCTGTCCTTAATGGCTTACGTTTCGTTTCTTAGATCGTATCGATGTATTCGAATTTATCGTGTTATACGTCAGCGGAGGAGAAAGGTCGATTTAGCCTAGGATTCATCCAGGAGAAGAAAAGGAGGGAAAGGTGTCGGTATGGCGCCGCGGCGGAACGCCTAGGCAGAGGCGAAGGTACGAAGGAGGGTAACCGCAGACAGGAAGTTAGTCCTTCCTTCCTCGCCGGGCCAATATCCTGAATTACAATGAGGCGACGCGTTTCCTCGAACAGTCGCAGGCTATTTAAATACAGCCAGCGACGGTTTCCATATATCGCCACGATATATAGCTGTCCCCCTCGGCAACAGCGTTGCACGGAAGGAGGCCGAGCGCGAAACCGTCTCTTATCGCAATTCAAACAATGACAAAGTTCGAGGTAAAAGAACGATGTCTCGTTACGCGTCCGAGATCCTCGAGCCAGCAGCCATCATCCGACTAACGTGAAAGTGTAGCGACGGTGAACACATCGGCGAAGTGAGAGTCTTGGAGAAAAGTGCACAGACGCGCGATGACCGAGGAATTCACCAACGTCGAATTTGCGGAATTTGTGGCACGACGCGTAAGAACATCGGCGATGGTAGTTGAACGCGTGGAAAAACGATTAGACGAAAGTATCTATAACGCTGTTACGGTATTAGTTGCGCGAAAATTGCCATTGATACAGAAGATAGGAGAGGAGAGAAACAAGCGGCCGATGAGACAAATCGAGCGAGCCGAGACGCGCGAGCGGCAATTAAACAAATTCGATTTCGATTGCTCGATCGATGGAGCAGAGGCCGAGTAAAGGTAAAGGCTGTTACTTTCGGATACCTGCGATACGAATAAGAGTGGAATAAAGAGCGCAGATTCGACAAGGTGTTACCAACGTGGAGTAAAGTCTAGATAACAGAAAGGGTTCGTTTCTCGGTGATTCGTCGACACGTAGGGCGTTCCCGTTTCTTTCTTTCTTTCTTTCCTTCTTTCTTTAGTTGGCTCGCGTTGATCCGAGAACGATCTCACCCGTTGCCCGATTAACCCCGCGGTGGCTGCTCAATCGACAGACACTGCTTTCTTCCCCTTCGAGGCGATCGAACGGTCTTCATTTCCTGATTAACCCGGCGGAGGCCCGCCTCTCTCTCTCTCTCTCTCTCTCTCTCTCCCCCCTCCTGTCCCTCTCCCTCGAATATAAAGGAAGAGAGTGCAGCCGGAAGTAATCTGTCTTCCTCTGCTCGTGGCGAGGCACTCTCGCGAAAAGAGAGGATAAGCGAGGGCTGGACGGAAGGAGAAAAGGACGGAGAGAACGTCCGCTCGAATTCACTTGGAGTGATTTAAAGGCTGGAATTATCCTTTTCTCCCCTTCCTCGAGTATCCTCCTCTCCTTGCTAACCATTATATATCTTCTGTTGCGTGCCTCCCTCGACTCTTTTATATCGCAACGTGGATGATCCTCCCTCTCCCCTGCTCCTTCGCCTCGGCCTCTTCCTTTTTCTTTTCTGCCTCGTCCACGAGAGCAGAATCAGACTCCTCTCTTTACCACGTGTTTCTACGCGATTACGTATATTATACGTATATGAATATACGCGCAGGGGACAAACCGAGCAAGAAGAGATTTTTTTTTCTCTCCTTATCAGCAACCGATCTGTATCTGGTTTTGTAACAATCAGACGGGTCGGTGGTCGCGTAATTTCGCATCATCTTATCTTCGCTTGGCTCGTAGTAGCCGATATACACCGATAAAAAACACGCTTCCACGTCGTTCGTTGGCACGCCTGCACCATTCGCGAAAATCCGTTTCTTGTTTTTTTTTTTTTTTATCCAACAAACTATTAATAATCCGTTCGACTGCTTTGCGTAGAATCGTCGGCCCACTCGGAACTCGACGAGCTTTCGATTAACAACAGATGGATATTAGGTTGCTCGATACGTCTTCGAAGCGATGGGAATAATAGCGGCGGCGATCAACCGTTCAGCGTTATCCTCTTTCTTTGTTTCACTCGTCGAGTATAACGGGCGATAGCAAAACGCAAGCAGGAATTCGAGTTGTCATAGGAGATAAATTTATAATCCGTCGACCGGCCAGCTACCTGCTCCGTGAAAGGTTTCGAAAGCTTTTCCGGATACCGCGGCAAAGAGGGGGCAGACCGCAAAAGCCAACAAGCTGGTCATCGGTAGCACCGTAGTTAACTTTATAGTACACGCGGCCGAATTTCTTTCTCCTTTCCCTCGACGACCCTTTCTAACCTTTCGCTCCTCTTTTTCTGTCGGCCCTTTCTTCAAAGAATATATCCGGCATACGCAGGATGTTATAAAAAAACCATAAGATTTTGGGATTACGGTATTTACCGAAGATTTGAAAATGTCTAGGCAAGCTTTCAAAGCAAACTTTCTCTATGCCGTTTCTAAAGTGCGGCAATTTTAATAAAACCAATTCGGCCGATACAATTTATTGGCTGTAATAAACGCGCAACGACTGATTTCGTTGTGCTATTTATGGACTGCAGATTTTCATACGAATTTGCATTTTTCTAAACTAACGACTAACGAAATTACGCAGCTTAAACGGCGATCTGTTTTATCAATTTTATCGTACTTTTGAATATCGCGTGCATTTGATTCGAAAATAAAAACGAGTCTCCTCGCTTTTATACGATTACACAGGTTACCGGAATAAATTATCGCTAAGTGGAACTCGCATCAAAGCAAACGCGTAACTTAGTCCCCGAGTTTGCCTTAGTCCAAACCGTGAGTCATTTTTTACCAAATACCAGGCGATGTATAAAAAATATTTTGAGAAAAGACAAGACCCTACGAGCAAGGACGAATCGTTCGGCCGCTAAGACTTTAAGAACGTTCAGACTTTTCTTTCCAGCCACGACAAATTCATGGAAGGGTTCGATATTCGATCTTTCCATGTAAACAAACCTAGATATTTTTTTACGCGAGACGAAAAAAGCGGTGTAAAAAACGTGAATGTTCTGGCTGACAGACGCTTTGCTTTTTTACGGAGGACAAGGATCAGCGATTCCTTCTTCGTATCGTATACTAAACATAGTATGCCGAGCTAATGGTCTCGCTGATCGTCGATTCCTAACAACCGTCTATATACGTAATCCTTTGCCTTTTCATTGTCAGACCGTGCGCATCATAGCCGTATAAAATTTCCCCGAAAGCCTCGAAGCTTTCTATTCTCTAATGTTCACCTTGGTCGGTAAATGAACTGGGTGCGTGAATCTGTTCGATACGGGGTCGGTTGTAAAATCGAAGGTTGTAAAATCGTCTTATCCGGAGGGAGAAAAGCTCTGGAGGGCACGCGCAGGTTGATTCATTTGTCTGGAACTGTGACGAAAATGGAAACAAGAGAAATTTTTTGAAAATTGCCGGTCTATTTTCCACTCCTCTCGCCTTTTCTGGCGTTAGAGTCTGAATAAAAAGGGATCTTCCGTTGACAAAATCCTGGGGTGTCCTGAAAAGGATTAAAAATGTTTTCCCTAATTTCCGGCTTTCGTCACGCCCTACAGCTCCTTTCACCCAAAAGAATCCCCTCGCCGTTTACGGCCCTTTCTTTCTTCGACTTTTCAAACAAAACAGTAAATCTACCGATTTACTTGCGACAGATAGAATCTACCAACTTCGTACGATCTCGTATAATTGGAGAAAACAGATTTTAGCAAATTATCCTAGAATGGACCCACTAAGAAGACGGTACCGTTGCACAGCCTTAACGATCCTAACAGTCTTAACAGTGGTACGAGAGTTTAATTTTATTGGGGCTGGAGCAGGTCATAAGGTATTATCCTCGTTCCGTGACAAGAAGCAGTGAAATCTTCAAGGGGCACGATAACGAGCGAAGAAACTGCAAAATTATTCGACGAGTCGAAATATATATCGTGCTACGAGGTTTACCGTCGCCCGAGTCCCGTCGTCGAACGACCTTCGCGGGTTCGCTTGCGTAATATTTTTATCGGTCGAAATTACACATACGTTCACGCATGCACGCACGTACTCTCTTTCTTTGTCTATCGTTCTCTCTCTCTCTCTTCCCCTCCTGCCTCCCTCTCGCGAGCCCGACAGCTACCGAACACGAGAACAGTCGGGGGCACGTATTTTCGGTCGAATGCGAGTATGTACGCCACGCACGCTTTGCCTGCTTTTTTCTCGCTTTCGCGCTTCATTTTTATGTACCGCCGGTGGAAGAGATATAGCCGGCTCATAAAATCGGTCAGGTGTTGAAGTTTACATGTTCCGAGAGGCGAAACGGTAATTCGAGACACGTAAGGAGGGTGGCTGCAGGGGAGGGAGGAGGGGGAGAGGAGAAGGTAAGTAGCTCGCGTCTATTCATTAATGTCCTTTTCATTATATGTAGCAATTTCCTATTTTTCGCACAATGCGTACACGCCTGTCTGTAACTGGTTAATAGTACGTATCAGGTCATCCATCGATACGTAGGATAATAAACAAAGTAAGAGCTTTTCGGTTAACGATTAATTATACCGGACGGTATACCAATAATTATGCCGGACAGTAGTTAAGATATCCTAGGATTTTTCCCAGTTCCAAGGTATGTCGAAATATTTGAAATTCCGCTTATAAATAAAGTTATATTATACAGGCTGTTACGAAATAACGATTAACAATGATAAAGAACAAAAACTTTAGTTCTCCTCGCTTTCGAAACGGGCAATAGGTCATTTGATATATCAAGTTGGAAATGTATTTCGCGGTCTAATATTCAAGGTGTTTCTCTCGAATACGGCCACATCAATCGGTGTCACCGATTAATTTATAATCTCGCTGTATCTCTTCCACCAGTAAGAGTATACGCGTGTGTCTGTGATCCTTCGATCATGCGTACGCCTACGTGTTGATAAGATTTCGCGGTAGAAGGGAGGGGACGCAGTCCTAACCACGTTCGAAAGTCTGAATTTGACCGCGAAAACGATCGATTGGTCGAAAGATTCGCACTTCCTGGTTCCCGGCTATTCCATTTACGGTTCGTTAGATAACATCGTTGACAGCTGCGATGAATACGATTATCGAATCGAAATTGCCGAGATTATCGACGATTGCGTGCGTAATGCGGGAGGATAGATTTATTTTATAATTGCGAGAGAAATCTCGTTACATTCCGCAATTTCGTAAAGATACGATAAAAAAAGGAGAAAAAAATTGCGATTAAACAGATGGACGATTAAACTGTCACGAGCGTTACGGTTCTAACGAAAAAATAAGCGATTCGATTCCGAAGCGATTGTATCGATACCTTCGAAGGCGGCGCGTAATGGCGGCGAAAAGGCGCGAAAATGCAGGAACCGATAGGTGTAACATTACGAGTGTTTATACAGTCGTAGGAAATTTATATACACAAGAATGTATATACATCTTGTTTTAGATCCTATTTCTTTGGTCATATTTATATAAGAAATTTGAAGGCGCAAAGAAAAATGCTGGGAAAGTTGAGGATACGTAAAAACGTATAAAATATCCGAAGCGTATTCCGTAGATGAAAGAATTTTCTATCAAAGTCACGTTTTTTCCGTTAGATAAAGATACGAATTTGCATAAATATTCGCAGTCTAGCCATACTCGTGGAAATTAAAATTTACATGGACATTCGCGGTGTAATGAAAACTCAATGTGAAACTCACGGTATCTTCTCATGAGATTCTTCTTATACGGTTTGGTACCGGGTGGTCTGGACCTCGATCTCATGCTACCGTCTTTCTGATTATTGTCGGAACACGAGTCGTCCGAGTCTTCGGAACAGGTACGATCCTCTCTTTCCTGGGAGTATTCTGGGGTGGACGTGGCGGCGACGAAGCATCCTCGTAACCTGAGCGCTGCCGCGGCATTCCCGTAGTCGTCGATCGGTTCTTTTCGATCCTGATCCTGATCGTTCTCCTCCCTGGAGAACTCCGCGTAGTCGCCTACCCGAACGCTCAAGTCTAATGGTTGATCCTCGAGCATCGTTTTTATCTTTGCCAGCCTCGTTTCCTTGCTGCCAGTCTGTGCCCACGAGCTGATCCACGGCTACCACAGCACAGTTGCCATCTTGATCTTCAACGATTTGTACTTGACACTCGTTCGATACGATGTAACATTACACTCGCCGGTCGATTCTCGATTCGATGCGGCTTTCTTCCTCTTCTTGGACGTTTCTTCTATACAAATTTCACCGTAACACGAGAGAATTTCACGCGAGAAGAATCACAGGTTCGATATAGACGCGATTTATCGTGCTCGACGAGTTAGACTCGAACGCCGGATCGAGCGATCGTATTACGAATCGATTTAAGAAAGAAAGCGTCGCTAGAAAGAATTATTTCGGATAAAGTCGGCGAAGACGCGATAACACGAGTCGAGTGGAATAGAGATGGAAAAGGAAGAATAGATATCTTCGTGGGAGGTAGAACTCTTCCGGCAGTGTCTTCGTCCCGTGTGGTACGCGTGACGCACAGCGGATACTCTACCGGCAGTTTCTAGCGGCAAACAGTTCTCGATACTAGCGACGTTTCCGTGTTGATCACGTTGTTTCGGATAAAATCAACCATTCCTCTCGTTACTTCTTTCCGTTTGTCAACATAGATAATGACGTACGTAATCGGTTGCACTTGTCAAGAAAAAAACGGAGAGTGACAGGGGGCAGACAGGTTACAGACCGACGTTACGTCGCAGCCAAGAGGTATCACGCTGTTCTTTTCGATCGGGGATCGAATCCAGAGAACAGAATCGATTTCACGTAACAATCGCACTTTGAAAAATGCTCGTTCGCTTCACTGTATAAACTGCGTTCCGTGACTACGTATGTAATATATACACACATATATATGTATACACACATATATATATACATATGTACGCGTGTGTCGGCGAGTATCACGTAGAAGCCAAGAGGCAGAAAGAAAAAAACGCGAAACAGAGAATTGCCGAAGCGTATCCACGTTCTCCGCACCGAGGCTACGGTTGCCGGTGGCACACTGACTGACTCGGAACCGGGGTAGCCCGCTAGTCCAGACTCGTTCACTCACTACTCCAGACCCACACTCCAACTCCGAGCGCCGGACTCGCTCTCGCTCGTGTACACCGCACACAGTACTCTCCGGCCGCTAGAGCCCACCACCTTCGGCACTTTCCGCCGGCCGACTTCGGTTCTTTTCGGTTTCTACACTGCCTCGATCAGAGTCGGCGGCTTCACGTACATGCCGGCACCCACACACAGTCGCGAGCCGTCGCTCGAGATGCGCGGATGCGTAGCCTACCGCAATGTTCGAGCCGGTGATGCTCCCTCCTCCGCCACACACACTTTCTGCTCTTTTCTCTCTTTCCATCTTTCCTCTCCCTCGCCTTTTTTCCCTCTTTTTTACCACCTCTTTACCTCTGTCTTGCTCTCTCTCTCTCGCTTCGTTTCTTTTCTTTGCCCTTCGAGCAAACAGTCTCGTGCTTCTTTCTTTCTTTCCTCCTTTCCTTCTTTCCTTCTTTCCTTCTTCCTTTCTTTCTTTCTTTCTTTCTTTCTTTCTTTCTTTCTTTCTTTCGCGCTCTGCCTTGGTTGTTCGCGATGGTTTCGCAAGGGAAAGCTATTTTTTCGTCTATTGGGATAGGACACACGAAGAAGCAGCCAACGAGCGCCGTCTTCTCATGACATTAACCTTCGATCCTCGACTGTTAGAAACAGCGGGCGGCGACGTGAAATATGGATTGTTTTAACGGCGGCTTTTTTCAGACCAACCTACTCCACGTATCGTAGGAAGGAGAACGCGGATCCTTTGCTCGTTCTTCCGACCATTCCATCGCGACGAAACGATCCGGTGTCGTCGGATGAACCAAGCGTGTGCAAATCGGTACACATGTACGCGTAAGCGTTTCGACCAAGTCGTTTCTCTCTAATCCCTGACATTGTCTTCTCGAGGATGAATTCGAACGGTAACGAGCAACAGCGGCTCTCGGGACGGTATAGGAAGAACCGAGCAACAGAAACGAGACTGGAACGATTGCGTATGCACGGTACACACAATAGGTGAACGTGCGTACGAGGTCGCGGCGGAAAGCAACTTCCAATTCGACGTCTCGTTGCAGCCGGTAAACACAGGTGCAACGAAAACGTCGGAAGTGTTTTTGCAACGGGGCATACAGAATGAACCTTGAGAGTGACCGATTTCGTAATTTCTCTCGGCTCCCC
>NT_176897.1:477486-480954 GCF_000188095.3 Bombus impatiens | reverse complement strand
GGCGTCGCTTCCATTGTAACCGAAAAAAACGATCTTCGAGATCGTGTTTGTTGGGTTTAGGCGAGCCTCGAATCAACGTCGTAAACCGTTCCTTCCACGATCGAATTACATCTGTTTCTTTTCGTAATTAATCGTTGAATAACGTGTTCCCTGCATTATGATCTTTTGCTCTTTGAAACCAGTTAATTCGATATTATTGCGAAATCACGACTCCTCCATCAATTTCTCATTAAGAGAAATATCGATATTTTTATCATCGTAGCAGGTATCGTACGTATTACACGAGGCACTTACACGAACCAGCCGCACATCGGGCGAAGGCTGATCTTCCTTCGGATTGATTGCTTCATTTTCGAAAAATTAATTGAAAAGACTAACCAAAGATCGTATTTTAATACCGAAATCTAAAGGAATCTCTTTTCAGAAAATGGAATCGATCAATTTCCGAGAAATCGTAGAACGACGGTCAAACGAATCACGATTTTTCCATCGCAGACTGACAATGTATGCACGGCAACCCATCAAGGCCATTTCGAGATTTCATCCTAGAAACGTAACGAGCCGCGTACGAAGGGCTTGTTCACCAACCAGAAGCTCTCGGATCCGTTTCCTCGATAAGTGAAAACAGGTTGGCCTTAATTGCACTTCCTGCCGTCGAACCTGCGATTGCATTGTTGCCGAAAAGCGTTTTTCGCAGACTTCACGCGCTGCGATCAACGACCCAGCGGAATACGAGATCGTTCCAACATTTACAACGAGGAATTCGTTACGCGTGCGCACCGACGCGACGATCATCGTCCATGCATTTGCATAGAAAACTGAAAACACACCGACCGCTGCGATAAACTTGCTTTCTCGTCGGATCTCGGTTCCAACCATCGCCGAGTCTCGCGATCGTCTTTGATTCGGATTTACGCTGGTCGATTCTTTGGTCTTTACGACTCCTTAACCGTTGCTGCGCGGTCTTAGACGGAACCGTATTTTTCTCAAAAGCTAGCCGGCTTCTCGGTTGGAACGAAAGCAAGATGGAGGCAGGGAAATTAAAAAATCGCAGCAGGGTTAAAAGAGCGAATTATCGCGGGATCGATATCGAGCTCGTCCGTCAAGTTTGGATAACCAGTCTCGAAGTTTTATCGTCGTTTGCACAGCGACGGCCATGCGTCAACGACCCTTTCGTAAAAATTCAACCGGTGAATTTCGAAAGTAATTTAGAAATTCATCGTGCTTGAGTTTCGCGAAACTTTAAATTTGAATTCCATAGACGAGGGAATATTTGAAAGTCGAAAGATTAGCCACCGAGGGCAGGAGTGATTTATGGGCGCGAAATTCGCTAGGTCCACGGTCGGAGAACGTTCGCATCTGCGTTAAAGGGGTTGGTAGCGCGACGTACGCGCGTAGAAACCGGGCTCGCTATCCTCGATTTGTCGTCCCTCGCCACGATGCGGAGTCACCGCGAAGCCGGGGACAGGCCGAGAGTTATTTTCGCGCAAAAACGGCCGACACTGCCGGCCTGGGAGAGAAAACCTCGTAACTCTCGCCGATCTTGGAACGGGATGACGCCCGATCCAGGAAAAGTACGATTTCTAATCCATCACCGAGACTCCACCGGCCCCGTCCTGTTTCCTCGACGCGACGCCACGCCACGCCACGCGATGCCACGCCACCGAACGTCACTTTCCGCTTCTCCGTGATGCGCGCTCTATTTCCGATGCAACGTTCCTCGTGAATCAACCGCCGTCGTTTCCCCCATTCGTCCTTCGCGCGACTCAATTTTTACCTTTCGCGGTGTCTCCTGTACACGAGACAAACTTCGATCTTCGTTTCGATCTTCGATCGTTGCTTCGAACCGGGATTACGTTGTTGCACGTACGTAGGTAAATTGCAAGAGAATTGCGTTTATCGGAATTTCGATAAAAACGATCACACCGCGCAAAGTATGGTACGAATCATCGCGAAATGCGTTTTGAAAATTTCGCAATTTTTACTTTACGTAGCACGTTCGCGAGTATACGTAGCGAGTAACGTCGAAAGAATCGCAGAGAACCGGTAAACTGCGACTACACGAAGCGTCGTGATCCGTTGAAAATTGAAATTCGTACGTGTGCGAGATGAAAATTTCTTTCGGAGAGAAGTAGAAAAAATAATATTCTCCTTTTTCTTTCTACGCAACGATTAACTCGTTAACGTGTGAGTTTCTAATCGAGAACGATATCGCGTTCATCTGGCGCAAATTCGTAGCATCACTTTCGTTTTCGCGGTCCGCGTCCCCTGTCGATTTTGTTTTTGTTCCACGGCACAATTTTCCACGAGCCGGTGTGTCGCGTTCTCTTTCCTCCGCTTTCTACCGGCGAGACCCATCCAGCCTTTCGAGATCTATCGATCGTTCGATCCCGCGTTTTTAACTCGCGAAACGTCGCCGCGATCGGACGAACACGGTCGAATATCGGTCGAATGGCCACCGTTCGAGGGAGAGAGGGTGGCAACAAGAGAAAAGAAAACCGGAGGACGCGTCTGAACGAGTTCGAAGAGGGGAACACGAAGAAAGAGAAATTTCGTTTTTTGCAGGACAGCGAGCAAGAGACGCGACGTTTCCTGTCCAAACGACAGCGAAGAAAGTGTATCTAGGCCTTTTTCCAGCCGCGCGTTTCCCTGCCATTAGAATATTCAGCCTGGCGCTTCGACGAAGCGCCAACGCGCGCGTTTCTACCGACACGCGTTTCGTTCGTTACGATCCCTCTCCGAAATCATGTTCGTGCGCAGGGAAAACCGAGGAAAAACTAGGAAATGCGCTTCAACTCGAAAGACATCGTCGTAGAACTTTGGTCGACGGCGAAGCGCAAGAAACGAGAAGGAAGGTCGAAGCGCAGAAAGCGAAATGAGCTCGCGAGTCTCTCCCGAGTTTCGACTCGACTTTCGTTCGACACATGCGCGTCTCGGTGCTCGCGAGACGGCGGCGATTTTAATTTCTTGTTATCGTGCGGTGGCGGCGCGGAGGCGAAAGGGACGAGGAAGAGGTATTAGCCGGCGATTCAGGCCGAGACTAACGCGCACTTTTCCTCCGTTGCGCGTTTCTCTGGTTGGCGCTTCGTCGCGGATGATTTCTTCGTCCATCGTCGGCGTTTCTTCCTCCATCGAACGATCGCGTTCGACGATCGAACTTTACGTACAGTGCGGTTGGCACGACCAACCCCGACAAAGGACGGATATCGATTGGAAAGGACGGCGTGGTTGTCGTCTCGACTCGATTAGAACGGAGAGGAGCAGAGCGGAGAGTAGGTGGCCGGTTCCGCGGCCGGTTGCCATGCCGAACGAGCCTGCGCTGCTCCAAGTGCCAGAAACCGTGAAGGAGGCCTCTCGTGATCGCGACTTTCCAAGGACACGAGGGTGCGTGGATACGTGGCGTGTGCGTGTCGGCTCGTTTTCCTTTTCGCGGCGAAAATCACCGGCGAGAAAGAAAAATCGGCGCGC
>NT_176897.1:468382-477366 GCF_000188095.3 Bombus impatiens | reverse complement strand
GCGTTCCGCCGCTTTCTTTATCGTCGGCCGTTCGAAACCTGGCGAGCGTTAATAATCCAATTAGAAGTACGATCGACGGAGAGAGATAAGACCGGGTTGGTTATAGCTCGCCAGACTATGCGAACGATCCTTTCGACCGCCGAAAGAACGAACGGTCGGCTTTAGGCTGGAAACGCTGTCGCGTCCTAATTAACCTCTATTCCGACGATTCTTTTCACCATCGATGGTAAGACGAGCTTGCAAATAGCTCAATCTCGGTGTAAGGAACACCAAATGCAGAAAAAGAAAAAGGGAGAAGAGGAGGAGGGGGGGGGAGTAGGGGAAGCTACGGAGCCGGCATTAGGAGGAGGAAAAGGGAAGCGAAGGGCAGACGAGGAGGACGAGCACGAAGACGAAGAAGAAGAAGAAGAATCCCCCTTGGCTCACGTCCGCGAGAACCGGAAAGATTCCCTCGATCCGCTACGAACGGCTTCCAAGGTCCGCACTCCGTATTCGAACGACCCCAACACACATACGCACATGCACACGTCTCAACCATGACGTATACACGCGTATACGTGCAAGTAAGCGTACAAAAGTGCGCGCACGAAGAGGAAGAGAAAGAGAAAGAGAAAGAGAAAGAGAGAGAGAGGGAGAGGGAGAGAGAGAGAGAGAGAGAGAGAGAGAAGGAGAGAGGTAGAATAACGTAGAATGGCGCACTCACGCACTCGCGCCCTCTCACACGCGTGCTTTAGACGCACGTCCGGCCAAACGAGCCGCGAGGTTATTGTTTAAAGCGTTCCCCTTTATTGTGTCTACAATGTGCTCGGTCACACGCGGCCGGAACAGCCAGCCGCCACGTTGCGGCCCTCCTCGTCGCTAAACGCTCTTTTTATTTTATTATTCTATTCGGTTGCTGCACCTCGCGCCGCTGCTGGGCGTTGCCCGACTACCAGCCAAAGCTCGCTGGACTTTTCATCAGGATCCTCTCTTAATTACTCGGGGCTGACTCGGCCACGACGATCGAGCGTTCGATACGACGTTCCATCGATAGACTCGCTGGATCGTAAGCCGCGTTGCGTCTCGACGGCACGCGATAGTCGATAGGGATAGTTACGCACGGAGAATGGAACGAAAGGTTTAATCGGTAAGGCAACCTCGTTGATCCTAGAAATACGCGTACGTTCGCGATCGTTAGTCACGCGCCACGAGACTCTCCTTCGTTTCGTTGCCAATTACTATCAAACGTATTAGACGCAAAGACGACGAAGTCCGCGATATCGTATCGCAGAAAGAAACGTCGTAGCGGAAAATGGAACGAATCGCGAGGAAAAAAGCTGTTACATTTAACGACGAGTATAGGTGATTCGCGCGGCGTTTACGCATGGCAAATAATTCGCCGGTGCGGCTGTGGACGCCGGTTACGCGGGACCGTAAACGCTTTATCGAGGCCGCATCTCGCGAGGTAGAAGCGCACCTGCGCTCGAAACCAGACGACGAGCACGACGAACACGACGACAACGACGAGTTCCTGTTGGCGGAAATTGCCGGTTTCCAGGCAACAGCGTGGACACTGAGGCAGGTCCGGGTAGCCGATTATTGTTAAAACATTCGGTATTGTGTCTACAAAGTCGATCGGGAAAGGCAGGAGTTTGGCACCGTTCCACGTACGAACGTGGTCGAACGTGCGCAACTTTGTTCTCTCTCTCTCTCTCTCTCTCTGTGGATCGAGTGCCGCTTCTTGGCAGGAAGTCGAATCGCATTTAATTTACCATACGCTCGTCGTTGGCCACAAATTCCTCTTCAGCTATTTATACGTTCGATGGTATATTTAACTGTACGTACACCCTACACGGACGAATTGTGATTCGTAATGGAAGGAAAAGGGAAGAAAGAAAAGCGCTGACCCGATCGATGATTAAAAACGAGTTACGATCGTAGGTGAACTGTAGTGAAAATGCCTAGCGAGAGAAGCTTGCCAACTGGCAAGCCTCCATTCTTCCTAGTGGCACGGAAACACACGAACCGTGGCCGTTCTTCGAAGGATTTCCCTCGAGAGTGGCAATTTTCTGGCGCGAAAACCTTACTTCCTTTATCGTCCGACGAGCGTCCATCCGCGAGCCTAGTGGAAAGACAAATCCTATCCCGAGACAATTGCCCTCGAACGTTGCAAATCGCTATAGAGCAGCGATGCAAGGTTAATCCTATCCGCGTACCGCGACCAGCGACGAATTCTCCTCGCGTATACTCTTTGCAAGTGTACTTTTGAACGTTGAAAAGGGGGAAAGCCTGGACGGATAAGAAAGAGAATCGAGAGCATCGCGAAGGATTTCTGTTCTCTGGTCCCATCGAGGAATCCAACGTCCCGGAGGCGCGCGTCGCGATGCCCAAAGATCGTGTCGTATCTCTTTCTCCATGCAACCACGACGTGCAACACGTTAAGAGAGAAAGAAAGAGAGAAAGAGAGAGAGAGAGAGAGGAGAAGGAGACGATACACACGGACGATGGAGAAACGTCCACTAGGAGAAAACGCGAGCGTAGAGTCGCGTGCATGCATGTGCGAAGCTAGCGGCCGGTTAGCATGTGCACGTCTCGACCGGCGACTTGGAAAGGGGAAGTCGTCGACGGTCGAGGATCGAGAGAACGAGCTGAAAAGAGGAGGAGGAGGAGGAGGAGGAGGAGGAAGAGGAGGAAGAGGAGGTGGAGGAAGAGACGAGAGGAGGAAGAGGACGAGGAGGAGCAGCAGCAGCAGCAGCACCAGCACCAGCACCAGCACCAGCAGCACCGAAGCGCGAGGAGGATGAGGTGGACGAAGAGGGAGGTAAGGTGGCGGTAGGAGGGCTAGAAAAGAGGCGAGAGGGAGGACGGACAGACGGACGGACTCGAGAGGTGCAGCGAACTCTCCCAAGGCCTGCGTACCCCCACCGAGCGTGCAACTGCAACTGCAACTCTTGCGGACCGAGTCGAAGGAGCCGAGAGTCGACGGAGCGTTTGCCTGCACGACGTCTCTACACACACGTGCACGCGCGTGCGACACACACCGTACGAGCGTGTGTGCTCCTCTCTCTTCGGAACGACGCGACTCCGTGTAGCGACCGAGGAAACAACCGGTCAGAGGGAGACGGACGGACGGACGAAAGAATGGACGGCTAGAGCACGCCGGAGAAACTGCTACCGAGAACACCGACACCTTCCGCGAGTCTTATTTTTCACATCCTGTTCACCGGCGACCTATTTTTAAGCCGATGCCCCTTCGGTCGGCCAACAGGCTGGAAAAAAAACCCTTGGGAAAACGGGCCGGACGGGAAGACCGCTCGCTCGCTCGCTCTCAACCCTACCGGATCTTCCGAATACGTAAAGGTTTCTTCTCCGCTATGCGCATCGTCGTTTCTGCCACCCTTCGTTCCCATTTACCGACACGCGACCTCCGTGCCTACCAAAGCACGTAGAAATTTCCTACTCCCTGATGCGTTTCACCGCGATTCCAACGAACCTGTCCGAATCTCGGTGTCTCTTCTCTCTGTTTCCACCTATTTAGACCGTAGGCGACCAACGCGAACAAAGAGCGAAGAAACGGTTGTTTATTGCGAACGAAGAGTGGAACGGAACGATAGAATCCTTGAGAATAACCGAAATTCACGCGCTAGATCGGAGCACCGGCCGAGTACGATGGCTCCTCGCGGCGACTCCTAGGAGGTATCCTTGAAATCGTATCTCCTGCTATATCCTCGGCGCGTTACATGCCTGCTCAACCATTGACGTCACAGAGAGTGCAACGGCGGCGCGAGCCGAGCCGGCGAACGTCCGACGAATTTCAATCTCCCCGGAACGATTTCGAACGCGTCGCGCATTTCCAAGCGGCTAGATGCGACGTACCGAGAGGAAGAGTGAAAAAACAGCGAGAACACGAGCGAGAGGAAACAAGAAAGCGACAGAGAGAGAGAGAGAGAGAGAGAGAGAGAGAGAGAGAGAGAGAGAGAGAGAGAGAGAGAGAGAGAGAGAGAGAGAGAGAGAGAGAGAGAGAGAGAGAGAGAGAGAGAGAGAGAGAGAGAGAGAGAGAGAGAGAGAGAGAGAGAGAGAGAGAGAGAGAGAGAGAGAGAGAGAGAGAGAGAGAGAGAGAGAGAGAGAGAGAGAGAGAGAGAGAGAGAGAGAGAGAGAGAGAGAGAGAGAGAGAGAGAGAGAGAGAGAGAGAGAGAGAGAGAGAGAGAGAGAGAGAGAGAGAGAGAGAGAGAGAGAGAGAGAGAGAGAGAGAGAGAGAGAGAGAGAGAGAGAGAGAGAGAGAGAGAGAGAGAGAGAGAGAGAGAGAGAGAGAGAGAGAGAGAGAGAGAGAGAGAGAGAGAGAGAGAGAGAGAGAGAGAGAGAGAGAGAGAGAGAGAGAGAGAGAGAGAAAGAGGGTCGTTGAAGCGAGCGAGTCCCCTTTCGTTCGCGTAAAAATACGCTTCATTTGTGTCACGGTGCGCTCCGCTCGCTCGCTCGCGGCTGTCATGCACGCTGCGTCATGCGACGCGGTTAAAAGTGACTCAGGTTTTATTTCCTGCTTCGAGTTCTAGTTACCACGGCTAGTCGCGCGCGACAGATAGCGCGAATCGATAGCGCGCTCGCTCTCCTCTCCTCGTCGTGTACTATACACGAGTGGCGAAACGGCCGAGTACGTTCACCGGTCAACGAGCCGCTTTATCATTCGTCCGAGTTCTGGGTCGATCGCTAATCGCCGATGCACGCGACGATCGCGACACTCCCGTCGATTCGTCCTTCTCTTCGTCGTGCTCCTTTTTTACCGTGCGTTCCGTCCGATGGTTGCGCATCGTTAAATCCGTTCGCTGGCGTAACCTGTCGCGGAATTTTCGGACAACGAATTAGCGAAAGATAAGAATCCAACGATCCTCCTTTCTTCGTCTTTTCTCTTCTTTTCGTTTGAAACAGTCGTTTCCTGAAAATCACAGTCCCGCACGCCCGTTCCAAACAACGACGAACGACGAATCGCATCTTTCCCCTTAATCGGTCCGATCGGCCAGTTGTTAGTCGCAGAAGACACGCGTGCCACTCTTGCGATAGGAATTTTGTTCCTCGGCTCTGAATTTGGTATAGCTATCCCGTGGAATGGGACGAGATTCTTTCATACGGTGGCACCGATTCTTTCGCATTCTAGCGTTACTTCCATGCGTTGCAGCCGGCATCGCGCGAAGGTGACACGAGTGGGTAGAACAGGCCCTCTACTTCGCTAGTTGTTACAGGACTGCGAATATTTATGCAAATTCATATTTTTACGAGCGTGCACAAAGAAACGGAAAAATAAGCGAACGACGATCCGTTCCACCTACGTGCGCACCTCCTTTAGTTTTCTATATCTAAGGCAAAGTCTGTTTATTATTAAACGAGCGGAAAGCGTTATCCGGTCTAGACGATTTGACGAAAATTAAGAGATATCTACGAAACAATACTATCTTTGGACTGGCGGAGATACGTCGCATCATCGCCTCGATCCGCCACGATGTTTGTTCGCCTCGCGATGGCTGCTCCCGGTCGGCTGGAAAACTCCGACGATAAAGTTGCGCTGGTAATTCGAAGATAAACAGCTCGATGGGTGTCGTGCTTACGTAATAAGGATTCTAGACGCGCTGCTCGTATTTTGGAAAAGTTGGTTCGATCGCGGCCATTCGACAAGAGGATCTTTGGATCGCTGGATGCGAACACGGAACGCGTCTCGAAGTTTCGAATTTAGATCTGGATTTGGATTTAGATCCGTCGCGCGATGCGCGAAACACCGTAGACTGTGGTTCGTTGCAGGGGGAAATGGCGGATTGACCACGTTCATTGGAAAGGTAAATATATTTCTAGAGGATATGCAATTGGAAATTAATGTGTCAGTGAATGTATAACTAAATATCGTTGTCGTTTACCGAGCAGGCGAGAACGTTTCGACAGGAATTTACCACTTTGAAATCGAAATTAATTTAAATACGATTATTCCTATCGTTCTGTAACAAAGCGTTTGAAATTATCGTCGCCAAAAAGTATGCTCCGTGTCTAATGAAAAAGAGGGGAAAACGATTCGAATAAATGCCGGCCGACCAGTCGCTGTATTTCGTTCGCAGCATCAATTCTACGAAGTAGCACACGACGCACTTGGTGCAATCGCAAGGTGGAAATCGCCGATAGTACGCTAGCGATTCTATGTAGCGCAAATCGAAAGTGAGATCGAGATCATCGACTACCGTGTGCGTGTGCTCGAGCCAGCGAGTCCAGTTAAACAGAGACAGTGGCAAATAGGCAGGTAGAGGGTCTCGCACGAGATTCTCGACGACATTTCGGCTCGGGGAACGAGCGCTCGCGCGCGTGATTCTCCGTTTCCATTAGTGCACGCACGTGCGATCCTCGCTACGTGTACTTACATACGTGCATACGCGGGCAAGCGAACGAGCGAGCGAGCGAGCGAGCGAACGAACGAACGAGCTGTTCGCCACGCTAGCCCTGGCCTAGATAAGCCGGCTACTCGGCTTTGCATCGTTGCATCGCTTTAAGCCCGACTCACGCGCCACCGATCTATCGTTGTCCTTCTCCTTCCGTGGCCGTTCAACGAGTCGATGTCTGTTTTAAGCTACTCCGGTACGTTCTCCCAACTTCGTTGCACGCGTCTTTCAACAGGCGTGAAAATGCGCGATGACTGTCACGCGTGATCACAGCGTTACCCGCTGATTTCCGTGACTCGTTCTCGTGACACGGTTTCCTATGCGATCGATACTCTGTAAATTACATCGCTCCTCCGCTTTCTTTCCTCCTCCTTTTCTTCTTCTTTTTCGCGCTTTGGTTGGACGGGACGCGCGTTCGACACCCTAAGACGCGTATTTTTAACGCTGGTCGATATACACAGTTTCGTACGTCGATCGAAAGCTACGTCGATCGTGGCGAGAAACGACCGATCGTTGAGGAAACGTAACCGACGCTCGTGCGTTAAACGGTCGAGTATCGGCGAAACGCTGCCGAAAGGAAGAGTGTTCCTTGGTAGAAGTCGATCTGCCTGAAAATGTTAAGTATCGAAGATCGATACGATGGGAAGGAAGATAGCGGACGACGTAAACGAAGAAGACAGGAAACGAGAGGAAGTAAAAAGAAATCTCGGTCGACGTAGCTCGAAGGGGATTCCGTAGCGAGAAGTTGGCTTAAGGTCGCGTGAATCCGTGCACCGCAACAGCGGACAGTGAAACTATGCCGTTTTTTCTCCGGCTCTTTCCTTTTCTTCGAGCGGCAGTCACGTTGGCAGAGAGACGGATTCGCCTTTCCCTCGATGGCGAATCTACCTCCGGTGGAAGGCCACTTTTCCCGACGATACGTGGCAACGAAACCGACGCTTTTCGGTCAGAGATCCGCGAAACTAGAAACGTTGGATCGAAACCCGGTCCAACGCCTCGCTAAACGTACCTGCCAGCCACCGTTAATGGATCTATCGGGTATTAGATAACCGATACTTTCTTCTTTTCGAATCGACATTTATCTTCCGACCGAACTTTTCGAAGAAACGTGAAATTACGTTAAGGACGAATGACGAAATATTCTCGTGAATATCTCAGCCGTGCCGTGATATTTCGATTGCGTACGCGAGGGTTAACGAACAACGATAGATTTCGAACGTATCCGCATTATGCGATTTCGCAAGAAGATATCCATTAGCTAGCTCGGTGGACTAAACTGGAAGAGGAATAGGCGGAGCGCGCGTTGACGCGCGTACCCATCGTCCGAGATGTACAATACCGTAACCTCGATTCCAATGAAAACGATGTTACGCCATTTTCCCTGTCAGTGAAATGCGATCTATTTTCACGGAATTTGCCGTGGCACGGCAGAGCTCGAGCGATACGCGCCGCGTTTCGCCGCCTCTCGTTTCCAGCGACGTGAAACCGCGATAAAAGCGGTCGCATCGAGCTTCTTCTCGATAGCACGCTATTTTTCTCAACGAAGAAACAACCGACCGGTCTCGTAGTTTTTCAACGACACGGCGGTGTGACGCGCCGCGAATTAGGTCGAACCGGCTGGAAATCGCTGTGCGCTTCTAATCGCGCGATAATATCGCAATTAACGCGATTACCAGCGTAGTTTGAACGAACCAGGCGACGGCACGCGTCTCCGTTTCCATGTCCGATCGTCGTTCGACTAATACGGCTGGCGACCGTCTCCGTTGGCGAATTCCTAAGGAAAATCGATTGCGTAACGCGTATCGCATCGCGTCTAATATCCCTGACATCGAGTACGACTAGCATCGACGTCGATCTCGATTTAAAACGTGACGAAACGCGCGCGTTACATTTGCATAATCTCTGGTCGACCCACGAGACGACGCTCGTACTACGCCTTTGAAAAACGCTTCTGCCCGGCAGGCCGGCTACATCGCGCCGTATTCGCCGTGCAAGCATCGTTATTCAATTTCCACGAACGTAATCTTCGTGCCGAACCTCCGCAACGACCGCAACGCGCGATCTATGATTCATCGCATCGAGAGCTCCCTCTCGGTATTCGGAACGATACGATAGAACGCATCGTGGCAGAGAGGAAAGCGCAGAGACCAGAGAGCGAGAGCGAGAGAGAGAGAGAGGCAGAGAAAAGTTGAAAAAAAAAAGAAAAAGAAAAAGATCGAACGATCTTCGCGCATGAAATCCTGGAAAGTTGGACGAGCGTTGGCCGACTCGGTTTTGGCGGGATGCAGCGCAAGGAGAGAGGCACGCGCGGGTGCGCGTGCAACTGCACGGTGCGGTGCATCGAAGACGACGCGGTCGGCGCATGCGCCGCTCGGCCGATGCACGTGGTAAGTACAAGTATGTCAAGGCGCGACCTGAATTTTCCTACTCTTAGTGCCCCCTACCGTACTCCGTGCCCCCTCCCTCGAGCACTCGCTCGCACGCTGCCACCACCGTTGCTCCACGTTTACTCGATGCAACTTTACTCTCCCTCCGCTCCTCGGCCTCCTGAGTTGGCCATGCGGCGCGATGTAGCGCGGTGTGGCGCGCGCGCGC
>NT_176897.1:456090-468009 GCF_000188095.3 Bombus impatiens | reverse complement strand
GCACATGACTTTTCACCGATGCGTCCGGGCCCCTTCCCCCAGCCTCTTCCTCCTCTCTCCTTCTCCTCGTCCAATGTCATTACGCCGGCATTGTGTGCGAGCCACCTTTTTTCTGGGAACGCAAAAATAAGGAGTCGCGAGGCCCTGCCGTGTCTGGAGAACCCGCGCGATTCCATATCCTCCGCTACCCACCGCCTCTTCCGCCGAGCCGATCCTCTTTTCTGCGTCCGCTGTCGGCGAGGAAAGGGGACGATGCAGCGCGACGGTCTTTCAACGACGACGAGTTAGTCGCGTATCGCGATACAAAGGATTTTCAACGTCCGGGCAACAGGTCCCGGTCTACGTGGGTCGCCAAATTTTTCGTTTTCGTTTTTCCACGAATTCATCCTTCCTTTCTCCGCTTCTTTTTCTCCTTCTTGGTTCTGGAACGTTAAAGACGCAGCCAGACGTTTCTTCGCAACGAGTCCGATTTCGATTCACCGAAGACGTACGCCGTATAGTCGTACGCTGCGGCTCGCTGTTTACAAATCGAACGCTCGAGGCCGATCTCCGATATCCTATTTCAGATGTCGTTCCTATTCTCGGCCAACTCGTCAGGCCGAGTTTTCCTCGTCAATTTGTCACGGAAAAGGAAAGCGTTACGGTATATCTAGCCGATCGATCGATCGCTCGATGTCGTCAAAGCGAGAGGTCCCCTAGAAAGCTGTTGTCCCGCGCCTTCCAGGGATCCCCGTCGGTCGCTCTTTTCCCTCTCGCACGAGCGTCCTCTTTTCCCGCTCGTTTAAACTTCGATAACTTCGATAAGTAGACGCAACGAGCCAACCGCGCTCTTTACTCTCGTTCGTAATCCTCGGACGTTCTACGTCGAGAATTCTTCGTCTTTTTTCGTCGTTTCGACGGTCTATCGTCGTTGTAAATTTCTACGGCGATCGTTTCTCCTAGGAAAATTACCCTAGTTACGATCGTAGCGCGTTCTATCGTCGGAGAAACCGCCGTGTTGACGGTGGCGTCGAGCGTCGAGATTTCGAGAATAGGGTCGGTCGGGTATTACGTGGAAGCGCGATCGCCCGAGTATCCACCGGCAACAGCGAAATTACGCGATCAGAGTTCTTCGTGCACTTCGCGACGCCTGAGCGTTACGACGCTTTCGGGCCGTGCGCGATTAAACGCTAACCTGTTCGCCGATGGTCGCTGCTGCGTGGTCGAATCGAGTCGGGAACGGTCGAAAATCGCGCGCGTACGAGTACACGGCGCATCGACAAATTTTCATGGTTTCGAAGCGCGAAGTAACGTAAGAACTACGCTGGAAGATAAAGAAATTTCTTTTAGAAGCTAATTTTCAGGATCGACGTTACGAAGATTGCGACTGTATTTTTAGACGATTACGACGTTCGTTTGTAACAGGACGAATGCTTCTCGTGTTTTGGTTTCTACTCGGGAGGAATCGAGTAGGCGCAACGAAGAAGGCGAAAAGAAACAAACGCCTGGTGACAGAGACAACGCGTACAGCATACCTGGTCGATGCGGAATACGCGACTGCTCGTTTCGCGTGCTGTGACGTTTTTACGAGCGCGTGACGCTTTTACGATCGCAGTCGGTGCAACGAACGATTAGAAACCGATCGGACGGCGTCTTCTCAACGAGTCCGCTACGGATTTCCAGAAATTCTTTCGCCACCGTCGGAGAAACGCGTCGGAGATCACGCTACCGGGCGTAAGTCGCTTCGCGCTCCGTTCTTCGTCGTCGATCCATCCCGAAGCGAGAGTTTTCGACGAGACGGTAATCCGCGCTTCGTCCCAAACGGTCTGCCACGTTCCGACGAGACGTGCACGCGTCTGCCTATTCGTTTCGTCAGGTAAAGAGACAACGAAAAGAAAACGAAAGTTCTTGGAATCGACCCGGTATCGATAACGGTACATGATGCGTTGCATTGTTCGTTTCGTCTCTCGCCTTTCGTTCCTCGTCCCTGTTTTCCGTAGTTCTTGTGGGAAATTTAACGCCCGTCTTCGGTCTCTTTGCGACGCTTGCCCCTTTCGGAACCTATTTTACCAAGGTCGTTCGAAGCGCGCGTAGACGCAAGGCGCTTCACGGGAGCTGTATCGAACGACAATGGGCGGTCGTTCGGGTTCCAAGTTTTGACAAGGTCGAGGACGGTCGTGGCACGACGAAGGAGGAAGGATGCGACTTTTTTCTCTCATTCGTAAGGTGCGGTTACGCTCGAAAGATGTAGGTGTTTGCCTGGGGTTAAACGGTAAATCGAAGGAATATCGATTCGAGATGCGTAGGTGGGTGCTGACCTACCCCTACCCCCATCCTCGTCCTTCGGACGACCTTCTGGGCGCGTCCTACCCCAACCCAGACATCCGTTCCGCCGGCAAACAGCTTCTCCACCAACACGCCGAAACCCTCGGCAGCAGCCCCTTTGCACGCTTTGCCCTCTATATCCCTCGGCGGGAGCACGCCAACCCTCGTCAGGAACATTCTATCGAGGCCACCCTCGCAAAAACTAATCCAGGGTCGACACTTCAACCACCGTTCCATTTCTCCCCTTTCTCTGCCTCCAACTTTTTCTCCGGTGCCACCAGCAGCTCGAAAACTCGAACGTAAAAGAAATCGAAAGTGGCGGAGGGAGCTTCGTCCGGATGATGACACTCGGTGAGAACGATGCCACCGTCCTTCGCGTCCTCCAGATATTCGTCTTTTTGTAGCCAGCCAGAATTTTATGGAAAATGTATGTAAGAGAGGAGAGACGATGCCGCGTTAGAATAGAGGGGTTGATATAATCGCGAGACGTATGGCACGATACGGTTATTGTGTTTTTCCAAGACTTCCTTCTTTTCTCTCGAAAAGCGGATCGGTACGAACGTGTCGAATCTCATCCGATGGAGATACGGTTATTGTTGTCGCGAGCATCGAATATTTCATCTTATAGCGACAAAGCGAAGAGCCGAATTAAGAGGCTTTTTACTCCTTCGCGACACAGTTTCTTCGCAGAAAGAAGATAAAATCCTTCGCGGATTTTGGCCGATCGTATCGATTTTCTCTGCGAAGCAATTCTTCCATCGTCGAGACACTCGCATTCGGCGAAACGAAAAGCACGCGTATACTTGCCGGATTATAGGGAACAAAGAGAAGGGTAGAAGGTCGAATTCGAGGCGAGTAGACGCGCGTAGACTAGCTACGGCAAAGTAGATCGGGAAACGGAAGATGCGCCATCGATGGCAAGCATTCGAAAACGCCGGATCGATCGTTCCGGAAACCCTCCAAACCGCGAGTTCCTCGAAACCGTTGGGCCGCATAGCGCGAGCTAATGATCGCATGCAGTACGCTCCTGTAATTAATACCTCGCCGAAATTAGGCTACCTCTAGGATCCTGTTCATCGATCTCCGCCTTTCGAAGCAGCGCTTGCTTCTCGTTGGAACGATCCAACACACTCGCTGCTCTTCGAATACCCAAAGTCATATCGAGTTTACCAGCCAATTCCGTTAATCGTCCGCGAATAAAAGTTACGCTGAAAGATAGGCGCAAAGATAGGTTCCTCGTCTTTTCCTTTGCCGCCGACTCGTCGAAGCATCGCGCACGATCGAACGCGATGGAATACGACGAACGTGATCGAGTCGCGAAATCGAGAGCGTCTCGCGTCGGTAACCGGATCCGAAGGTTACGCAACGTCTCGCAACACGGCCAGACTTTTCTGGACCCGGGAGGAACCAGCCGTGGTACACCCTACCAAAAGCAAGATACTCGGGGCCGGCTAATTGGAAGCGGATTCTGACGCAATTCCGTGCAACGATTCGGCGTTGGAAGCGTCGGCGGGCAGCGCAGGGGCGGATTGTCGAGGGTCAGGGTTCCGCCCCGTGGCGTCGTTTTTCTCTTTCTGGCACGCGCTTCTCGGTCGTGCCGCTGGAAACTGAACGGGGCCCCCTTAGTTCCAGCCTGCACTTGCATCTCGCGCTGCCGTTGTTCGTGTCCGAGCTGTTTGCAAAGTGGCCGGCCAGTGGCGCGAGCGCACAGTCTGGCTTGGATCGTGGCGAGCACCCAGACTTTACGACTAACCGGTGTAATTTCGCTGAAAGATTCACGAAGAAGCGGATCGATGCCTTCTCTCTCCCTTTCTCGCCTTCGTTCCGCCGATACTAGTTCCTCGCTGGCGCAACCACCGCATCGAGAATATCCTCTCGCGAGATAGAACTCGCGCTTCGGATCTTGCACTCCGAGAGTCGCCACACGTACATTGTACGCGGTTAGATAGAATCGAATATCGCGCGACGGACGACCTACGTACGAAAGTTTAGCGAACTGGCAAGTCAGAACTGGCGAACAGAATTGTACGAAACGTCGGTTCAGCTGAAAATTTTACGCAAGAGAGAAGACGATGCCTCGTAATCCTTGGCGGAATTCTATTTACCCGAGCTGCGTTCATCGGAACGAAAGTTCGGCGTTTACCGCCCGACTTTCACGAACCTGTTGACCGAATCCCAATCGACTGTTCGCCCTTTTCTGCGTTCGAATAAATAGAGCGCCACGGTGCACGGAACAAAGGGAAGATGCGTAGAGATCGGAAACGACGATCGAAGAATCGCGACTTAACCCCTTTATCGGCGCGAACGAATCATCGGCAACGGGTTAATTAAGAGTAGTGGCAACCTTACGCCACGATGGGATTATTAAAAAGCACGGAATTAAAGCGATGCGCGAAATTATTCAGTCGATCGCGCTCGCGAGCAGCCAGAAGCGGAACGTTCGGCTCGGTAACGAGGCTCTTTATCCGACGCTATCTGCTCGTGTTTTTTCTGGGTTATTTGGACCGATATTTTTTCATCGTTTTACAGCATCCTCCCTCCCCCCGTATGGTCCCGCGCGTTCCCCTCGCTTTCGACTGCTCCAAGTGTCGATAATGGCCGTGCTACCTATCTGAGGTCGAGGGTCAGCCCTCGTCGATGCACTTTCCGTATTTGCAGAGATACCAGCGTCCATCGGTCTTTCGCTATTCGTTGGACCAAGTCGTGTAAATAAGGAAATTCTTTTTTTAATGACCTTGACGGGAAAAGTTATTGCGTTAACGTTATTTATTCCGGAATCGAGACTCGCCGATCGCTGCGCCAAGCTTATTATTAGTTCGACTCAAAATATTTTCCGCGTTCGAAATTCTTTTTCAGCGCAAGTGAGTATCGGGTGTGCTTTCCACGATGGTAGAACGCCATCCATTGGAATAGAATTTTTAATCGTCGATCGATTGATTTCTTGCAACCTCAAGTACACGCGTGTGCACACGTGTGTTGCATGCGAGATATAAAACGCAGAGATTCGATCGGTCCGATCTGTTTCGCGTTACCCTTATCCGCGAGTAATCGTCCGCAACGACTCTCCATTTTCCATCCCAATTTTCATAATTCGCGCGTCGAAAGGCTCAATCTGCTCGCTCGCGCGTGGATTTCTATCGTTCGAATAAAAAGTCGCAGATGTTAGACGGACTTCGTTCAACGAATTCCTGCGTGCGATTGGTTCGACGATCAGCGCGTTGTACAGGTGACCCGAGCGAGCGAAAAACAATCGTCTGGAAAAGAGACTGAAAGCCATCCGTGGACCTAACGAGAGGCGAGAACAGGAAGCACGCTGGAATCAGAACTCCGTTGCGAGAGTCTACGAGAATTTATCTGTCCCTGGAGTTCTGTTGCCAGGCTTGGGGTCGTTCGTGCGACGATACACGCACGTCCGCATGCGAGAAGAGCGTATCTGCGAGTTTAGCCAGGGCCTCGTAAACAGCCTCCGTAAACGCGAATCGTCCGAGCCATTTATATCCCATTACGCGTTTACAGGTTACGTAACGGTGCGACTTAATCAAAATTCTGGCCGTCGATCGCACGATGGCCATGTCCAATTCGAACGGAATCGGAACGAAGACAAGAAGAGGAGAAATTTCCGGGAAAACCGGACTCCACGATCGACGTGAATCCACTGGAATAAAATACGCACGGAAGGCTGCGAAGAAGCTGAGAGACGCGGCACTCTGGTTGTCGCCGATCGGCCGGTTCGATCGCGCAACGAACGGAAGGCGTCCGTCTCGCTCGGCTATCTAGTCGAACCGGCAGAAAAACACGCACCGCGGGCTGTGGAATTTACCGTAAGCTTCGATTTATAGTCGGTGCAAGCGCGATCTTCCACGTCCACGAAGATCAACCCGTCGACGCCAGGCGCTGTGAGTTTCGCGTGGAACCAAAATTCGAGGTAGTCTCGCTCGATATATTGTCAATTTCGAGTAAATAAACGTTGGACAAGGGAGACGCGTAATCGTAAACGGACGAATAATCGTCGGCCGTGACGAATGATTTCTAAAAATCGTAGTATCGTTTCTTTGAATCGAAATCGGAGAGCAAGATACTCCGAGACGAGCGGCAACTTTTTTTTACGTGTCTGATTCGACCTTGTTCCCCGGTAATCGGCAATCGTCATAGTTTACGTCGCGCGGCGAGATACAAATTCTTTTATCTCGGTCTCACGCGACCACCGGCCACGGGGCCACGTCTCTAATCTTCCGCCTCGACTAGATACCGTGTTTTCTCTGAATCACAGTGACTCGTCATCGAGTCACGCGTTCCACGTCCGGAAACATCGAGTCGTCCGTCGTTAATTACCGTGGCCTGTTCACGATAGTCGTCCACGTGTTCGCCGGTATAGCACGCGTACACGCGCATCCGTGTTCGCGCAGCAATATTCGTGGAAATCGGACGTGATTATCGAGAAACGGGACGACCCATTTGCGAATCGTTGATTCTTGTCTGTTCGAATTGAATGAAAATTGTTGTTGTTATTATTATTATTATTATTATTATTGTATGTTTCATTCGTTCATTCATTAACGCGGAAAATACGCGAAAAGAAGTACGCGCGATAAAAAGCTAGAGAGAGCGGACGCACAGAGGAGCAAAGGATGGCAATTTTTGTAGGAAAAAGATGCAGAAGACAAAAAAAGATAAAAATACAAAAATCGGCGGTGAAAGTAGGTGGCGAGAGAACAAATGCCGACCGATGCTTTGGAAAATGCACCGTGGCGATCCGGGAGCGGATCAACCTTTACGCACGAATTAGCGAACAAACGACCGAACGTTGCGGTCCTTTGCCGGCTAGAGGACGCGGCCCTGAAATTTAGGGGTTGTTTCCAGGCGATTTGCGAACTGCGTAGCGAACACCGGCAGAGAGAGAGAGGGTCGCCGAGAGGGTGGTGTACGGCAGACAGGGCGTGGTCGTCCTTGAACCTACCTATACAGCCCTCCGACGAACGATCCTGTCTCTCTTTCTCATCCTCCTTAGCCGCGTACGACCCTCCTCGTTCTTCCTCCCACCCTTTCTCTGCCTTTCACTCTTTATCCCCCTTCGAACTTCCCCTCACTTTCTCTCCCACTTTCACTGCCTCGTTACGGTTCGCCCCTTGGCTCGGCCACCCTTTGTTTGCTCTGCATACGAGGCACAGAAACGAACAGTTACCCTCTTGATGTCCTTTTGATAGGTTCACCGAGTTCTCCGCTGGCATCGCCGATAAAAATTTCAATTTTCGATCGGAGCTCGCGAAATAATTTCCTTCCCTCGCCGAACGGTCTAGCCGGACGTTACGTCGAACGTAATATCGGTGAACGTTAACGTCGACTCGTTGTATCGCCACGTTGGACGGAGAAATTAGTCTCTATAATCGGTCGTTATCCAATCAACCTTATTAACGAAACTTTTCGACGAGTAACGAGTTATCAAGTAACGAGATATCGGCGGTAGGAAATTCCACTGCTCGTCGGTGACGAGTTTAGGAACTAGACGAGTAAAGATCTACGTGCCGATGTAAAATAGCAAAGTTGCAGGATTTGCAAGAATACGTATCGCGCGTATCGCAACGATACGTATAAAAATCAACGACCGCGCAAAACCCGATAAATCTCAACAGGGACACGTTGCTACGATATAAGGTTGGCGATACTCCGCGATAAAAATACGTTTCTCGTACTTCGATCTCGTTACAGTTGTATAAAAAGCGAGACGAAACGGGATAGGGAAGAATTGGCTGTCGCGACACGGCCAGCAACGTACGTACCCTAGGACATGGCACGACGTCTCCGTGGTACGTGTAATTATCGGTTTGGCCGGCGAACCGTCTTATTAAGTGGAATACGCATCGAGGCGTCCCAGACTGGCCATTAAACGCTAATAAATGATTTATCGAAAGACTGGCCGTGCCCGGTCGGTTCTAATTTATTTTCTTGCCGATGTCGCCACCCTACGTTGTTAAGGTAGGTTAGGCAAGAAATCGTCGACGTTACTTTTTGCGCCGACCCGTCGTTTCTCTTTCCTGTTCCTTTTCACCGGTTAGCGTCTCTCGCGTCGATTCTCCGTACATTTTTCGCCCCGCGAAGGCTCCGTGAAAATCGTTCGTCGTTTCCGCCGTCTTCTCCAGAACGCGCGTTGAATTTTCCATGACGCGGACGTTCCCGTCGACGCTTCGCGGCTGCCCGATCGGAACGATATCGAAACGAGATCCTCGAACGCGTCCAATTAATTTCATCGTTTTCGACGCGAAATTCGATCGTCGTTTACGGAGTTTCTGGAAATTTCCTCTTCGATTTTCAACGGGACGGGACTCTTCCACTACGCAGGTGAATTTTTATCTCGTCTTTTAGTCGGCGGTAGTGGCCAGGAACGGTGTGCTTTTTGCCTCATCGATACGATGTCACCGATTCCAGAAACACCGAGTTCGTGGTATTTCGATCGCTGCTTCCGCGAAGCCGCCGGATCGAGGAAACGTGGTCCTTTAATCTCGCGGTTACGAGACGTGTAACATGGAGCGTGCGAGCGAGCTGGTCGAGACGTAAGCGACAAATCGTTCGATCGTTTCGCGCGTCTTATCAGCGACGTATCAACGACGATTCGATCGATCAAATTCCTCGCGCAGTTACCACGTTCTCCAACGATCTCTCCTCTCCACTTCGCGGACACGAGTTTCTCGAACACGAAGGAAAGAAATTTTGGCAAAAAGCGTTGGAACCGTCGACAAAGGGCAAACGCGATCGTTCAACTTTTCCGTCGGGTCATAGCGGTGGTACGACGCGAGCCGTTTCTTCGGGGGGCGAGCATCGCGAGCAAGTATCGAATGAGGAGAAAGAACGCGACCCCGCAGGTCGTCGAGAACGAAAGAAGAAAGAGAGAGGGCCGCGAGGCGTGGAATTCGGCTGGAATTCTAGCGGCGGAGGAACCGGAGGTAGAGGACCCTTCGTAGTCATGGCGACTGCCGGGTTCCACCGGCTGATCGATCCACCACGGTCAAGGTCATCTACGAAACCACAAAGCAGTCCTCGCTCTCATCACTGTCTCTCCCACCATCCGCGTAACGATGGGGTGCCGTCACGACGGACACACCCCTTCGAACATTTTCCACGGGATTCGTCTCGATCGCGTCTAATTGCGTAAACGATCGCCCGTTCTCGTTTCTGGCGCGACTCGTCCGCGAACCGTCTCGCGTCACGAAATTTCGTCGTCGCTCGCAGGTAAATCGAAGCGTCGGTCGACGAGAAAGACGAGCGAACGCTGAAAAGGAAATTTTCAAATATTTTCTCTCCGACGTTCTACCGACGTACGCGCGAGTTTTCAGCTACGAGCAATTCCCACTGCGTAGAATTAATCGCGTTACTCGAGCGGTGCCTCGTTGCTCGCTCGTCGAGCGTACGAAATCATCAACGAGCGATCTACGCAAGAACAGGTGGAACGCGTCGTGTTGCAGGATATACGCGAGGCGCGCGAACACGCTCTGTTGTTCACGGTGTCGATTCGAGCCTGTTCCGCGCGTTCCACCCACGTACGAGTCTGGGCCGCTGATATGCATCGTTCCGGGAGCCGAGGTGGACCGTGAAACGGCGGAAGTGAGCGGAGGATCGCGGCGGACGCGCAGCTATGCCAAACGCGAGCTACGAGACGACACCGATTATATACGAAATTTTCTTCTCGCCGTCTATGTAAATTCCGCGCAACGATCGCGATCGTTTATCCCCGATAAGTCTGGAAATTTATGCCAAAGCGTCAAAAGTTACGTTCGACGAGGAAAAAATTCTCTGGCCGAAGCTGATGGCACGTATCGCTTATCCACGCTTATCCCATTAAACAAACAAGCGGACAATTTGACACGCGGATTCGATACGCGTTCGTAGCGAGATAGCTTTTAGCGACCCAAACCGACAGCGTGACCGGTCGATCTGTTCGTTTCGCAGCGCCGTTTCGCCGCGAAGGCGCTTAGGCGCGAGACGTGGATTCACGGTAGCCGCGTGAAACAGCGCGAGTCTAGGAGAATCGTAACAGCGATAACGAAATTTCCAAACGTTTTGCACGACGCTTCTAGCGGGTATATTCGCGAAAGTGGTTACCTGTACGTGGTCGAATAGCAGTGTCGCGTACGGCAAGTATCTCGCGAATAGGAAGGAAGCAGAGTGATCGTTATCGATAACGTTCACCTAGATTCCTCGTAAATTCGCCACCCTTTCGTCATCGGATCGTTTCCTCGCGGTAAATTCCAACGTTTATCGCGTTGCGTCAAGCGCCGTCGCCGCGCTGTTTCTGCGGTCGTCTCCGAGGAACGGCAGAGAGATTATCGAGTGCGTCACTGCCGACTCGTGGAACGGAAGCGGTATTATATCGGGGGATCGTAGAAACGCGCGAAATGTTTTCTTAAAGAATCTCTGCTTTCCTCCCTCTCTCTCTCTCTCTTCTCTCCTCTAGTTCGGAACGAATCTCTTCTTCGCTCGATACCTTCGCGATATCAAGTATCGAGCGGCGTATTCGAGTGCATAGGAACGCGAACGTCGAGTACAGAGCGTTTCGGTCGGAAAGTGCCTTAATTAGCTCGTTCAGCGACGAAAGAAGAGGAAATCAAGGCGGATATCGGTTTCTGTGACTAGTAAGGCTAAGGTTGCAGATTAGATTACTGGCGCGAAAACGCGATCAGTCAGGAACGAACGTTCTCTCGTCTAAGATAACTCGCCTCTTACAAACCGACTCGTTTCGCCGCGGACCGTTCTATTTAAAATTCGTTCGGCCGACGATAAACCCTCCGGCAATTAGATAACGCGACTGTTTCGACGTTTATTTCTCTTCGTTGCCGGGCGAGTCGAACGTTCGATGCTCGATATCGTTTTACCGTACGAAACTGAGTCGACTAAGAGCCACGGATACATCGATAGGACTCTTATCCGATTCGCAAAGGTCTTCCTTTTCCAAATACCGCTACTTTATTTCGATCCTGCGTTATCTTTGTCCGAAAGATTTATAGATCTCCGGCGAATCTACGTGTTCCATTACGTTACACGAACGTAGTTCAGCGTGTTTATTGCGTAAGAAACGAACCCGAGTGGATACGCGCGTTTAGGCAACGTACACCGTACCAACCTGTCTGCGAGACGCGAACCAAGATTTACGAAAATTTCTTGTTCAAACACGTATGTAAACCTTTACGATACAGAGACGTAACGCGAATATTGTTCGTTAGCGCGTAGCGTCGCGAGCGATGAAAATTCCACGTTAAACGTGTTAATAAAAAAAAAAGAAAAAAAGGAAAAGAAACGAAACGAAAGAATCAAATTACACGAACGAATCCACGTAATCGTATATTTCGAAGGAAAGAAAAGTAAGAGAAACGTAGATCCAAGAACGATATCCCGAGAGGAAGGAACCGAGGTGTCTGGCCGATGTCTGCAGTTTTCTCGGTGACCTTTGACCCCGCGCGCAGAGGACGCGAGTCCAACCGACCAGCCTCGCGACGCTAGACGTCGACGATTCCGTATCGTCCTAATAATCGTCTGAGAAAGTCGTGGAGGGGTAAAAGGGGAGTAGGCGAAGCGGGAGCAAGAAGAAGCGAGAACGACGAAAGGAGACAGCGACGCGGGGGTTGC
>NT_176897.1:448369-455679 GCF_000188095.3 Bombus impatiens | reverse complement strand
GCCATCGCCGTGTCACTACCACCACCGACGACGTAACCGCCGCCACTTTCCCCACCGTGGCCCATTCACGCAACTTTCTCCATCGAGCGACGAGTTCGGCCGCCCCACGGCTCAACCACCCCAGCCACGCGACCATCCCTCCGAGAGTCTAGACGGTTTCCTTGCAATCATTTCCTCCTACCGTCCCTCCGGTCGTTCTGCCGTAGACGAAAGGACCGACCAGCGCACCATCGCCGCGTCCTTTTCTCGTCGAATGGCCGGCACGATTTCGTTGCAGACTATGAAACTGGCGGATCGTGGGCGGCGGGCGACGCGACTTATCCGCGGAAAGATTCTCTCGGGTTTTTTTCCTCGCGCAGGAGGAAACGCGCAGACAGGTTACGGTAGGATATTTTTATAGGTCGAGACGACGCGTTTGCGATTCCGCAAATTCGATCGCGAACGATTCTTCAACGATCTGTGTTCGCAAACGGATCCTATAATTTAACCGATTAGAGTCGCGATAAACGGTGAAATATATTGTGTACATCGACGGCTCGATGACGCGCGTTATCAACGTCTTGTTCGAGGATGAAGCCGTAAAAAGACAAACCAGAGATAGCTAGATGGAATAGGAGAGGTAAAGTAGGAAGACGATTACGATGGGACGGCGACGTGTCGGCGGTGGGAAATCCCGCGAAGAAAATCGATCGGGATCGTAGAAGGGGTCGTTACTATTCGCGTCGGTGATTACGCGGAATTTTTCCTCCCATTAACGTGCAAAGACGCGCGCGCTGGCGAAGGAACGTGTGCGTGGAACCGGTTTTCCCGATAAAATTCTCCCCCGTTCCGCAGGAAACGAGCGAACTGTCGGGGTCGAGCGTTGAACGAGTCTAGACGGTTTTTCCTCTCGCACCCTTCCACGACCGCCCCCGGCGGCTTCCGTGCCGCGAAAGTAAACCCATGAAAATAACGTTACGTCGTCTGGACCGCTTCGAGCTTCTTTTCAACCTTTCCGAAGGTCGTCTCCTTCGACCGTCTCTCGCCGCGATTCCACGGGGGCGATTGTTTGGGAGCGTCGCTTCGTGCCGAACGATCGTAACGACCTTTCGTTCTTTGACCGCCGGACGGACGATCGAAGCGTTCCGATTACTCGCAACGATACCAAACTCTCCAGAGCTAAATGCGCCAGCTTCGATTTTTTTTCCGATTTCTTAGCTTCGTTATACAGGTACGTGGACGTTCGACGTAGAATTATCCGAGAAACGAGGATCTTTGACATTTTCCTCGGGGAATAGAAAGATTCTTAAGACGAACGAAAGAGAAACGGGCACCAAGTTGCTCGTAGTAGGGTTAACCGTAAAAAAAGAAAGACGAGAGGAACGCACAGCCGGAGATATTTTAGTTTCGAAAAGGAGCACGGCCGAACAGAAAGTTGATAAAAGCCTCTAGAACGAACGTATTTCGAGAAATTCGAGACAATAGCGTCTTTGGTTTTTACGGAGATTCGAAGAGGCGGTCGCTGGGCCGACATCGATCTACGCCGTCCTTGTCCCGGCCAAATCCATCGATATCACCCTTCGAATCGAAACGGGGCTAATCGGTAGTCGTCCGCCTGTTCTTCTCGAGAGGTGGAGAACCAACGGGGAAAGTGCCCTCCAGTGATCCATTGTTCCCTACGTACCCCTCTTCCTCTCAGCCTCTCCCTGCTGCCGTTCCACAGTGATTCGAAGATTGGAATTCGTCTAGAAATTCTTTCTCTACGCGTCCGTCGACGAGCTCGTTTATGGCAAAAGAATCTGAGTATATTTTAACGCTTTACTTTCCCATTTGGTTTACATCTCCGATATCTCGGCGGGATTGTATCTTTTCTACCGAATTTCAGATATTAATAGACGATTTCCAGTGCTCGCGAACCGAGGATAATCTCGACGGATGATTGGTTTTCGTTCCCGGCTCGGATAATCTCGATTTCTGCAGGCTTACAGCGGTTCGCGTAATCTACCCCCAAAATACGATAACAGCGGTGTTCTTCGATCGACCAAGGTCGCGTCACCGATTCCGCTCGAAGCGCGTACGTCGAGTTCCAGATCCTTTCCAGTCTTAACCTTTTGTTCGTCGCTCGTCGAAACGAAAATGTTTCGAGCGGTTTCGCACGTTCCCGTAAAGCCACGATTCCGATTAAACGCGGTGCTTAACGTGCACGAGTCTCTCGCCATTCGGAGAATCGAAGAGGCGAGCCGAAATTCTGCGAACGACCGACAAATCGACGTACTCGTCGTGGTAGTAGCGACGAAGCAGATATAGGGGAAAAACATAGGAGGAAAGTGCGAGGAACCGGGATTTCTAAGCAGCAACCTGACGCGACCCTCCGGGACCGATCTCCCTCCAATTTATCCCCGAATATTCCCTCGAAAATCTATTTAGGTTTGCGTAATCGATTATGACGCACCGCTAGAAGTCAACAGGACGAGGAACAGGGGTTGAAATATTTGACGATCGAGGGTTCGAGAAGGGAATTGGTGCATGGGACAGCGAGAACGTCGCTCGTGATTTCGACGTCTTCGTGACGCCGGACGAATACGTCGTACGCGAGACACCTGCGCACGATGACCATCGTCGTCGCGACGAGTCAGTGCTTTTTACCTTAGAAAAATCACGTCGTCGTCTCGAATGACGCGCGATCGACGAATTTGTCTATCGTATCTACTTCTTCGATGTACGGTAACGGAGTACGAAGCGTCAAAATTCGACGTAGACGTATCGCGTGTGTATACGTTTGACGGTAGAAAATGATTCGCACGATCGATTTACAACCGGTATTATCGCTACCTATGTTCGCGTTATTTACGAGGGTCGACCAGAGACGAACGAAGCAAAGGGCGGTTTCCTCAGATTTTCAGAAAATTGACGAATTTGTGACTCGTCGAGCTACGACGTATACGGAGACACAGTGGCACGTAAGGTATACGGAGCGTCGGGGGTGAATCGATAAGGTCGCTCCAGACGACCTTCGAGGACCAGCCCAGCTCACGGGGTGTATAACCCCGAAAATCCAGCCGCGATAAAGTACGAAAGGCGTCACGACGTCAAGGTCTTCCTTTCTCCCTATCGGATACGTGTTTTGCCTCGGAATCTCGATCGCGAATTTGTCGTTCCGACGTATCGAGATGGAAACGAGCCGTGTAACTTAACGAAAAACGCTAAGCACGCGATATCGATCTACGAGTCGGTTATCAAACGCAATTTTCAAGTTGCATTTAAAGCGGACCATCCGCTTGGCTACGGCTGAGTACGGTGAATCTTCACAGGGAAAACGACGCGAAAATACGCGGAACGCGTATAATAGGTATAAGAAAATATAGGAAATACGCAAAGCAGAGTATTCGTTAAAACTATTCGCTAAAGGAAATAAACTTTTGCTTAAGTTTCATTATTTGTTTAAACGAGAAATGATACTAAACACTGTGGCGTGTAAGATAGCAAAGTAGGGGAAGGTTACGATTAACGCGCGTATATAAGTTAAAGATATAAGTACGAGCAAAAGAAATAAACGAAAGCATACGTTCCAACGAGCGTGTTACGGAGACTCGGACTTGTCGTTTGATCTTGTACATAGAAATAGTATAAATTCGCATAAATATCTTTTAACCACGACCGTGGATTTAACTCGAGAAATGGATATTATCCGTTCGTCGATGTCGTTTCCACCTTACGCGCGATTCGACTTTGAACGTTTCGGCCTGAATCACGACTTAAAGGGAAATGTCCGTATCTTTGGGAGATACGGCGGCAAAACACGGGAATGAAATATCGTGAAAGTGGCCATTATCGACGCATCTTGATCGCATTATGGAAGCGAAAGTGTACACGCATCTAGCCGCGTTTCTTTCGTCCCGGAAAAGTAGGTCACGAATTTTTTCTACGCCATTACCTTCTCTCTGCCGACGACCAAACCACCCCTACTATCCGTCCTGCCCTACCTCACAACGCAACCCTCGCTGCCCTCTTACGTCTGCGTGCCATCCATCGATCTCCTGCCTCGCTAACGACCTACCGCTTAACTGACAGCCAAAATACCAGTGCTTCGATTATAACCGTTTAATTTCTTCGTTGTTCGAATTAAACGAGTTTAATTCGACAAACTCGACTACGGCTACAACGGCGTTCTCGGTTCTATCGGCTAATTTCCCACGCAATTGCCAAACTTCTATTGCGAATACCTGCTATACGGAACTGTAAAGGACACTAGAAGAAGGGTAAGAGGAGCTTTTTGTACGATTTTATCAGTATCAGTTACTAGAGAAATTCTACGAGTTATCGATACCAATAAAGTGCCTTGTAGACGATCTTGTTGACGAAAGAAATCGAGCGTTGTAATTAAATCGCAGAAACTGCGCGATCGTAAGTCAGAAGTCTATCGCTTAGACTTGCAACGCGTCAATTCGCTAATATCGTTACCGGCTAAATTATCGTGCAAAAGGATGCGGTTGGTCGCATCGATAAAACTGGTGCGTTTTGCGGTGACGCGCCATCGACCAAGCGATTCGAGTTAAAATTGTACAACGCGGAAGGCGTGAAATTTCTAATTAATAGACGCGTAATACGTTGCAATGGAAAATTCGTGATCGATCGAATCTACGTTTCTTCCTATCGCTTCTCTTGCAGCTGTGCACGGCACGGCGAAAAAAATGAGATTACAAATGGCAAACGGGACGTCTCTTACGCATCGCCAAACGACCCTTTTGCTACCATTAAGTAAGCACGAACGCGAACAGGTTCGTCGCTTCTTTTCCCGGTTTCCTTTCTCAGTCGCTCCCTGTTCCGCGGGCGAACCAAGGCGACGAGTGTATTTAAAGCCGCGGCGAAACCTTCCGCGCATCCGGTCCCCAACGACGACATCGAGGATGGCCCATTCTCACTCGCCATCGCCGGACGAATCCGACGTGTTCGTCGTTCGACGGCAAAACCGGAATCGAAATTTCCATCGAAATTTTATCCAAGCGAAGGAATAAATAAATAAACAAAGCGAGCAGGTAAACAAATAAACCGACGTACGCGGAAACAAACGAGCGAAAAGTATAAACGAACCGACGAAAACCGTAAACGAGAAAAATGTTAACGAAAAGCGCAAACAAAATGGTAAACCTGCACAATTATGGAAAAAGTAAACGTATCTAAGGAGTATAACGAAGATATACGCAACATTGCGCTTAGACGAGTCGTTAGCTAACTAAATTATTATCGCGTATTGTTATATTATATTAATTACATAGAACTTAGAGAGCGTAGATATTTGTGCTGCAACCAACGCTGATTCTGAATTTTCGTGTATTACGTATTCTCTGCGATAACAGCGGAAAATATACGTTTCGATTATCGATAATCGATAAAAAAAGAAAAAGAAAAATACGACGCAGGAAGGGTTAATACGGTGCACGCATTCGAGGGAGTCCGCGTCTGGTTTGCAAAGGGATGACCCGCATTTAACTATGTCGTCTCGCTTTTTCCTACTTTTCTCCATGTTCCACGCTTTGCGAGACACGTATTTTTGCTCGGCTGATTTTTTACCGCGCGCTATTCGCGCGATTTTACGCGCGTTACTCGTGGTGCGAACAAGCGTTTAATAGACGGCCAGCGTCGATCTCGAGCGGAGCGCGTTTCAACGACATTTGCATACAGATTAAATTCTGAGAATAAGGTTAAGGTTACAGCTGTTCCACTTCACGCTTCGAACCAAGCTGAATTAGCGTGGCTCGTTAGCGCGTGGATGCTCCGCCGACGATGTGCAACGAGGACCCGGCGCACGAATAAATTCATCTCGGCTCTCGTTTTATCGGTCGGTTATTCGCTTCGTCCGTCGAATCTCGCGTTTATTCGACCGCTCGTTCACTTTCCAAGGAGCGTAAATTTATTTTTATCATCAAACGATAATAACAAAAATATGGTTTCGGTGTAGCAGAGCGAACCACGTTTCGAGATAATTCTCGTTGAAATTTACAGAGACGAGAAACGTTGCAAAATTTCAAATTCGAACAGTCGACGAAAATCGTTACGTACGAAAGGAAAATTCGAAATTTCGTTAACGCGTACGAATTACGTCTTAACGCGCGCGGAAGCGTGAAAAAAGAAAATCGTATTCGTGACCGTGTCAACCGCATCGTCCCTGATCGTTGTCGTCGAGCCAGCCAGTAGCCAGGCAATGGAGATCGAGAAAAGTTAGGTGGTGGAAGACCGCGTCGAAGAAGCAGATCGATCGGAGGTTAAATTTTGCCGTTACGATCGCGTGCAGCGTCGACGGGTTTCTAGCATCGCTGGGAGAGACGATCGAATCGTTGCATTATTGACGAGATCCTCGAGGAGGGTCGCTCAACTTTCGTTATTAGCCACGAATAATTCGTCATCGTCGACGCTCGTCTACGACTGGAAACTTTTCATCGTCCGCGTCGTTTATTTTTTCTCCGTTCTTTTTGTTCGTCTCGTTCGTTCGTTTCGATGCTTTTAACCGATCGTGCCCCGTCCGGCTATCGCTACTCGAAAAAAAGTAAGCGCGTTGCGTAATTTCGTCAACTTCCAGCCAATGGTGAAAACTGTATGAGCTCGACGTGGGCGGACAGAGCAAGGGGTGAGTCGGTTGTTCGAGTCTTCAAATCGAATTAGCATGTCTGAGTGAGTTTCGATCGTTATTACATCGGCTCTCTTTAAGCGTAACGAACGACCCTTCTCGTCGCCGTTTTCCCCTTCTGCTTCATTCGCGCCGGCGACCACTCGTCTTGCAACTTCTTCGAGGTACGTGTTTTTCAGACCATCGGTTTCCATAAGTAATCGGGGCAAATCGAGAACGTAAACGGCGACGAGAAGTCGAAAGGAAGGTGACTCGCGTACGGGAAACAAAGGACGCGAGGTGCTAGCAGATGCGAACGACAGCCAAATTCGCAACGGTAGCTCGTTTCGCAAGCTGGAACGCGTACAACCGAGAGTAACAGTTAGTTCGCGAATGCCTTTGCAGGACTTTCGCGAAAGATACTTTCGCGCCGTTATCCGCGTCGAGCGGTTGCCGCTCTTCCGTCCAATTCCGTTTCCCGTGGCAAAAGGAAACGCCAGGCGCTCCACGATTCTTCGTTGCACCTGCGATCGCGAAACGACCTACGCCGTTCGCGTGCCGTTTACCATTGACCTCGCGAAACCTCTACCTCCGTCTATCTCTGTCAGGCGTCTACGTCCACCTTCTTGCAAACACGGTGTACAGACGCGAGACATTTGCGTAGATTTCGAGAACTAGGTTGGCGAGTTGCATTCGCCGAGAGATCGTGAAACGCGCGCTCGTCTCC
>NT_176897.1:447906-448342 GCF_000188095.3 Bombus impatiens | reverse complement strand
ATGGCAAGTAAGACGAGCGCGACGAAACGCTTGATAAATCGCCGAGGAACGATCGCCTATCGCGCTATCTGCGAATACGTTCGTCGGTGAGTATGCGGCTTAACGCGTCGCGTCTCCCTGGTGCGCATTAGCAAATGCACCGGCGGGCCAATCCAGCGTTAAACGCCGACTTTTCTCGCCTGGCTAACGATCTCGAACGAAACAAACGGAGAGAAACGAGCGTGTTCACGGTGCGGGGAAACCGATATCCAGCCGCGAAGGGTTAATCTTTTAAGCAACGCCGCCAGAAGCTGCTCCAGTTCACGTGCCACCGACTTCTTTGCCCCGCCGGACTGATTATTGGAAAGCTGATTAACGCCAACTGGGTCGACGCAGCACCACGCCGCTGCCTGCTCGTCCGACGCTTGTCGAAAAATCACGAGTCGCGGCGCCCGTC
>NT_176897.1:446117-447688 GCF_000188095.3 Bombus impatiens | reverse complement strand
ACCAACGGAAAACACCACCAACTTCTGGAATTCGACGACAAAACCGACCCGGTCACCTCGATTCTTAATACCCCTATCGAACCGACAACCCCTCCACCCTTCTCTGCGGTCTCCCTGTTTCCTCGACGGACGGCCAATCTGGGTCAAGCACAGAGTCACGGTCTTCCTGGATTTTCCGATGACCAACGTTTTTTCACTAGAAGCGAGTAGGTTGACGTAATTGTTTGTATACAGATAGGTACGAAGACGCTTATGACTCGTCGCATAATTATTCGAAAACCTCGAGAAACTTTGCTTCGACTCGTGGCCGTCGAGCAACGGAGCTACGGGATTCGAGCGATCTTTCGGACGAATTTTTCTTTCTTCTTTCTCGGAAAGTTTCTTTCTGTCGCTTATTTACGTAGAAACGAAACTGGAAGATGGATCGCCGCGTCGGTGGTCTCGCAGGCATACGCGCGACCAAGAATATTTAGATTAGAAAATGCGTGGCTGTACGAGCGAACCCGCGCGTGTCTGTGCCGGAGGAAAAAGTTGCCGAGTGTCAGCCGCGAAGGAGAAAACGCGTGAAAACGACGTTACGAGACGCGGCCGCGAGATGTACGAAAGCAGAGGGAGAAGCAGATAGCGAGCCAGATTTCCTCGTAGAATACGAATTATATAATTCGTTCGGTAATAGCTGTAAATATAAACACGTTCGTTCGATGATAATTTGCAGTAACATCCGATAAAAAAAAAAGAAGAAGAAAAAAAGGAAAAAGAAGAAAAGAACGGAGCGCCATCGAAATTTCTCGATATATTTGTCTCGGGAGAGGTCATCGCCGCCTGCGATCCCGATAAAATTTTGCATGCAGAAAATATCACGTCTAGTTCGTCTGGTTGTAGCGCCTGCGCGACGATACTCCGCTAATTATTACATAACGCTTGAATCTTTCATTATCAGATCTCTGGAAAAGGAAGGATCGTCGCGTCGCTAACGCATCTCGGTAATTACGTCGTTACGATATGATCCGGAACAAAAGCAGCCTATCCTCTTACTTTTCTTATGTACGACGCGCGTCTTTCTGCATAAATAATTTCGCTACGTACGTCTATTTTCAGACGCAGGTGTACGTTGTCGCGGTAAATTTACTTCGCTTAAGGGCGAACGCTAGAGGAGACGAAGGTTCTCCGAAAGTAAGAAACGAGAGCGACTAGCGCTGACACGAGGCTGAAAATCCGAGTATCGAAACGTTACGCCACTCGCGCGAGTTGCGTTATCAGATTTCTTAGCGGAGCAACGATCTCGCGGCGACAGTTAGCCAAACCGCGACGCGCTGGAAACGGGGACGACGGTAACGAACGCTGGTTCTCCATATACGCGACCGACATATTAGAACGCCAATTACCCAAACAATCTACGGTAACAACGTACGCAAGCCGATAAATAACCGCTTTCGGTTACTTTGCGACGCTTGAAAAATACGAGAAGAAAAAAAGAATGGCAAGTAACCGCTGGTTATCGTCAGACTACGGACGTTTCTACGGATTCGCGAAACGCGACTTCCAACCACTGGATCGCACGACGATACGTC
>NT_176897.1:443125-445461 GCF_000188095.3 Bombus impatiens | reverse complement strand
CGCGTATTACGCGCGTTCCAGGCGCGTTCCTTTAACTTCGTCGACTCGAAACAAAAGCGACTTTGTCGAAACGAAACGCGACCGTCGATGCTCGAAGGAAATCTTTGACACGGAACTCGAACCAGAAATCGCGCACCGAGATCTCGATAGTCGTGTCTGTCGGTATCTTCCATTCTGCCTGCGACTTCTCTAAAAAGTAATTTTCGTTGGGAAGAAAATCGCGATCGGAAAGAGGAGAAGCAGCGGGGCGCGGAATGCGAATAATCGAGAGTGGAAGAATCAACGTCCGGCGTATCGTAAACGAGCGGCGGTCTATCGTAAATCGAAACGATATTAATAGCCATGGTTGCGGCGTTGCGTGGCTGGCGATCGAGCGAGCGAACGAGCGCTCGTCTAACGCCGGCACTCGTACGCGAAATCGCCGATAAACTTCGATAAATAGATTGCGTTTTCCGCTATCGGCATGCAATGCCTGACACGCACTGTGTCAAGGCCCCGGTAGACGTGCGCGCCCGATGCTAATAGACTCATAGAGCGAGCGAGACCAGCCACGAGCAACAGAGAGAGGCAGAGGAACAGAGGTACCGGCTCTCCTAGCCTCTCTCCAGCTGCTTACTACCGTTTCGCTCTCCGCGTGTGTCTAGTCAGGGCTGTACCGATTCGACCAGTGACATCCATCGCGCCCATTCGTCCATCGGCTCCTCGAAATATTTAACGCGTTCTTTAACGCGTTCCACGATGTTCGAATTTCCGCTTTCAAGTCCTCCGATAGCTCCGATATCGTGGGTTTGGCTTTTACTTGCGAACGACGATAGACTCGCTAACACCGACAATGTCGCTCTTTGGCTCGCGATTGCTCGTTAGTTCGCTTTCTCTGCGAAAGATAGACGACGGTTCTAAGACGCAAGCATTTCGCGTACGTAATAGCTTCGATCTTACCGTAGACCGGAATCGCAGTTGCGTCTATCCACCTAAAAGTGATATCGCGACCGAAGGGTTTGACCGATTCATCCGACTTGTTCATGCTGGTAATGGTTACTCTTGATAATCAGGATATTCTCGAATTGAAAGAACCGGTTTAAAGCAACGTTCGTCTTTCTATCTAAATCGGTGGAATAATAACGAGCGGTAATGTGCATGGATCCTTAAGGAACGCTCATTGCGGAGATAAAAAGGAAAAGGAGCAACGTGCGCTCCGAACGTACGATACCCTGCGTTCCTTCCTCTATCTTCCACTTAGTTTTATTTCTATTTGCATCTTCTGGAGTTTTTGCAAATTTCGCAGGTGGTGCGAATCGATCGGTTCGACCGACTCAACGTACGCAGAGAGTGGTACGAGTACTTGCGCGTTGGTTCGCGAATGGTCACGGCCCTGCATCTGGGTCTAGGCGAGCTGTGGCGAGCGCGAGCGAATCGAAGATACCGCGAATCGGTGGAGCACGAAAAGGACGAGTTCGGGATAGAGACGATGCGTTAGGCGAGAGAAGAGAAATACGGAGAAGGGGGTAGCCAGGGCGGCAAACCGCGTAATCAATGACGCGCGCTCCGCGCCGACCTAATTTACAAAGTTCTTCCTACACGTCGGATCGTATCGCCGTTCGGTTTGTACCCCAACTTCGATGTACTCGCGAGCCGGAAGTGTCTCGTTTCTCCCTCGCGTTCGATTTCCCTTTCGTCCACGCGCGTATCCACGTCACGTCCGCGAAACGTACCGCTCAGCCGAGTCCTTGAAACACACGCGTGTATTAGGTCGTCCGAAAAGTTTCTTTCGTTTTATGAGGAAATAATGGACGCACAACATTCTTCGTTCTACGTAATTTAATCGAATTACGTACGATCGATTTTGTTCTATCGAAATAAAGATCACAACGTTCGACGGATTAGGTTCCGTGTTTGTATGACGATGCGTCGTTGTAAAAGACGTGTCTGTAGAAGAAAGACACTTTTCCGACAACCGATACCTTCGATAGACGAGTTAGAACTCAGGTTCTAAGTTTTAACGGAAGAACCGAGCGTACTGTGTACGCGTAAACGATCGTAATCGAAGTAAACGATGGATTTCGTTGGAAACGTCGTTCGTGAATTCACGTTTCGCGCTTCTGATCGAAACCTTTCGTCGAAATTACTTTGCCCCGTTACGATTACTACGTCGCCGAGAATCGACGGAGAGGAAATTTCCGTATCGGATTCTATACCGAGGAAAATCGTTGCAGCTTTCACGAGCCGCTCGACGTCGGGTGCACCGGGGGCTCGCCAAACACGGAGAACCGCGTGTGGCCGTTTTCGCGATGTCCTCGAAACGATTCTCTCCTTCTCCGTGGCTTTCGCCACTCGAT
>NT_176897.1:440918-442963 GCF_000188095.3 Bombus impatiens | reverse complement strand
ACTCGATCGACCGCCACATCCGTCGACCGTCGTCGATTTCAGCGACTCGGCGATTGCCACTTCACGACGACGAACCACGGATTCTAAACCAGCGTACAGTTTGGAAGGAGGTATCGAAAAGGTTTTAAGAGCAACGAGCGAAAAGCACGAAAATGCCAGCGACCGCAAACTTCCTGAGACGTAACGATTATGGATTCTGGTTATTTGGAGATCGGTGGATGGATGGAACGTCTCGATCGTTTATTCGGATGGCGAAATTTGTCCGGCACTCGAAGAAACCGAAAAATTATCGAAGATCCAGAAATAAGCGGGACGATTGACGAGGTTTATCCGGCTTTTCGCGAAATTATTCCAAGCGCCGTCTGACGACCCAATTCGCATCGACGACCGCGTCCACGTGGTGTTCGGAAATAATTCCTACGTTGTACTATCGTGGGCGCGTCGGATCGACCGCGGAAGAAATCTCCGGTTTACTTTATATACAGCCAGACCTACCGAAATAGCTGTCACTCGAATTAACCACGCGTCCGATAAGCGTCGTATCGTGTGATATAAATTTCTTTAGGAAGAATAATCGCGCGTATCGTACCATCGACGAATGACGCCCAGCGAGAGTAAAAAATAGTTGGCTTTGAAAAATTACCGTCGCGTCCCTCCTCGATCGATCTCCAACCAGACGGACTAATGGCGAAGGAAATGGACCGTTTTCAACCTTTTTCCGTCACTTCGACACACGTACATCGAAAAATGACAGGCAGCGTTTCTCGAGCGAACGACGCTCGAACCTTCGAAGAACGACGCGCGAAGGGCGTTCGTTAATTATTCTCGTTCCACGACGCGGTGGTGTTTCCTTTTTTACTTCACGGACGACCCTTTCGATAAGTTTTTTTCAAAGTTGCCCTAAACGCGCAGATGGCTGTCGGAGGGTTCCAAACCGAGAAGAAAACGCGACGAGAAGGCCGGAGTAACGGGCGATTTCCGGTTTACCAGCGGCTCTGGATTCGTGTAACGTTATCGTTGGACCGATAGTCAACGCCGTGGAAAAGAAACGTGGGCCGATTCCGTGGGAATAAATCATCAAAGAGAATTAGCACGAGGACGTTGCCCGATGTACTTACTTTTTTCCGATCGATCGGTGCCTCCTTTTTTTCTTTTTTTTTCTTTTTTTTTTTTTTTTGTTCTGCGTAGAACCGAGTGCTTAACTAACAAAGACTTCTTATCACGACCGAAATAAAAAATTGATTAACCCAAATACAGCGAACCAGTCCAACCCACTTTTCAACGCGGTTCTCTCTCTCTCTCTCTCTCTCTCTGTCTGGTCGACGTGTTTGCTTTGTGCAACGCTCTTGTACCGTGGACCGGCTTTTCAAAGCCGGAAGAACTATTTTTCCACACGGCTTTCAAAACTATCGCGCGAAGCCGAGCTCCGTGGAGAGAAACGGCTGTCGTCGACGCGGGATCAAAGGAAGGCGCGCGAACCTCGAGTTTCGTCAAAGAGCGGAGAGGACGGCGGGTGTATCGCGTCCCGCTGTGTTTCCGGAAGCAACGTTTGTTTCAACGTTTTCATCGACGATAAATCCACCGCCGATAATCCCGTTCGATCCGATATTTGCATGGTTCCGCGGAGCAACGACACTCCATAGCCGCGCCTCGTAAATCCCCTCTAAACGTACAACCTTATGCCCGGGCACGTTCCTCGCCGCTTAAAAACCCACCCGCCAATGGATTCCGCCAGCCTGTTGAATATGCAACGAGGTAATTCCGGCGGAAAAACCATCCGGACGACCGATGCGATGAAAAGAACAGCGAAAATCGTAAAAGGAGGAGCGTAAAATTGCCCGTTCGACTCCGACGATAGCGAACGCAAGGGGGAAAAGCGCAATTTCTATTATCGAGGCGATTACCAACGTGTTCGAGCGGCAGGAATCTCAACGAGGTTGGAATCTAGATCCGGACGCGCGAACACGCACGCGGATCCCTCGTTAGTCGGTGGGCGGCCCTTCAAGGGCGCGACCAAGTCCCACGACCAGGCCAAGGGTTCTTCC
>NT_176897.1:437786-440393 GCF_000188095.3 Bombus impatiens | reverse complement strand
TTCTTCCTCGACGATCGTCGAGGGGCTGCCACGCGAGTACTGTACGCGTTAACGCGCGATCGTGACACGAACCAGACTTCCGTTCTACGCGGTTCTGTCTCCTCCTTGCCGCTTCTACTTAGCCGATAATCGTGGTTTCCCTCGTTCTCGTATCCGACCTAAGCTTTTCCTCTTCCTCGCGATACGCATCGCCACCTGGTCGTATTTAATCGAGGGATGTACCTTCTGCCATCTTGGCGCGTCTTCGCCGGCTGACTTATCGCGCGAGGCGTTGAAAATTGCGACACGGTATCGCGCATCGGATGGGTCGGATAGATTTAGATAGTTTCGGGATTAAGTGGTCGTCGTTACACCGTACGTGGCAATCGCGTATATAAATGTAGGCGTTCGCGGAATCGCAAGGGGATCGCGATCGAATGGAAGAGAGTTGGGAAGCTGGAAACTAAAAACAGTCGGATTCTACGAAGATGCCGAACAGCGCTATTCCGGTTCTAAGATCGATTTGCGTTCCAATAGCACGGCCAACGAAAGGAGCGAAGAAAACTGGCGAGCGTGATTTATTTACGACCGTTAGTCGTGAAACGTATTTGCGGAGCGTGTTCAATTATTTCGTCGCGAATCATCGATAATTTATCCGCGCGGAAATATCCAGACGAGAAGCTCTCGTTTTCGCAGGAGCACTTAGTCAGTCGATCGATTATCCAGGGGAAATCTTTCGACGCGCATAGAGGCTGAACTTCCCAGGCAAAAATAATTCCATCGCGAAACGCGACGCGTCGTCGCTGCGTCCCTCCAGATTCGTCTAATTTCGAATTTAATCTCGTACGTATGCGACAAACGGTCGATTTCTTTCGAGAAATCTACGATCTTCGGAAGTTTTTTCCATCGAAGGAAACGATCGGAACGCGAACGAATCCGAGGATCGAGGAACAGCCTCTGGCACGATCAGAGGGTGAAAAGATAACGGAGAGAGGTTCGAGCCGTGAGTTCGATCGCTTGGGATATTCGCTGACAGTTTTATTGTAATTCTAATGCCTCGTCCACGTTCGCTTCCAACGACGGATTCTTTTATCTGCGCAGAATTACCAAGCCGACCGACGTTGATTTATAGACGGGACATTACGCAAGCTCGACGTTATCATCCAGAGAGCCCATAAAGAGATTAGAGAGAGGGAAAGAGAAAGAGGAAGGAGCGTAACCTTTTCCTCTCCGCGCTTTCGCAAATTAATGGCCGCCGAACGATCGGCTATCGCGGCACCAATAAACAATTGGCTCGGCTTTTCCTCTTGACCCAATTAGACGGCGGCGTTCCGAAACGCGCTTCGTCGGGTTTTTTTTTCCGAGAATCGAGGCTGACACGTTTCGCGCGATCGGGAAACTATTTCGTCGTGGTCGCGCGTCTGCTCGTGGAAAGCTGGTGGTAGTCGGAAAGACGCGGATCCGCGAGCGCGCGGTCGATCGATTCGCAACGAGCCTAAATCGCGACGGCGAAAATCGTGGCGCAGGGAGGACCGCCTTCCGGAATTCCTGCGGCGGACGCGAACGCGAGGGCGGCGCCTAAAGTCGACGCTATCTCGTCGATCGTTTCGAAGCGTTAAAAAGGAAGCGCTAAACAAGGTGAAACAAGGTCGTCGAAACGTCGGTTCGAAAGCTGTTGGATCGATTTTGGGCGCAGCTCGTTCGTGCCGATTGCGCGTAGATTACGCTACAGGATGATGACGCACGCGTAACGCGGTAAAAAGAACTTTTAACTCGCGTATCTCTTTGTACGATACCGTTGATCGCCTCTCACTTTTCCCCATCTTCGATCGTTTTCCACGTTTTGCGTCATGCCGCGGCTCTGCGGCTTGTTAAGAACGAGATAACCGTCTCGGCACCGTACAACGTCGCGAACAACCGAAAAATCGAACAGGATGAAGAATATGATCGCGACGATAGGATCGGCCGTGAACCGTGCTCGATTACGAGCAACGATCGACGCACGTCCCACGTACACGGAGAAACCGATTACACGGTTCGCGTATCGTATCCTTAACGGCGCATTCTTCAACGGAGATGTCATCAGCCTAACAATACGCCGATCGTTCGCGCTCCCGCGCCTATCTCCGTGACACGCCAACAAATCGCGAGAGATAAAGCAACGGAGCGTCGGTTTCCGCGACTCCGCGCGGTCCGCTACCCCTTGCGCGCGTTCCTCCGGCTCCTCGCCGACAGAGAAACGTCGTGCCTTTTCCATTCGTGCCTGATCGCTCGTACTCTGACCGACGACGAGACGAGGAGGCTGGCAGGAAGGGAGGAAGAAGGAGAAAAGAGGGTGGGCGATATCGGGGCTAATAACGTAAAACGACACGGAATTTGGTCGTGCAACAGGCACGCGTACGCGTATCGCAAGGTACGGTACGGTGTTGGTCGCCTCTCGCGCTTCTCCTCTGCGTGTACACGCCATGTACACAACGATGTACACGTGTGCGCGTATTTACGCGCGGAGACAGGGCTCACAGGTTAGCCTCGGCCCACATTGGCATAACACTTTCACTGACGTAACACTTCACTCTAAACTGTTGCGTTGCCATACACGTATCCCTCCCTCCCTCCCTTCCTCGCGTC
>NT_176897.1:425412-437724 GCF_000188095.3 Bombus impatiens | reverse complement strand
TTCCTCGCGTCCTACCTGTCGGCCGCGCCGTGATACTCCGCGATGGGAATGATGCCCTCGTAACCGACGTATCGATACTTTTGTACTCCGAGACTCTCCGAGTCTTCTGTTTCGTTTCTTCTCTTTTAAGGCTACTCTTTTAAGACGACTCGAACGCGCCTCGACCATCTCTCCTCGTCGCGTTTTACAACTTCCAATCGTTCCTTAAAACGTATCTAACGGGTGTCCTAATGTTCATGGACAGGCGTGCATGCGCCGCGAACGTGCGAATAATCCTACGATTTTGCATACGTGCGTGGAATTTGTATCGATTTTATGCCCAGGTTAACCTTCGTCTTCCCTCTCCAAGCTGCCGATACAATTTTTTCGAGAGATGCACGCAGCTAGACGGACGTTCGATACACGTACGACGATTACGAAACTTATTATCCTAGAATACTCGAGTTCCGCGAATAACAACGTCCGATAATTACGTTCGTAATCTACGTAAAATACTGCGCGTGATTATCAAATTCTCGTTATTCCGTATCCTCGACGGCATCTATCGACTTCTTTTTCTTTTCCTCGGTTCGAGAACGGCACGCCTGTCGTCCGATCGGTTCTTCGTTCGCCGAAGAAATCGCAAGTCGGATACACGTACGCGCAACGAAAAATCGAACGACGACGCGCGTCGGTTCTCGACAGAGATGGAATCGCGTTGACATTTACGTCGGAGAGGCGGTCGACTCGAACGTGGCGTCGAATCTTCCGCGTACGAGACGAAAATCGTTTCCCAATTATTATCTATGACGCAATGGCTGGCGATGTGTGCGTGTCTCGGACGAAAAAACACGTGCACCTTTTAAAACCGGGAAATCCTTGAGCGGTAATTTACATACGTACCGCGGTTACTGGAAAAACGACGGAGAAAAACTCGAGGAACGAGCGGCAACAGGATTTTCCGGCCGTGAAACTCTCACCCGGCTTTTACTCCGCTCGAATCGTTATCGAGCCTTTGCTATGTTTCGAAATAGCGACAGGTATAGAAGAAAGGTAGCCAAAAAGATGTAGAAATAAAAGCATTCGTACGAATGGAAGTAAAATGTCGTTTACAGCGTGCGCTCTTAACGCGTTCGCTCGCGTAACTTTACGCTGCCCAACGAAGCACCACCTTCTTTCGTCGAGTTTCGCGCTTCGTTCGCGCGTCGTCAAATTTTCGTAGTCGTACGAAGATATTAGCACGAACGGTACTTAGACAGATAAGCTTAACCGTAATTACCGCGTTTCTAATTACCGCGTAAATATCGCGATAAACACAATGGCGTAGAAGTAATTTTCGATCGTTTCGTATACTCTTCTTATCTGATTCGAATTAAGATCGTTTTTTCCTGGTTGCTTTGCATCCATCTACGATAATTATCGGGCGAATTAGACGTCCGTAAACGTCGGTAGGTAGACGGACAAACAGAGGAGACGAGGAACGAAAATTTCCATCGTTATTAGCCAGTTAGCGTTTGCGAGAGACGACGGAGTCTGTTCCTGGGGCTTCCCAAGTTTCGATAAAATCGGTGGAAGCTATTCGGCTGGTAAACAGCTACCGATCGAAATTAATACGGACGTCTAACTCGGGCGCGGCCCGGTAACCATCGCGCTGTCGAGGGAAGGCCAATTACGACACCGGAAGCCGAGTTATTTGCAAAGGCACCTGCTACGATTGGACACCGATCGACGAAACAAACCCGTGTCTCGAGACGGAGCTACACGATCGATCGACCGATCGATCGTTTTACCGGCTAACCGTAACCCAATTTCGTGCGTCGGTAGAGAACGCGCGTTGCGTGTACGCGGTTTACAACGCACACGCATACACGCGTACATCGTTGACTCGTGTAGTATAAGGAAATTCCCGATCTCGCGAGCCGTGATTCTCTTGCGAAACTGTTTACCTGCCGGCGTATGGGATAGGTCCAAGGATAAAAGATTACACGAGTCTCTCCGCGGCGTTAGTCTCTCGTCTCTCCAACGACACGGTTCGCCTCCCTCCATTTTTGTTTATACTTTTCCGCCGCTGTTGAATTCGATCGGCCTACTTTCCCGTCTATTCTGTTACGACGGTTCGCGGTGACGATCGTGTAATGTCCGTGCAACGAGACCGATTTTCAATAGCGAGCGTTTCGATTCGTAGAATCGGCGTTCTGTCGGCCATCGACGAGGTTTCTTTTATCACGAAGAACGTGGCGCTCGAACGAGCATCGACTAACCGAGATACGCACTTTCCCAAGTCTTGGTTCGTAGGAGAAAATAGCGAGAGAATCGTCTCGATACCCAGCGACGAATTCCTCTCTTCGACGACTTAGTAGCCAACGACGTTTTCTTTCTCTTCGAGCGTCGAGTCGCGTCGCGTCAACTCTGTTTCGTACGATCGGACAGAGGTAGAAGAATCTTAATAAATAGTTCGAAGGTTAAAACGAAAGAAAGCGAGATTTTAATCGCGACTTTTCAAACTTGCGAAACGTCCGACGCTCGCGACGCTTTCGATGTCAAAATTCTAAAGATCGAGCACCGAAGATTCGTGCGAGACCTGTCGAGACTTTCGACATCTGCATAGCGTTGAAAATGTTCGAATCGCTCGAAAATTGAGATTCGAATGCCAGAGATCGCCGAAGAACGCCAGATCGTGGACGCGTCGTTCTCATCGAACTCCGGAAAAAAAAGCGCATTCCGACTGCGGAAACCTTCAAGGTCCGTTCATTGTGTCCGTAGAACGCTTCCTTCCCTTTTTATTTAACGATAAAATACCGTGTTATCCGGCTACGGGTCCCGCCGGTATAATTAAGCGCGAAGGACACGCGGGTCGGTAACTTAATTCCCACGAGCGGCGTGCACGCGGCTTCGTGACTTCTGCCATGCGTTTCCTCGCCGGCGTGTTTCCATGCAATTTTCCTGACGGCCCATCGCCGGCTTTCGCAACGAAGATCAACTTTGCACGACAAGAGGAAACGGTCGAGAAACAACAATGCCAACCGGTTCCTCCTGCAGCCGAAAATAATTGAGGATGTCTCTCCTCGATCTCGTTATCGCGTTGCCTCCTTTTCTCTTTATCCTCGAACGTATCTCGCAGCGAACTGTTCGCTTCTGTTCGAAAAATCTTGTTCGTCGTTAAAAAATTTGTCGAGTTAAATCGCGTTCTTATCGGAGAAAATTGTTCCTTTCGCGAGTGTCTCTCGTTTATCGGCGGTGCCGAAAAACACGTGACGCGTTAAGACGCGTTTCCACCGATCCAATGGGTCACGTTTCAGCGTAACAATAACAAAGCATTGGTGAACGATGAGACGACAGCGAAGGCGCGAGTTCCAGCTACGTCGGTTTCGAGAATGTCGAAAAAGCCGCGGGAGATCGTTCGCCGGAAAAAAGGGACTCCCTCAAAGGGACTGTCGAGGAAGTCTCTACTGTAAACAGACCGCGTGCATCGACTTCGAGAAACTAGGGACGCTACACGGGGTCCAACGATGCACGTGTTCCCCGTTAGTACGCCGTAACTACCCTCGTAAAACCGCGTTCTCGTTTCCGTGTGTTGTGCTTTCGAATTTTTTGTCAACCCTTCCGAGTCGATCACGAAGACGGCACGTACACCTGTCACCAGCCCTCGTCTCGACGATCCCCAAGATTTTAACGCCGTGCATGGGAACACGCCGAGGATCACCGTCTGTTTATGTACATACGCGTTCACTCTCGTTTCGCTTTCGAGAACCCTTGGTGCGACGTTCCTCTGACTCTACGACACCGGACGGACCACAACTACGACTTGACGCGCATGTTACGGTAATTACGCTGATTTCGTCCGCTTTGATAGATCGTAAATACGACGCAAGTCGGAAGCCGAGCTAAATTGAAACGCAAAGGATCGTGATAAATTGATAAATCGATACGAGATCGTAATCGATATCGCAAGCCTCGTTAGGGGTCTTCTTATCGGGCAGCGGATGAACCAACTCTTTGTTTCTACGAAACGGTAAAACGCCGTGTTTCGTTTTTCTAATTTACGCTAAGAAAAAAAAAGAAGATTTATCGTTTTGTCCCACTGATAGAAAAAAAATATGTATCGTGCGAAATAAAGTGGGGAATAACGCGATATTAGCTCGCACCGATACAAAACGCGTTCTTCCACCAGCGAATACACGCTGCGCACGTAGACGGTGTTCCCTGGCTATGAAGGCGATCTACAAATACGTTTCTTCCGCAGCTTCCTCCGTATCTCTTGCCTTTTCGAATTACAGGCGACGCAAAAATTGCTCGACAGAGAAACAAAGGCAGAAGGTTTGCGTTTCTCTACAGCGAGGGAAAACATGTTTGTACAGGCAGTGGTAGATTTCCAACAGGTGGTTCTGGGAATCGCGTCGGGCAGACTCGCGGGTCTTTCGAGTTCGAATTTCCAGCCGCGTCGAGTCGATCGAAGAAATTAGCGAAGCGTCGAGGAAGCTGCGGTCGGGTCGGGTTCGCCGCGTCGAAACCAAACCTCGGGTAAATATTATCTCAAGCTTTATACACGGCGGAGAAATCGGAAGGGAACGGTCCGCGAGTTTCTGCCCGGCTTCCGTGTCTGCTTTCGAAAACGCTTTATTCGTTTTTCCCTTTCGGCGTACGTAGTCGTGGACCTTTCGTACGAGAACCAGCGACGCTTACTTTCCACGTTAGAAAACGCGGTGATCTACATGGGCGAAACCGATTCGAACGAAGCCGAAGAGAAAGATAGAGGATCTCGTGAAAGTGGAAAAAAAAGAGGGTCTCTGGTTGTTCGTCACGGGGCTCGTCGCGCTTCTGTCTCGTTGCGTATTTACGCGCCAATTTAGTCCTTTCGCGAGGAAAAGCGGCTACGGTGACTCACCGCCTAGACTCGTTCGCCGCGTATCGAGTCACTCTACAGACTCGACCGGTGCCCTAAAATCGACTCTGCGATTGCTCAAGGAATTCCTTCTCTAAAAGGGAACGACTACGCGCCTTCGTATATTATGATTTTCCGATATCTAGATTCGTTTTTCAACCGGTACGACCACGTATACCGTGCTTAAACGCGAAAGAGAAGAAACCTAACCCTAACCTAACGCCAATCTAAAATCACGGAAGTCGAGTTTCGATATCTTCGAGATCGAAATTTTCTGCCAATCTGTCTCGCATCTACGAACGAAATATCTCGCGTGATATTCTGCGTTTCTGACGATTTCCGCGAATTCTACTGGCGCGACGATCGAATATGGCGCTAGTTGGAACGAGTATCGCCTCGGGAGGGGTTATAGGTAATGCCGGAGTGCCTCGACAGGGGGCCCTGACCCCGATTGCAGAAAATGTCAACACTCTGGTTACGTGGCCGCACTATCGCCGTCCGCGAAGCAAACGCGCGCACGAAAACGCTCGCAACGGCGAACGTGGAGCGTGAAAATGCGCGAGAGGGGGGAAAATACACGGTGCGGTGGGTGTATGGGTGCGCGAGCGCGTGCACAACACACGTAACCGCGGTACGCTTTGGTGTCTTTAAAGTGGCCATCTTGACTTCACTTTCAAACGCTTCGTGTGTCTTGCTATCGGACTGCAGACAACGAACTAGAGAGAAAAGAAGACGGAAGGATACGGGGGAAAGCAGAAGAAAGACGGAACACGGTGTACGCATTGTGGCACCGTGTGGCAATACGAGGAAGCCGATTACTCAACGATCCAGGATCCCTCCTCGTTCAACGCTGGTTACACGTGATTCCGACTAAACTCCACGTCTTGCGTATCGATTCGTACTCGTCGAATCTCTCTTGCCTTGTTTCTTTTTTCTTTTTTTTCTCTTGTTTCCACGTTGCTTGATCGAACACGAGATCGAAGTGAGTTTTCTGCCACGATACAAACAACAAGTTACCCGCGAGAAAATCTACGTTTAGCGGAGAAAATTCTAGAATCTTGGCCCGAGGGGTTAATGAAAAAGTAATTGGATGAAAAATTGCGTTTCGTATCGCCGTGCGATTTTGAAATGACTTTTTCACCTCGTAGAAGAATTCCATTTACGGCAATAAAAATGTATTTAGCGCGATTAACCCGTGTGCGACGTAAAGGCTAGCCCGGTGAAGCATTTTAAACATCATCGGTTCAAACGCCCGAAATATTCGTTTGAAAATGTGAACTGTATTAATCTGTACTGAACTCACCGTCAATCTTCGTTATCCCTGTCATTTTCCCAAACCATCGCCGTACATAGACGTCGAAATTCGTGATAAAACGCGACCAAGATGCGAAGAAATAAATTCGAGTGGAAGGGAGTGGCGGCCGGTCGAAGGGAGTAAAGGAGGAAGATGCATCGATGGCAAAACGGTGGGATATCGATTCGCTGCACCTGTTTTTCTTCGACGAACAGCCATAGAACGAGGGGAGAGAAAGGGGGACGAGAGAAAGGGAAAGGGAGAGGGGGGGAGAGAGAGAGAGAGAGAGAGAGAGTCGACGCCGGGTCTCGAATCTATTTCCGTGGGGCCCTAACCCGAGTGTCGAGAGACGGAAACAGACGGAAACAGACGGACGGGGGAAGAGAGACAGCGCAACAGAGAGACAGGGGAAGAGGAGAATTTATGTGTTTGGAGAGGGTCAAGGGAACGAGGGTAGCGACAAGTGCAGCAGAATCGTACAGCTGGATGCAACAGGGGGTAAAGAAACGCGTTCCCCTGTCACGCCTGCGTTATCCAAACTAATTTCTCAGCGTCACTTGAAAATCGATCTTTTTTAACCGCGTTCCAACGAGTTGCTAGGAAATTTGAGTTGTCGCGCGACTCGTTCCGCGAATATTCCTGTAATTTCCGTTCGATGAATCTCGAGCTCTTGAGAAAAAATGCGAATGTTTGGAGAAAGGAAGGTGAGAATTCACCGATATTGTCGATTTTCACGCGTTCACCGGTCGACGTATCCATCGCGAGCGTGACGACGCCAACGATTCTACGTGAAAATCCACTTTTTCGTCGGTTACGCAGGATGCACACGGCGAAAGTGATGCGTGTCGAAGAGACGAGACAGTGGAGTCCGACAGAGCGAGCAAAAGTGCACGCGAGAGTATACGCGAGAAGTTCTTTTCTCTCGTGCTCGTGACTCGAGAAGTTCACTCGGTAGACGTAGAGATTCACGGACGTGAAGTCGGAATTCGTTTCGATCTAGCTAGACACACGGCTTGAGAATCGAGTTTCTCGCATTATGCGAGAGGGTAGCAATCGATAAGGAGGCTCGAGTATTTTTGCTAAAAAAATCGATCGACCGGCGTAACTGGATCGATGCTCGCTCTTCTGCGTCGGTAAGCAAAGCGGAAACGAACTACCGGCCGCAAAATTCTTACCGACAGTAATTGGAACGTAAATACGTGGACGACGCGAACGACATATTTTCGTCAATATTTTACTGGAACAGCGTTCTAATCTGTATTTATAATAGTTTTGCTAGAAAGTACACGGTTTCTCACTTTCCAACCGCTTTCTAAAAATGTGAAAAGAACAACGGCGAGCACCCATTCCGATTCGTGTTCTAACGGCACGTAATTGGCCGTCGCGGCCTGCGGTTGAAACGGAGTCGCGAAGTCTACCGCGGATCGTTGAAACGTAAGACGCGCAGTGAAAATTTCCGTTCCACTGTATCGTCGCAACGAAAAAGAGAGAAGGAGAAAGATGGAAACAAAAACGAGCAACACGAATCGAGTAAACGTTCGAAACTCTTCGCGATCTTGAATTTTCGAGAACTAGAAACGTTGATCCGATTAACTTCTATTACCGTTTAACCAGAGCCACTTTCTTCCTTTCCTTTAGACGCTTGCAATTTTTCTTTGTTATCGTTAAACACTGGCAGACAGAAAGACTCACCCGCCCCTTTGATCGTTTTAAACGCTCGGGTTAAAGGCTAAGCGTCTCACGCGGCCTACAAAAGGTCGTTACCACTTTAGCAGTGTCGCGCATAAGATACGTTTGTAAGACGGTTGCATGCACGTACGTACGATACACGCGTTAAGCATCGAAGCAGAGCCGAGGACGCGCGAGCGTCCCGTTGTCGCTTCGGCAGGTATGTTCCGAGTTATAGAACACGACACCTAACGCTCCAAGTGGCATAATATTTGCGCCGCGCAAGCCTTAAGGTCGTGTAAATACGTTCTTCCTCGACGGTCGTTGCACGTTTCTACGTCTCGAGGCTGACTCGAAGCAATCGCGAAATCGCGTACGCACGTAGTGTGTTGTTACGACATGGCTGTAAATTGTAAGAATTGGGCCACTGCGAACACCAGCGCAGAGCTTTGTGTACGTGCATGTCATACGCGAACGTTGGCTGCTTTTTTTCGCGTCGACGCAAGAACGCAGGCGCAATTATCGCTAACGCGGATGTCTGGTCGCGATTCGCGGGGCCTTGGCCGGTTTCCCTTTCGGAGTAGCGAATCGGCATTGTTTAAATACCAAGTGTAGTTCGACCACGAGTCCTACTCCCGATGTGCACGTCGTTCGTTCGTATCGATGTAAGATACAGGCTCTCCCATGGAACGACCACGCGAGCAATTTCTATTGTACCGACAGGAAAGACATTTACGATGGTAAATCGAGCCGCCTGAAGCACCGGTAACCGAACAAAAGTATCGATAATGTAGGACACCGGAGATATAACTACGGTCGGTAACGTAGATTGGAAACAATGGTAATGTAACATACGACGGCCGATATAATAGATGGAACAACGATCGAAATTGCAAGATCGTCGAAATACCAACGAAACGAACCGCGGTCGATCGTTGATTAAAATCGCGAAATCGCGAAAGTACGTGGAAGAAACTTACCTTTACTCGTTTCGGGTTGAATATTCTCCGTCTTGATCTCTGCCCTCGTTGCATACGGGATGGAAGTTGGAGATGCTTGCGACGAAGGAGCCGCCAATTTTTCTGTTACGAGAAAAAAAAAAGACGTTGGTTGACGATGATAGTCCCCGTGCTTAAAATCTCGTCTATTTACGAAACTCACCTGCTAACAAAGGGTTGGCAGCCGCGATGTTGTACCTCTGCCGTCGACAGGAAGGGGTTACGGAAGTTGTAGTGGACGTGGGTTGACTGGCTTCAGCCAAATCAGCTTGCAGTTCTCGAAGGAATGTGTCTAGCGTGTCAAAGGGTTCCTCACCTGTGACACCAGCCATTCCTTCGCCCTCTTCCGCCGGCATGTTCGGAGCTGCCGGCGTCCCCACAAGAGCACTCAATTCCATCGGGGAAAATTCTACCGATTGCCCTGTGCTGCTTTCCTGGTGAATCGATAAAGTCTAGTTATCACTTGTTTTCGCGCGAAATCGATCCTTTCGCTCGGATGAAAATCATCATGGCGGACGAACCTGGAGACATTGCGTTAAGTCGACCATTTTGCCGTCATTGTCAGGGCACCAAAGTAACTCGTCGTCTATGAAGGGCATGTTTGACTCCTCCTTGGGCACGAGGGTGGAGGTCAGCGTGAGGGTTTGCGATACGGGGACCGGCATCGGGACCCGTACCCTGCGGCGGGGCCTCTTTAGCCACCCCCGCGCTTTCTAACATCCAAAACCACCTCTGAAACGTCCCCACTTTTCGTCTCCTTCTTTTTCTGCTCCACAGATTTCTCCCTTTCGATCTACGCGCTACTCCGATTCCCCTGCAACAAATAAATTACATTTGTCGTAGAACGAAACTCTCGGCGAAACGGAAATCATTAGTTACGTACAAAAATTACTTTCTCTCGTTACACGGAACGGGTATGTTCTTGCGAGCTGATTCAACGATCGTTTCGACAGTGGTCGCCGCGATCGTCGATCTTTAGCTCGACGTATTCGTCGATAGCGAGAAACGGCTCGATAGGTTTAATTATCGTGCGAACCGCGAAACGGTCCCGATCGATCATTCAGTTCGTCGATGCAAAGCAAACCGATTCCAATAATTAGAAGTTGATGCATGTAGAAGCATGTAACGGGACAGGTAACGCTGGCATTTCCATGAAAGTGAAAACATCGAGTGAAAACTTTCTTTCTGGCTTGTAGGTTGTTTCACTTCCTGTGCGCGTAACCTCACTCTCCTGCCGCCGCTGCATTTCTATGCAGCTTCTACACGCCGCTGTCTTTACGTAATCCTCAGCCGCGAAAGAAAGTTTCCATCGTTGCGAGGAGGTTAACATCCTCTAGCCTACCTATTCAAATATCGTTCGCTGCCCCATGTAATCGGGAGCAACGCGCTGCGTTGAAAACGAGGCGATCAAATATCTATATACCCGCATGGAAAGAGAACTCTCCAATGAAACCTTATTATTTCCTTTCTTTATATAATCAATGGAAATTTGTACGATGCAAAAACGTCGCTAGGAGCACTTGTTTTCTCTTAGACCCGAAACGTACACATGGATGGTATTGTTTTCAAAGCGGAAGTATAAACATCTATTTGACTCAAGGTGTGAAATTCAAATCGCCCGCCGAAACCAGTGTCGGACAGTCTTAACATGGCAGACGACGAGAGTAGCTCGACGTCCGACGAGAGTTTGGACGCGAAAAGTGAGAAATTTAATCCGATGAAAGCACTTTATTCAAAAAAGATTCAACTATCGGCCAGCAAAGCACCGATTTACGACAATGTTTCCAAGTTTGAAGCCGTAATGTCTGGCCTGGCTGGTCAAAAGAAAGTGCGTATTACGCTACGCGTGCCGGTCGCACGCTGTCGGCTGAGGTCCTTCGTTTTCGTTTTTTTTTTAATCATTTCAGAAGAAAGATGAAACGCCCGACGTAACGCGAGGAGAATGTTCGAGACAACGATTTTTACCTCATCAAGGTAAGGCGACCGTTGTTACATTCCGTGCATCGACGTATTTCGTTTATCGTTATTCGAAAGAGTGAGGTTATACCACTTGCTCGACCCAACCTTCGAATGCTTGACGAGAGATGGCGACCGTGTGAAACCCTCGCATCGCATCGTCGTCGGGAGGTCGCAGTTTCATTCATGATAACTCGCACGTGGTATCAAATTTCAATATGCTTACGGTTAGCTAACACGAACAGTGTACGTACGCGGAAGTGGAATGGGGAAGTCGCGTGAGAGCCCATGACGGTTCACGCGTCCTCCTTACACCCGAAGAAACGTACTCCAAGTCTCGTGCAATTTTTCGTTCAATTAGAGTATATTAACCTCTCTACTTTCAGAAACGTGCCGTCCGGACGATATATGCCAGTATACAATGAGTTGTACGCTATTTACACGTATACTACGTCTCTGCGGTATCTTTGGGAAAAATAAGTCTTACGCGTGTCGTTGGATCGATCGCTCGGAAGGGAAGTGATACGGTGCGCGGTTTCATCGAAAGACTCACTGTTGAGGTAGTTTGTTCCATATTTGCGAGATGCTCTCGAATGAATCATTCAGCCATGTTTCTTTTTTTTTTCTTAGTTCCCCATCTAGGTCGGTTGTTACTAATAGCGCGAACAAACGACGCCGACTGTGGACTCTATATCCCAAGATATTGGCACGCTTTATTTACGAACCGGCAAATACCACGAAGGTCGTCGGTATGCCTTCGCGAGGCGCGCGCGTAGTTGCGTGGAATTTGACCTCCGCGAAAGTGCGTCTCGTGGAAGCCCCCTCGGTCTTCATTGTTTCCTTCCTCGCGACTCGGTCCTTTTATCGCGTGCCTCCGCATCGCCGCATCATACCTAGTGTCACGAACCATTCGCCGAGACCTTCCCCCGGGTACGTATTGTGCAAACGCATCGTGGAATCCGCGGCAGAAGGTCCCGAAACGTTTCGCAATCGCGGAAGCCTTCCGGCGATGATCGACGCGTGTACAGGGTTATCGGATGAGCTATATTTTTCTTTTTTTCTTCTTTTTTTGTTTTGTTTTGTGTTCAAGCATCATGAAAGGGGCTGATTAGAAAATTATCAACAGCGCTATTATTATGACGGATTTTTAAAACAAATAGAGATCTCGGTTCCCCTGAACTATTATTACGCTATGCATCGCAAATTCTTATCGCTAAGGACTTAATAGAGAAGCGTTGGTTAGTAATTTTGAAATTTGAAATGGCACGCCGGATACTTGGAAATGGACAGCTCTGGTATTACATCAGACGAGTACCGAGTATGTATGTATGTCGAGTGGCGTTGTACGCCCGGTCGAAACTTGACCGAAGCCCGCGTCGCTTCTTAACCGTGATTCTGACACGGTGCCAAGCGAGGTCGGCTTAGATTTTCAGTGAAAGTGGCGCGGTTACCGAGGCGAGCACCGCGACGAAATTTCGGCACCGCTATCTTCTCATGGCCGCCAGGGAGACTCAGGGTGAAGCGAAAGAGACAGA
>NT_176897.1:423243-424830 GCF_000188095.3 Bombus impatiens | reverse complement strand
CCGCTGCCGTCACTCGCCGCGGCATTCACCGTCTTTCTCTTTCGTTCTTTCTCCGGCGTTCGTTCGCATCTCTCGGTCCCGAGTGCGCCGAGAGCGATGTGTCGGTGTGTAGGGCTCTCTGGTGTGCTCGGCGATGCTCTCTCGCGCGCACGACATCGTGTGGAAAGCCTCGGCACACACGGAAAGGCGGAAAGAGAGAGAACGAGAGGGAGAGGGCTTCTTCCACAAGGGGGTGGAGAGAGGTTGGTCGTTGGGCTGTATGAGTAAGTGGAGTGGGGTGTAACAGCGTATACGTACGTAATGCAGCACTTGTTGCGCCCGGGCGTCGACCTCGGACTCAACTCGAGGCTCCGCGCCGGATTGACCGTCTTCTAGACCGAAAATTTTGCACGGTGCGTCGCTGCGTAACCTCGCCGAGGCCCTTTGACTTCCGGTTCACGTCTGGTTATCACGAGATTCGAACGGAATGTGGAAATCTCGGTGAAGGATCTCTGGTCATGGATATCGCAAGGAAGCGACAAAGTCACGGACGACCGTGAATCGGTACTTTTGATCTTGGCGAGCGTTTAGGTTCGAGTTGTGAGAGGAACAGATCGTAGATGTTTCGATGGTTTCAAGGAGAATCGGTATCGTCGAAAAACTCGGTACGATATCGAAGAGGATCGCGGGCGCAACGAGAGTCGCAGCAGCACTTGTTGCGTCCGGACGTCGACCTCGACTCAACTCGAGGCTCCTCAGCTTCGGCGGCCTCCGAACACGTTCGGCCGGAACTCTGATTTTCATGATTGCGCTTACGTAGAACGTAATCGAACGTTATTATCGTCGCTTAATTCGCCGGGGGCTTTCTCGCATAACGCTCGTAATCTTCGCGTACACGCTCGCGTACTTGCATTTTCCCTCTTAATCGCTCTTCCACACAGTGTCCCTCGAGACGCGTCCGTATCGCGCTATCCCCTTCCTCGTACGCGAAAACAGCAGGAAGTTGGTTCGAGCAATAAACTTCCTTCCGTACAATGCGACGAAACGCGGCTTGAAAGATCTTTACGCGACCTAGGGCAACGTGAGTCATTCGTCGTTCCTCGACTACCATCGACGAGTTTGAAAACGTCAAAAGGTTGACTCGAACATGATCTTTCGATTTCGTTACTCTCTTCTGGATCTAGATTCTGTCGTCGTCGTCGTCGTCGTCGTCGTCGTCGTCGTCGTCGTCGTCGTCGTCGTCGTCGTCGTCGTCGTCGTCGTCGTCGTCGTCGTCGTCGTCGTCGTCGTCGTCGTCGTCGTCGTCGTCGTCGTCGTCGTCGTCGTCGTCGTCGTCGTCGTCGTCGTCGTCGTCGTCGTCGTCGTCGTCGTCGTCGTCGTCGTCGTCGTCGTCGTCGTCGTCGTCGTCGTCGTCGTCGTCGTCGTCGTCGTCGTCGTCGTCGTCGTCGTCGTCGTCGTCGTCGTCGTCGTCGTCGTCGTCGTCGTCGTCGTCGTCGTCGTCGTCGTCGTCGTCGTCGTCGTCGTCGTCGTCGTCGTCGTCGTCGTCGTCGTCGTCGTCGTCGTCGTCGTCGTCGTCGTCGTCGTCGTCGTCGTCGTCGTCGTCGTCGT
>NT_176897.1:420502-423093 GCF_000188095.3 Bombus impatiens | reverse complement strand
GTCGCAGAGGTCGTCGTGGACGATAACGAGGTTTGTTCGCGGATCGCTAGCAACGCACGAACGCCATCGAGTTTCGTCCGTTGGCCGGCAGAAACACGATGCAAAGCGAGTCCGGCAGTCGTTCGCCCCGAGTAACGGAATACACGTCGTGCTGCCGATGTTTTCCCTTCGATTCTCGCCGCGTGTTGCGCAATATTTATACGCGCGCGACATATGCATCCACCACTCGGTAACTCCACCACCGAGGCCGACCGACCAGCGCGGAGGGGACTTCTTTTCTTCTCCGTGGCAGTGGCTGTGCAACGGCTAGCAAGCAACACCGGCAATCCCGTCCAACGCACGATGCATCGCGGCGTTTTTGTTCGACAACGTTATCGGATACGGAAGCGTTCTCTGGCTAGTCGCGAATTCCTCGCACGAACGAACCGAGGAACCGAACGAACGCAGAGGCGATGTTCCTCGTTTTTCGAGCAACTTGATTCGATGGTAAACGAGCGACACCCGGTAGACTGGACGATCCAATTCCTCGGCCGTTCGTGTGCACGTACCGCCGCCTCGACCTATCCCAACGTAACAGATGACTATCGAGCACGTCGAAACGGTGGCGTTCCTCACCCTCTTTGAATTTCGAGTGGCCACCAGCCCGCTTTCTTCTCGGTCAGACCGTCGTCCTATCCGCTCGATCGAACCAGCTTTTTCAACGAATCGAACGAACGAACCGCGTAACCCGAGAGATCGAAGAATCGAATCGGCGAGAAAGAAATCGTGGATCACGATCGTACGTGGAAACGCGTGAAAACGTATACACGCCGCGAGGGTTAATCGCGTCTGTCGCTGACTCGCCGTTCGAAGAAGAAAGAACGAACGACAATAACGCGCGCAGCAACGACTCGTCGAAAGGAACGCGGCAAACTTCCTAGATGCATATCGCGATATCATCGAGAACAATTCCAAATTCAGCGATCTCTCGCCGATCTACTTTTTCTGTGATCCGCGCGCGGATCGTTCGCTGCTCCTGGGGTAAAAGTGATTTCTCCTTTCTTCTGGAATCTCACCGAGCCTCTATGGACTTTCCTGCCGGTCGTTCTCGCGGTCGATCGCTATTTCCCACGACGAGTCGGGGAAATACGACTTCTCGTGGCTGCGAGAGGAGAGAAGCGAGTAGAAACAGGAATCGTTCGTTCGAAAGCGGTAAACCACGAAAACAACGTCCCACGAAATTCTCGTCCGTTCGCCTTCCTCTCTAAGCGCGTATCTCCTTCGGCTCGTTACCTGTCCGCTACTTAGAAGAAAACAAAGCGGAACGGGAGAGTGGGAAGGAGAGAAAGGGGGAGCGAGGGGGACAGGCGAGAAGGGATCGAAAGGGCCTGGTCGCAAAAGTAACAGTACCTACGGATAGTTCGCGTAAAGCAAACTCTCGCGAAGCGAACAAGCCAGCCGGCGTTTTCTCGTGTGCGTTTCTCGCCTATGTGTACGCGTATTCTCCTACATGTATACACCGTCTTCTCCTCCCCTTCTGCCTGCCCACTCCCCTTCTTCTTCTCGTGTACACACACGAACGAAAAAAGCTGCGGGTGTGTAGGAGAGCGCGTGCGCGCACGTGTAACGTCGGTGGAGCGTAGGTACGTGTCGCGTGCGCGAGTATTCGCCTGTGTACGTGCATGTGTATACGTACGTACGTGGCGTGTATGCGTGTATAGAGAGGTCTGGTGGCTGCTCGGCTGCCTGCCTCGGCTCTCGGGTGCGCTGCCCGCCAGGACGTTGAACCCAGCGCGACTCAACCTGGGGATCATCCGCGGGTACAACCAGCCCTCCTCCCTCTCCTCCTAACCCCTCCACATGCCCCACCGATACTTCTCGCTGCTCTACCTCCTCCTCCTCCTCCTCCTCCTCCACCACCTTCGCTACCGCGTCTCTCTTCTCGGTCTCGTGCCTTCTTTTCCTCTCTCCGATCGTCTTTCTCTCGCTCTTCGTCGGCCGTTGCTTCTTCCTCTTTCCTCTTAGTAGCCTCGCCCGTTTCCCCGCGATATTTCGTTGCCCAGAACCCCGCAACGGGGTACCGCCAGTCGCCCCACCTGCCCCGCGTACGAACATTCTCCAGGGGCCGTCGTACCCACCTGCATAGGATCCTCTCCTCCTTGGGACCAAGTGCTCCTTCGCACGCACGGTAAACATTTTTGCAGGTGAACACGTGATATATGTTGCGCGGACGAGTCCGTCCGATCGGGCGTACGCGATAATTGCCGGGTCCGACGGTATGCTTTTTCATCGGACCCAACTCGGTCTTTTCCTTTTTACGATCGTTCTCGACCGATCGGTACCATTTCGGTCGTCTTCCGGTAAAATGGAAATTACGTATATACGATATAACGTACATAGGAATACACGTAGGAGAGCGATTTTACTCCGATTCTTTGCCGTAATCGCCGAGTAAGTAAATTTTCGACGAGACGCGAGTTGCAAGTTGGAAAGGAAGAGGTGGAAGATAATACAGCGGGGCCGTTTCGCGCGGTCCGTGCCATCGTTCTCGACTCGCAGTTGTAAAGCTAACGGTTTCCTCCGCGGTTCACGCACGTGAACGCTGTGGAAGC
>NT_176897.1:409615-420492 GCF_000188095.3 Bombus impatiens | reverse complement strand
TGGAAGCGGCGGGTCTCGCGTTATCTCGTTCGCGCCGCCGGTATATAACTGAAAATGGAAAAATGCAGCTGGACTGGTCGAAAGGGGAGAGGAAAAAATAGTGGCACGTTGGAGGTGGACGAACGTTTACTCCTTACTTCTCCTCTCTCGCGCTTTCTTGCTATGCCATGCCTCTGCTTTCTCGAGAGCTCGCGAGATCGTCCGGGCAGATTGCATCCTCGCGTGGAGAACGAGAACCGACAGTGGAAAGCGACTATCGTAAACACGGAGGCGACCCTTCCGTGCCTCGAGTAAATATTCCGAAGCTTTCCTTTATATCGGATGGAGATATATCGGCGTAAAAGCGGCAGATGCTCCGGGCGTAATTTCGATAATCCGTTTTACGAGCAACGCCAGCCTATTCGACTCGCTTCTCTGGCGATCGCGTTCCTTCGGTTCCATATAAACTGTGGGAAAAACCTGGGAGGATCGGCGCGTTCGCCGTCGCGATTAGCCACGCGTGTACCGTAAACGAAGCAATTTCTAATTTCACCACGACTCCGTTGCCGCTAGCTTCGCCGTGTCTCCCTTTCGCCGTCCTAAGAGACGAAGACCCCAGCGATCGTATTTTCCTCGAAAATTCATGGAGCACGGTTCGATGGACGTATTTTTATCGGTCTCGTGGTAGACGATCGGTTCTCGGCCAGGCTAGTGGTTCTCGTTCGGGGGCTTCTCGCAACTTTTTATTTTTAGAAATCACCCAACGCACCGTGTACCGTAACGCCACGCCGTGCTCTCGAAAAATGGCTCGGTCGCGCGAGTGTCGGCGAGCAGAGCGTTAGAGGCTGGTCGGTCGTAGCTCGCCGAGTGGAATTGGATCGCGACGATAGTGAAAGTGGCGCGTGGTGCACGCGGAAAGGAATAAAGAAAGGTGGAAAAGAAGCGAGTAGAAGCGAGGGGCCGGGGTAACCGGGGAGCGTAGGTTTAAGGTGGATGAAAGTTATCGGAGAAAGCCAATTGGCAGCGTCGATCTCGCGAGTGCACGATCGCCACTCGAGCCGCTCTTTTCGCGCTCGCCGCCCGTCTCCGCACGCAACGCCTATCGACGTACGCTGCGTTCGAAGGTGCTCGCGCCAACGCGAGCGAGACCTTGCTTGCATACTCTCCTCTACTCTCTTTCTCTTATATACGAGTACACGCATATTGGTATACGCGTCGTTATACGCGTTACCGCACGCGTCCGTGTGTATGTGTGAAATCGCGCGCGGCCGCGGCACGATACACACACGGGCAAAATAAGTGCACTCGTGTGCACACCGTATGGCAGAGAGGGAGAGAGAGAGAGAGAGTGTGTGTGTATAGAGCAGAGCCAGCCTTTACGTAACTCTGCGGCGTTCCTCTTTCCGCGCCCGGTCGGCCAGGGCCGAGCTACCTTCTCGCGAGGCCCCCTACCATCGAACGTCAACGCTCTATACACACGCGCGTACACGCACGCACACGCGCATTTCCCCGATCCGAAATCGGTTTTTATGGGAACGCACGATGATATTCCAGAGGCTGGTTGCTTAGAGTTAGAGAGCCGCCGACCGACCGACCGACGACCAGTCATGCACGGTGAATACTTTCGCCGTTGCGAATAGTCAACGAAACGTGCAACGTATAGAAGAAGTTACGAGTTCTACGAAATACGTGTTCGCGTGCCTCTCGGCCGCTACGTAATTTATCGTAATCAAATATTTATCGTCGTAAATAACTGTCGCTAGCGCGACAATGCGGTATACTCCACCCCTTCCTTCCCTCCTTTTTTCTTTCTTCTTTTACCTTAGAGACGGCGCGATGGCCTTATCGATAGAAGGAAGAGAGGCTGGAGGGTATTCCGCTCGCGCAATTCGGTTCGCTTCTCTCGCATACAAACTCGATTTTTCTTAATGGAGCCGCAGCTCCGTCGGTATCTTCGACATCGTCCTCGTTGTCGGCCGCCGTATGCGTAATGGCTCGTCGTCTCTCGTCTCGCGGTGACGGCGAAAACCAGCAAAAACTGAACAACTAGAAGCGCGATGTTATCGGCGAGCGTTCGTCTCCGCGGAATACAACGATGATTCGTCGACGAACCGACGAGTCGCGAGAGTCGCATAAATTCTTATTAGCACGGCGTTACGACCGCCTGGAAAAATTCTGCCAGGATAATGCCGAACGCGTCCGCTCGTTAGCCTGATAACTCGCTCTCGATCGAGAGATATAGCGAATTTCACCCCCGTCGCTCTTTATTCTCCTAATATTTTCGTTTCGTTCACCCCTGTTTCTTCCGATCTAATCTATTTCGACGATACATGGGACAGTTATAGCCTCCGTCCAAGATTTTTCTTCGGCCCCGACTATTATATAGAGCGGGGCGGCACCGTAAGAAGAATAAATTCCGAATCAGCGATTTCTTTTCCTTTGCGATGTGCAGAGCCTGTGACTGGCAGAAAGACGACCGGACGACCAGACTGGAGTATAGAAGGAAGAAACGTCCTCGCGAAAATGCAAAGAGCCTTCGGCCCGTTAGGTATGCTACACGGATACATGGAAAGTCGGACCCGCGTTAAGGTAGGTCAGGCCCTGTAACATTTTTCCACGAATCAGACACGTTGTTTCGAAGGAAACGATTGCCGTTTAACCGTTACGATCGATACGGAATTCGAGGAAGATCGTAAGTAACGTTAGGAAGTCGAGCAACTTCCTCGCGAAATCCTCCGATCTAAATCTCAAACGTGTAAAATGAAGAAATAAAAGGAAAACGTGAGAGAAACAAAAAAGGGTAGCTTTAAAGGCACCGAATAGAAGAGAATACGTGGATCGACTATCTTGATTCGTGCTTAGCGGCTCCACGACCATGGAAATTCGAGGGTAGTCCTGAAAGCGGCACTGTAAACACCCACGCCCCCTCTCCCTCCATCTCTGCCTGACCCTTGGCATTGTGCGCGCACGCACATGCGGCTGACACACTTTCGCGATCGGGAGACACGTGCGCGAGCCCTTCGAAGGTAAACGAGGGCTGGAAACAGCCGAAAGGTACGGATGGAGGGAGAAAGGAAAGCATTCGGGTCAACACTCGTCTCCATGGAGACAACCAGGGCCTTTCTCCTCGTGTTTACGCCCCTGATCTTACCCTTACTTCCGAGGGACGCATCAAGAAGACAAGGTCGACCATGGAAAAGTCAAAAGACTCGCTGCTCTATGGAACATGGTCGTTTCGCTCGCTATGCTCAGGAAGCGCTCAAGCAGGCACGTACCTTCGTGCCAACACAGACAATTACTTTCTAAATCGTTCGTCCATTCTTCGTCGTTTAATTACGTCTAATTACGCCATCGAAGGGTTAATAGAGTATCTTCCGGGAATAAGTTGCACGCTAGGGATTATAGCGACGGAGATATCGCAAGGTTAGAGGAAAGCTTGGTACTTTATCTGGACGGTTGCGTAACGAGAAAGCGAGGACGCGCGCGTATCAAACGTTTTTAATCTGGCCGTGGCGGCATTCTTCTTCGACGGGGAAACTGAATATCGCGTGTGAGTCACACGGCGATCCAATGAAATCACGCGAAGACGTTTCTGGATCGTATTAGTCGCCGACAACGATCGCGAGCCATTTTTCTCGCGACCGGAAAATAAATCAACGTGCAAGGTCTTTGTGTTTCGTTTTCTTTTTCTTCTCCTAGCGTATCGCTGTAACGGAGAGAAATCGCGAACGAAGTCGCCGGCGGCTCGTCCCGACCGAATCGAACGACGAAAGGAGGAAAAATGCACTTCCTGCCACATCGAGTATCTCGTTGCTTCCTACTTCCATAATTAGCGGCGCGTTTGGCGAATGCGAGAGAGAACGGGATTTCTGATCCGAAGCAGGAAGCGTTACGCCGACTTCTCTTCTACGTTTCCCGAACTGCTCCAAAATGAAGCGAGGCTGGCCTAACGCGTTGTCGAGATACGACCAAGTTCCAGATCCGGGATAAAAATAAACATAGGTTCGCGTTCCGATCACGTACCGGCGAATCGGTCGGGGAACCTTTTCGAAGGGGGCTGTTCGTTCTCGTCGTTCGACTCCTCGACCATCATAGACATAGCGATATAAGACATTTAAAACGCCCCAGCTTACTCGGTTAACTTCGTTCGAACGGAACGTCTGACAAAAAAAGAAAAAAGGTTAATCATCGTTAAATTGATGTAATTGATCTTCCTGCGGAAGCGCCAGTCTATATTCGATATTCTCAATGAGCGGAATCGAGTTCCTAATTAAACTTCTTTCGGATGTCGAGCTTTTAATAAGAGACGGGAACGTGTTTCTCGATTAATTACTTTCATTAGCTTTCATTCGCGGCTTTGTCCGCCCATCGTCGTTCCAACGACGTTTTATTTCTACGACAAAGTCTTCGCGCTGTCTCTTAGATGCATCAGCACGCACCGCGCGCGTTTCATGAAACCACCGTCCTTGGGAACAGATCCTAATCGCTAACCTTCGGATGTGCCTGCATCCGGAAAGAAGATTTCTATCTGCGTCGATCGATTACTCGGCCTTCGGCTGCTCCTCGAATCGCCGAAGAAAGCGATTGCCATTTTCCTTGGAACCAGTCCCATCTCGCGTTATTTTCATACATTCCAACGTAATAGCTTGTATAATGCACCGTTGCGTTACGTAACGAAGATCGCGAATGGAGAAAAAGGAAAGAGACAGTTAACGAATATGATTCGCGCGATTTCTATTACTTCGTACGCGTTCATCGTTATCCTCGCGATCACGCTCTTACGCTCCATCGTTTGTCGCTGTTATTCTCGTGGAATTTCGTTCGAGCGATTTCTCAAGTCGTTACGATCGAAAGGAACGGAAGTAAATCCGTGCGATTCGTCCGACTTTGTCTCGATCCCGGCTTAAGAGGCGTTCTAAATTTCCCGATCCGATCGAAATCTCCGTCACCGAACCTCCGGGTTCCGCCCGACCGATATTCGATATCTGTGAACCGCGGCTGAATGCACGAGAAATTTCACGTATTCGATCGCGATGACAAGACTAGATCGAACCTCGAACCCGACGATCGAGCAAATCTACGAACCAGATGACAACGCTGTTATCCTTCGCGATTAATCGACGGATCTGGCCCCGTTGGACCAGCAAGGATATGCCCCGAAGGAATCTTGAGGACTCCTAGAATCGATTCTAGCTTACAGCTGCCTCGACGTCCCTCTTCTCAATGGCGTTTCGCGCACGTACGGTACACGTGCACAGAGTCAATGACGAGCAGCAAAAGAAAGGTATCGTAAGGTTGTGTTTCGAATTCTTGATCGAACATTTCGAACACCTCGCGATTCCATTCTGCCGGGTAAATCAGATCGATTTAAGAAAACAGAGTTAAAAAGATTTTCGTTTCACCCGAAGAGAGAACAAGTTGGATCGAAGAATTTCAATGGAATTTACACTGAAATCTCGAACGATCGAGCTGGAAAGAATTTGATTAAACTAGATTAAAATGTTAAAAATATAACTCGATTTGTTCGAACATCTCGCGGAGAATTGTACTGAACACTGGATGCGTGTAAAAGGAAGGGAGAGGGGAGAGAGAGACAGAGACGGAGGAGCGAGTCAGAGTCGGAGTCACGCAATTAGTTTTCATTGCGACAAAGCTGGGTATATATCAGTGCGAAAGGCATTGAAGGGGGCCTTGCCACGGTCTGCACTTCCGCGTATCATGCTATCTTGCCTCGCGACATATCTACGCGCGACAAACAACGGAACGGCGTCCGTATTCTCGTAGACACGCTCGTGGTTACTGTCATTAATACAATTGTCGTCTGGAAAATGGAAAAGTTCGCGCGTGCACGTACACTTTCTCCCTTCGATCTGAAACGATTTTCGTCGTTCGTTGATGCACGATGTCTCAAAGTAGAAAGTTCAACATCGCCGAAGATTTAACCTTCGAGGAGGCTTTGTAAAAAGAATCTTCTTTGTCGAATAAAGCTGCACATTGGCCATGCGACCTTCTTCACGGTTAAAAGTTAATAAATCAGTGACAGATAATCGAGGTTGAGACATTGTATCCGAACGGAGCACGTACACGTTCGTCGGCAATTTGTTGTAATTGCCGCGTTAATGCTCTCCTTTCTCCCGTTCTTTCGCGACAAAAAAAAAAAAAAAAAAAGAGAGAAAAAGAAAAAAAAACGTACAATTAGAGCATGTAGGAATTATGCATGCGTCGTTTGGTGTGGTGCGCGCAAAAAATGACGCACCGTCTTTTGCCGGGCCGAAACGATCGATCAACGAAGGAACGAGCACAGGCAGCCGCGCGCGATGTTCATCTTCATCGCAAGTACGGACACGTACGATCTGGAATAGGCGAATCGAGATGCGCGTTACGTTCGTGCACTTATTTTCGAGGGAGGAGAACGACGGCGTCCCTCTCTTTCTCTCCGTTTCGCTTATTCCGTCTCGTTCTCGTGCCTGTTTCGCGAGAAGCCGGCTTTACCTGGAACGGTCGAACCGCCACGACGAACGGGTAACACGAGACTCGCCACGATTTAAAAGGAATAATCGTTCGTCCTTTGTGCCGAAGGTCTACACCAGGAACGCGCGCGGCATAAGGGGACACGTGGAGGCATACGTGGCTGCCTTCGACAAGCACTGGAACCTCGCGCTCGAGGACTGCTTCGAGGTTTGGACCCGTAAAGTCAAGAGGAAAGCACCTGCTCTTGGTAATTTCTTCCTTTTTTTTCTCTTTCTTGTTTTTTACCTCTCTTCTTTCTCGTCTTTCGTTGATTCTGCGATTCCAAGTCATTTAGATCGAGCCGCTTTGATCGAGCGACCAAATTAACGCCGCGTCGATTATAAAAATGTAGTCGTGCGTATAAGACGATCGTAAATTTGACATCGAACGGACAGAGCGGGTCGATTATTAAAATAACGTTGTCGTATCAATTTGATGGGATTTCCGTTTATTTCGTTTGGACGATAGCGTGGAGCATCTGCGATGAATCAGAAATCATTGGGATGCTAATACGGTCTATAAAAAGCGGTTGAAAGCTGTAACCTCCGACATTTGTAACGTGGCCGCTGGCTCGTCTTGCCGTGATTGGAGCGCGACAGGCGGTGCGCGAGGCGCGATACGGCCCTGGAAAAATTCAACCTCTGACAGTCGCTCAAGGCTATCGCCTTGCCGGAGAATTCTAAACAACAATGTGGTGGGTTCAATGAAAAGTCGAATAGCCACGACTGAAAGCTATCGGCCTTCTCCTGTCCTTTTTACCATTTCCATGGAATCACGTTCGACTTAATAAGAAAGAAACGAGAATCCGTTTCGATCGCTACCATCGAAACTATCGGTACGATTGAAACACGGTTCGAGTTTTCTTTCAACGAGTAATTTCAGTTTCTACGGTGCGTTAACGTATCCTGATACTCGACGCGACCGATACCGTGACACACGAAGCAATTCGTCATGTGTTCAGGGTTACATTATTTTTAACAGCATAACGTTTGCGTTTCGCAAAAACATATTCGGTATCTATTAATCGGCCTCGAAATGTTTCCATCCCACAATATATACAAATTGGCATGCAAATTTTTAAATTATACATAATGGACGCGTTGCGCCGCGTGCGTCCAGAATTTTAATACATCGTATCAATAGGCGTAGCAACGTTCGCATGTATTCTTCGAGACCAACGAGAATCCAATTTAGTCCTTCCTACACTTGTCCGACCATGAATGACTCCTACTACTGTCCGTGTCAATGAAACGTTCGCGCGCCTCTTCCTATTTACACGGTTAATCGATGTACGAATAGCACACGGTACGGTAGCACTTTTCCTACCTTCCATCTAGCGCGCCTCTGATTCTCCACTCGTCCAAATCTATTACAAGATCGAGCGTAATTACGCGTTTGAATATTTTAACACCGATGCTCTATATGAATGAAACTCTGCCTAATAACAACGAGAATAGCCTTTCGGTTCGGTTCGGTTCGATGACCTATTTTGAATAATTAGCCACTCCTCTCGATAATAGTACGTACGAGTGACGCGAGAATCGATAAAATTAATCAACGGCTTCCGGCTGGCCGTTGCTTATCGTTAGCCACCTTTATTTACATGAAAAGAGAGAAGCGGAGGTAGTCAAGGGTCGTTGTATCGCGAGGGATACATCCTTAGGACGCCCCTTCACGCTAAGGGGCAAAGACCGACCTTGACTACATAGTGGTTGCTACGTTCGATACAAGGCCCATGTGCTTCGCGTCGTCCGTTTCCCTTTTTTCCTCTCTCTCGCGCGCACACGCGCTCCTTCCTTCTTCTGTTCATCGAACGCAAGAGGTCGTTCTCGCTGCTCGCTCTTTTCCTCTTCGCTTCGCTCGCGTCCTCTCTCCGTTCCTCTCTTCCTACTACTCCCGTTTTCCTCTTGCTCGCACCTCTGCCCTTCCGTTCCATCTTCCTCCTTTCCTCATTCCGCTACAACCCTACAACCTTCGGCACACGTTTTCATTCATTCACGTGGGTACGCCGCACGTGCGTCCGCAATTGCAACTTCCCTCGAACCTCTCTTATCGAGACCTTCGCCTTCCTCGCGTTCTCCGACGCTTATCCAAAGATATCCGGTGAACTGGTCGTGCTGCGTTTCTTCCAGCAACGCGTTATCCTCTGTTCGTTTGCATTTTTGTAGGCCGTTAGTCGCTAACCTAAATTCCTATCACGAAACTCGTGCAAGACGAAAATTTTCGGAACTGGAATTTCGTTTATCGCTGCGTGATCGTACGTACGATTCCGCCAGCTGACTCGATATCGTCGTACCTTTTCCAGCATGATAAAAATCTCGATAGCTGTTTCAATGTGCTCGTAAATCAACGAAATGATTCAACGATTTTTACGTTGTGGGAGGACAGTAGGGTGGGCGTCGCCGAGGGATGATTAATTAATGCTCGGTCGAGAACGAGACGGAGAGCGAGAAAAGATAGAAAAACGAGAAACAAGAGAGAGAAAATATATAGGACGACTGTGTGTTGTTGTTTCGAATGTAAAAGGTTATCCCTCCGAGAACACCGTAATCGCGGTACACCGAGAGAGTTCAGGGTTAGTTGGCCTACTGACGTACTTTAGGATATCCTGAGGGGTCGAGAGGTCGTTGATACGAAGCGGCGAGGGTGGCAAGCCGAGCGACCTTGAAGAGCAACTTCCAGGATCGATGTCTGCCGAGTACACGTGTCCCAGCGACTCCTCGCGCTTGCCTGCTCTCTCCTAACCGTATCGCCCTACGCCCTTCTGCTTCCCCTCGAGCTTGGCGGACACGTGCCAGCACATAAACAACCTTTCGAGTCTTACCTCGTGACCCATCGACATTCTCTTCGTCCGCGGTTTCCCCGTGACGTCAACCTCCGCTGTTTTCTCCCTATCCCGCTCCGATTCCCTATATAGTTTTCTGCTCTCGTTTCCACGATCGGAACGTTGCAATAAAAAAAGACCCGTTTCGAATATAAACTAAATCGAACGATATGTTTCGGTGATACGTTTTCAAGAATCCGGAGCGACAAGGTGTGTTTGGCACGACCAACCGTTTTCGGAAGACCCTCGATAAATTTTCCGAGTATTAACTTTTAAATGGTATCGCGTTCTCGATCCATTAGGTGCTCCAAGCGGCGTGAAGAGGAAAGAAGACACCGCGCCCAAAGTAGTCGTGAAGAAGATCGAAGGAAAGGAGGAGACCTTGGAGAGACACGTGCCGCAAATGCTGCTGAGGGGAGAACAGGTCGCTATAATCGTCAAAATCAATTGAGTCAGTGAATACGTCCTACCACCGAGAAACTGACACTGGTGACGTCACACGATTCCACGTTGCGACGTATCGTATCGCCGGACGAGTAACGAGCAACGCGACGCGATACCTTTTTTTTTTACAATAAAATTTTAATTTTCGACACTTTGCTCTCTTCTATCGATTCTCCCTAACGACGATCCCCCTAGACCGAGTTTCCAGCGTGCGACGCGTCTAGGAAATTCAGCAGGAATTCAGCAAGTAGACGGATTATTGTTTCTGACCGGTGCCTGCGATCGCGTTCGCTCGGAAGGAACGAGGGTGACGAGCTGTTCGATAAGAAACAGAGATAGGGAGAAGCGAAAGAGAGGCGAGAAGCAGCGGGAGAGACACACAGAGGCGGGGAGAAAGAGCACGATCGGTGCAAACATCCACGGGTCTCGCTAATCTGCGACTAATCCCACAGCGTGACCATCGACGAGGAAATTGTACAAGAAGAAAGTAAATTCGTAATTGTTCGACTGCACGCTGTCGTTGCAGTAACTAACTCGCCGCCGCGGTCGCTTTTTCTCTAAGGCGGTGCTCGTTGCACGTTAACCGGCTCTTTCTCTTCGTTTCTCGCGTGCTCGCGAATTGCGCGTCCCGAGAAATAAGAAAGTTTCGACGAATTACGCCTATAGACGGTACAACTATTTCTTATCTCGCCTCCAATACCTCCATACCATCGACCGTAAATTCTTCGATTTAATTGCCAGATTTCATAGGGATCGCGCCGCCTTTGAATCCGTTCTCCACGCAACTAAAGAAACTACCAAAACCATTGGCATTCGTCCATTAGACATCAACATCCTCCCACGCGAATTTTCTTTCCTCCGTGTTCAACAGCTACTCCGAAACGAGAGTAACGTGAATTTTTCCTCTTCTTACGGAACGGCCGGACGATAACGCGCGCCTCCTTCGTTTCTACGTCGCTGAAAAGCGCAACAGCGTCGCTTGGGCCACGGTGAAAGCAAGAACCCTGTCCCCCCTTGTCCCCTAGATCTACCGGGGGGCGCGCAATCCCGGCAGGCCCTCTCACTTTCGCTCTCCGGAGAAAGTCTGGCCGGCGTCACCGCTGGCCGCCCTCCACTCTGC
>NT_176897.1:401256-408757 GCF_000188095.3 Bombus impatiens | reverse complement strand
AGACCGCCCCTGACTTCGCAAAAGCGCTTGCTTGCATCGCACTCGGCAAGGCAAGCACGACTTCTAGCTTCGCTGCTGTAAACACGATAGAGAGACCGAGGCCTGACGGCGGAACCAGAAGCGAGAAGCACCGAGCCGAGCCGACAGAAAGAAAGAGAGGGAAAGAGAGAGAGAGAGAGAGCAGAGTCGGTTCTCTCTTCTCCGTTCTCCTTCGCGCCACTTGTGCACTTCTTCTACGGTGTGCTCTCGAGCCGACGGGGGTTAATGCACTCCTAGAGCAAGCCATAACCTTAGTCGGGGCCCTGGAGAAGCGCGGGAATCTTGGCGGAGTCGGACGCACTAGGCGCGCTAGAACCACCGAGCGCGCCCGATGTTTACAGAATCGTCGCTACGATCGTTAATCGCGCAACACGAAGATTTTGTCTAAGGTAACGCGAAAAATCCTATGGATCGTGGCTGATCTTTGCTGGGCTACACGCAGACGGCAGACATTTCGATTCGTTGGAATTTTTAACGTTCGTCGATTGCTCCGAACTTTAAAACTTTACGATTCGTATTCCGATCGAATCGTATTCCAATATGCACGCGCTATGTACATAGCGTTGTGATTTCGACCTGTTACCGCGGTGATTAGAGTCGTTTAAAGATGTTCGTGCGACGATTCCTCGACAGAAATTGCATCGGTTAGCAGCAGCGAGATACGCTGCAGAAAAATGCGCGAACGGTCATCGAGATTCGTGGACGCGAAACCTTGGAACTCATTGTCTACGAGCGATAATTGGATGTACTTGACTACAGTTTCGTATATGTGTGCACACGCTACACGCTCGCCTAGAGAGAATAGTTTATCTCTCGCCTGTATCAATCTGTCTCGCTCGTTCGCGCTAGACGATAGACTATAGAGGTATACAACGGTCCAGGGCCGACAAGCGACCGCCTTGGAGGCGTAATGACGATCGTAGAAACTCTCGAGGCCGGTCCACGAGGGCCGATGGTTTTATGAATGCGCGAACGTGATAGAAGACTGGAAGAAAAACAGACACACGTCGATACCGTGCAGGTATCGGGTTTTATACTACCACTGTTCTACGATTCGATTAATCGATCCGGCGATTCGTTCGATAAATTCATCCAGAATATTTCCTATAAACGATAAACTCGATCGAGATTCGCCGTTTATTCACCGCATTATTCCGTATACGATGGGATATATTCGATATCGGAAAATGTTGATTTAATTTGAGCGTGAAACTTTCGGAATCGAAGCAATTTAACGCGTTCGCGTTTCGTTTGCACGCAGTTTGAAACGGGCGGAATCGTCGCGGATTAATTTTATTTCGATCGAGTTACTTGGAGATTTCGTAACGCGTCGGTTCGCGTCGACGATCATCGTTTCCAAAATATTTACTGAAAAAACAACGATGTCGATACTCGAGCGTTTTAACTGATATTGCAAAACGATTTGCAGTCTATAAACAAAGCGAGGTCGCGTGGCAAAATGAAACGAAACGGGAGACCTCGCGGAAAATTCCAGATCGCACTCTGTCCTCGAATTTAAACGATAATGAGCGGGGGAACGGGAGATTACCGCGTTCTATGAACCAGCAGCTAGTTTCATTCTTAAACGAACCGTCGATCTTTATCTACGCGCGACTCTACTACGCCACGAGATTGCCTGCCAATCTACCTTTTATCGAAGACGAAGCATGGTCGTTCCGCGACAGATACGTCTATGCGTCCAATTTCAAATCTGATTTATTCTCTACTTTACTCCTCGCCACTCTATATCGCGACGTTTACCAGGTTTATCTCTTTATTTATGGTTATTTATTCGTTGAAATTAACTAGCAAAACTGCTACACGATAAAGCTGCTTTCCAATCTGTGGCCCCTTTATCGAAGACGAATTTCCACGATGAAACGTATCTTCAAAAATCGACGTACGCTCGCGTATCAAATTCCGATCTATATTCTACTTTGCTTCTCCGCTGCAAATTGCTATGTTTATCTATTGCACTAAATTAGATCGAATATCGTTGTACAAGCATCGACGAATTTCGTGGGTTAGGATGACGCAAATGACGGAAAAGATCCGACGCGTGAAATTTCACGGACGGGAATTCGGCAAATTCTTCGACACCGGAGTGCCAGAGCGATCTTGTACGAACGTCTGCCATCGCTGTGACGACCAGTGGAAACTCGAGTCAAAGACAACGAATGCCCGCCATCGATTCGAATCGAGATCTTCGACTGTGATGTTTCCCGCGCTGATTGGGAACCGCGTGGGCTCGTAGCCATCCACACGCCTGCAGGAGGCGCACACGTGTCCGATCCGCGGGCAAAGTGTTGAAAATAACCTCTTCAGCGTCCCTGACGAGGTGGGAATGTTGAGTTTGCCGCGAATACTATTCTGTTAGCTCGTGATTTGCACTTCCTAGTCGAAGCTCGTACGCACCAATACATCGGCCACGCGCATTCTCTACGCGGTATGCACATGTACGCGATACATGGAAGGATGAGAGTGTGCACGAGAGGCCGAGGAACGTGTCAGAGTGTTGGTGAGCGTCGGACGAGAACGTTTGACGGTGTCGGTGTAAAACTAACAATAATAATAAGGTTGAGTCATGTGGGGCCTTCGAGAGCAAAGAAGGGCCTTGATTTGTGCCCCGGGCAAGGCGAAGCTCTCTGTCTCTCCATCGACCGATCGTTTCTCTCCTTCCTTGATTCGACGTGCTTTTTTGGAGCTCCTTGCCTGCTCTCGGGGATTTCTACGTTACATAGAAACCGATTCGAGGGCAAGCTGGTCGTAAAAATCTGTGTTTCGATCGATTCGATCGAATCGCGCTTAAAGAGACCTCGCGTTTCACCGAATAATCTTACCTTCTCGAACTTCTCGTCATTCGTTTTCAAATATACAAATCCGAGCGAATCGTTTAGTTCGAGCAAAGAACAGTGTGTATCCGATCCAGGTCGCCTAGTTAATAACGCGTACGTTTCACGATGACCGGTAAAGATATTTGCATTTACGCTTATTTTCCCAACGAAACGTTTCATTTTCATAGTATCTGTAGTGGTATCTGCAGTCGAAATATGCTATGCAAATTACCTTTTGTAGCCATGGTAATTCTCGGAGCGAACACCTCGTGACAAATGGATCTCGATCGTGCTCTGTCATAGGTATTATCGATTAACGTACAACTTTCTCACGATAAATTGCGAGCAGCAAAGTGTCCAACTGTTCGGTTATCGTTGATAAGCATGCGCGTATGTGTCGTTCGAGTCCCGCAGCGAGTTTAATGGTTATTGGCAAGTCGGACAACTTCCTCGAAGGCGACGGACACTCTTCAACGCGTTCGATGGACCTCGATCAGCCGGGGACGATCTATAAAAGACACGTTTTATAATACGCGTGTGCTGGAACAACGGGCTGACAATTCCACGCGTGGAACGCCGTCACCGGTTGACTGGCCAACAATCGGGCTAGGAACGCGATTGGGTGCTTCGATCAATCTTCGAATTCGAACGAGCCTTTCTTCCCTGGGCTTTTGGAAATCCGTTCGGACGTTCGACGAATCCAGTAGAGAAGGTCGTTCACGTCAATCGTTCGAGCGTTGCGCGATCATTGAATCACAGGGACGAGATGAAATAATGATTTATTTTTATTCCTTGGTGAAAGCGCGATGTGACAGCTGCGTCGGTGAAAAAACTTGTCACTTTATCTACGTTACGTAGCTACGGTATCATCGCGAAGAGAATGATCTGTTCTCTGAATAGCGGCAATTATTGTGTTTACATTGGGCTTTAACGACACCCACGATGTGAAACAGCGTTTTCCATGCAATTATGTAAATACGGGACAAGTGTCATTAAAAAGCGATTTCGATTATTCGCCTTACTCGATTATCGCGCGATGGAACAAAGCCGGTACAAAGATCAATACGCGACATCGTGTCGAACGAAGACTCGCAAGATTTATTAAAAGATTCGAACTCTCGTAAAGTTTCATATCGTTAACGTTAAAGTACAATGGTACGATATTGTTCGCAATTTAATACGAAACTTTCGCTATTTTATGCACAATTAGATCCGATTGTTTACGACCGAGTACGCAACGTTTCGTCCACTTTAATTACGCCACGAATATTAGCTTCCTATAACGAGCGTTTCATTAGCGATATCGTTCACCGCGGATCGCGCACCGATACGACTAGCCACGGAAATTACGAGGTACTAAGGATAACGACGAACACGCGGGAAGAAGCGAAACGCGCGTATTTACAACAGAAATAAATAGGACTCGTAAACGACGAAACCATTCTGGTCGTAGTTATATTCGAAGATCGTTCGCTACTCCTCCGATATATCTTTGTCATTATATATTTCGTTGCCTTTACGCGTTCCCGTGTCGCGAAACCGGTTTCTCTCAAACATCATCCGCAACGATTCGATCGCGCTGTATCGCGTACTCGAATTTTGGATCAACGTTCTTAATCCGCGATCGACGCAACGATGGAAGCGTTCGAGCGCTAAGAAAGAGAGAAAGAGAGAGAGAGAGAGAAAAGAACGGATAGCAGAAGCGATAGAAGAAGAAGAAGAAGAAGAAGAAGAAGAAGCAAGAGGGCATTATGCGTACGAAAAACGGTCAGTTGGACGTCTCGATCGGGTCACGTCGTCGTACGCGATCCTGATCGTGAATAGACTACGAACGAAGGAAGCAAAAAGGGAAAGAAGAACGGTGGAAGCAAAGGAATCGCGAAAAGTTACATCGAACAGAGTATAGATAGATAGTGCGAGCGGCCTTCCAAGCTCACGCAGCCTTCCGCTTTTATTGCGCTGCGTGAATCGTCGCGGTAGCGCCGCAGCTAGGGCTGAGAGTGCCAACTTGAACGATCTCTCACCGATGGTCAAGCTGTGACATCACTTCGCGGCAGAATCTCCTGCTAGAATTCCATGCACGCCTTCCAACCGTCTATTTTCACCTTCGCAGACTATTTAGACGTTGACCCGGACGCTGGTAGGGCGATAGTAAATGTTAGTTTGCGTAGTTTCCGAAGATCGAACACCATGAATGGGCAACCGGCATTAATCTCGACGAACAGTGCGTGAAAGTGGCGATACGCTACAGCGAGACGAATAAAAGGTTTGTACTTGGCAGAATATCGTAACACGCGCCTGCTTTCCGTACCCTTTTGGCAAGATTCTTCGGGACGAAAATAATTTCTGTTGGCGGATTGCATAATGAATGGTGTGAAATAAAATCGCGCGGCACGGTATCGCAAACAAAATGGATGCGAGCAAACAAGCCGCTCTTTCTGCATACAATTAGCAAGATAACGAATTACACGTGCCGCGATAGCTACGACCGACGTGGTAAGGGACAATCTCGTCTAACGACTTGTAAATTCTATGTTCTTGTTCGTGGAAACGAATATCAACGGTTGCTGATAATTTACTTTCGCGTATCCTTCGCAGGAAGCTTGGTTTATCATCGGTACGCCGTCAGTTTATCAAGCATCGATTGTTTTTCCGCACATGTCACACATGCTGTGTTTCATCGCGTTGACGAAACGTTATTTTCTTTGCGTGTTATAAAAGTCACACCTACACGATACAAATGCGAGCCGCATTAATGCAAGCCACTCGGTTTTAACGGGCATATACTTAATCGTACATTCTGCTGTTTTGAAGGTAAACGGTTTCAAGGTGAGCTAAACCCAGCCGAAGAGTAATTGTTTAATCGGCGTAACAATAACATTTGATTCAGCATTATTCCTGTTTCATAGCAGTTGCGCGGCAATGAAACAACCGGCGAGCCAAAGACATCACCAGGAACCGTTTTTTAATTGGATGACTGAAGCAACAACATATAAACCGAATGTTTATTAAACCGAAAAACCGATCGTTCCATCGGTTCATCCTTTGAGAGAACGATCGTGCCTGTTATGCAGCTGCATTAACCGCTGTATACTCCAATATGTATATGTACATGTATATGTATAATACAAGCGAATGATTCACAATCCCCACTCAGGTTGGCAATTGTGGGAAAGATCTTCGAGGTAGCTCCTTTTCGAGCAATTAACCCACCTTCGCGGTATCAAGGCGGATCATCGACGCGGCGACTTTGACCACGATGCGAGCAAACGTCGGAGAATTTTCGTTTCCTCGTACGTTACTTCTCGTAGGTTTTCGGTCTACCCTTGACCATGACCGCCTTTACCACGGTCTCTCTTTCTCTCTTCTCTTCTGTGGCTACCTACACGCGGCCCGATCGTTCTCGGGTGTTACGTCAAGCGAACGCCAGGGCACGAGGGCCCCCGGCTCGAGAAAGGTTAGGTCCACGATCTACGGGCCACGGCGTGTTCGCGAGTCTCTCGAAGGTCATTGGTACGTATGAACGAAGCAGGGGCGGATATTCGGAAAACGAGGAGGGGAGCTATGGAAGGAGAGGGCCCCTGGGCGGGGCTCCCTCTTCGAACTTGCCAATATATCCGAGAGAGTCAAGGCTCTGGCCTAATTCGAGTTCGTAGACCTAGACGGACGATAGGTCGCACGTACGCGGGACTCCTTCTTTTTCTCTTCGTCTTCGTCTCTCTCGCTAAAGGTCATTTACTTTTACCGAGGCACCTTCAAGGTGTCACCTTCGGGTCTTCGAATCTCCTTGTCCTTGAGTTAGGGTTCGAGAGGAAAGAAGAGATGGCGTTTCTCGCTTACGTACCGTAGAAACGGCTATGCTCGCGAGGTTTCCTGCTTGGTCGAGGCGCAGGTGCAGAAACGCGCGCTCGACCTATATCTCGACATCCCGGTTTGCCCTTCGAGCGCGAACGCGCGGACAGATTGTTAAATAAACGCGTGCCGCGATAATCGGGCGACACGCAGAAGCCATCAGAGGGCGATCGGAGGCGACTGCGTTTGCTTTCCATAGCCGGTAAAAAATAATTGCACCGCTGACGACAAGCGTCACTTGCACAGCCATTATTTTTGGATATCGTGCACGCGTGTATGTATACAACGAACTGGTTGCGTGAAAACGTAAACACAAATGTAGACCTTGCTCTTGAAAGCCAGACATTACGTGCGTCGCGATCTTATCGAACGCGCGTAATTGATGTCATACAAAAACACAACATTATGGAAATAAGGATCGATCGATCGAGAAAAAGAACAGGATGCACACTTTGCATTGGAAACTTCGAACTTCGTGTTACCGATTCCAAAGACGCAATAAGCGATATCGAAATTCGATCAACGGATCTAGATAGCTGCGAATTTCAATTCCTCGGAATATTTACGAAGACGAAGACTTTTCCGCTGGTAACCGCCATCGATCATATTCGGTTCGTGAAAAGGAGGGAGCTGGAGAAACGGAAAGAAGAAGGAACGAGTAGTCGATCGTAAGTTTTCCACGAAAGAGAGGATTAAGAGACATAGTGAATCGAAGCGGAGTGGAAGGCAAGAGGATGTGGAGGAGGAGGAGGAGGAGGAGGAGGAGGAGGAGGAGG
>NT_176897.1:398360-400507 GCF_000188095.3 Bombus impatiens | reverse complement strand
ACGTATGCCGACGCGGTACGATACTAAACACACCAAACGATTTTGGCCCTCGGCCGTGGGTAACAGCGAAGGTCGCCGCGTAACCGGTCACGCTAGAGAATTAGAGAGCGATCGAGGGAACGCGAAACTCGCGCGCAAACTATAAATCTCTTAACTATATTAAAGAGTCGCGAAGTCTTCTGAGTCGAAGCCAAGCGAATAACGGTGGGAGGAGGCAACGGGAAACAGAGGGCGAACAGAGACGAAAGAAAAGGAAGACGCAGATGGACGGTCGCGAGGGCCGAAGGTTGGCCCGAGCTGAAAATACTTGCAAGAAATATAGTTGCGTCTTATTTCTGCGCACGTGAGTACGTGCACAAGTGCATACGCGATCTACGTATTCGGCGTTACGTCTGTTTACATGGATCACCAAAGTATACGGCGGTATGAAATTACGAAAAGCCAACCGACCAGTTCTGTTCGATCATCGACGAGTAAATCGCGTTTTATCAGTCCCCTTTAGAATCGATTCGAACCGGACGATCTTCCAATCGACTCGATCAAATTCACCGTGTTTCCCTCGAATCGACCATAGACGCCAACCACTCCAGGTTTCTCCTGTTCAATCGTACCTGCGATACGTGTACGTTTCGCAAAGATAAGGATCGACGCGTGCATACAACGAGTCATTCCCTGCCTGCGCTATCTTCGCTCGAATCGTCAGAGACGGTTACGATAATTTTATATAATCGATACAATAGTAACGCGAGCTACGGTACGGTCTGTGCGACACAGACGGAGGAAGGGAACGGGATTGAAAAGAGAGGCGTATCGATTCGTAAAACGTTATTTACAATCGCGTCCATAAAGTGACGCAGAAAACCCAGCGTACACCATAGAATTTAATCGTTTTTACGTAAACCGATATCTCGTGGTACACCGAACTATAATGCGTGATCACTTCCTTGATCGTATGCGATTACCGTCCGGTTGCTCGTTTTCACCCCGGCCGAGCGAGTCGTCGCCACCACCACCACCGCCACCATCACCGTCATCGGGTCCGCGAGATTCGCTTCTGCTCGGAGAAAACATTCTGTTAGGCAATGCCGACAAAGACGTTCGATCGCGCCGTTTTCGTTAAATCGCTGTTATTGCTTCGCGTCTCGCGCTCCACGTTTGTCAGATCAACTCGTGTAGGTGGCATTCAAACGCGTTCGACTTTACCGCCACCTCTAACTGTCACCAATCACGAAAGCGAGCGTGCCTCTTCGTTCGTTCTACCATCTCTTTATATACGACACGATATATACGGTATACTAATTGTTTTAGTCGATCGATGTTAATTACTCTTACCTTCGTAAGACGATTTACGATGCCCAACGTGGATGGAAATACAGACGATACAGACTGGACGCAGTCTCGACGCACACCGGTTACTTTCGCACACACTCTACGAACGACAGTCTCGTATCCGTAAGACAGGTCTGTTTTTCCCGCTTTCCACTTGGTCGTACTCCACTTCTTCCGAGTCACAGATAACGTAAACAAACTTTTCGTGCGCGTGCCTGACGCAAGAAAAAACAGACGAAGTAAAACGTCCTGAGACGCGAGGAAGCCGAGTCGCGCACGATTTACGATATTCCGGTAGAGAAGCGCGCACAACCACGCATCGATACAGTTATCGTGTAAAAAAAAAAGTTTGGTTTTCGATGCGACAATGGCGGTCTACACGCACGCACAATCGGTAACTGTTCTTGCACGAGCGTTCGAGGAAAAGGCGGCCATAGCTCTCGACGATCCAACGAAAACAAGCGATCTCGTAACGTGGAATACGAGGACGATGCCGCGCGCAACGATTCGAGTCAAAATCGTCCGGTCGGCGCAGAGTGACGCGCAGCCGTGGTACACCGTCGGCCGCGGGAAATTCAGGAAGCTCGTGTGCCGCTTAATGGTGGCGATACGATTATACGCTCGCGATGCTTCGCGTTTCACGGTGGTCTTTTTTCCTCTTCGACTTCGCCGGCTCTCTCGAAATCCTTTCTCCTGCACCCGGAGGGGTTCGTAGCGAAGGGGAAAGAAGAAGAAGACGACGACGGGTTGCGTGACACGAGGCGTGCGAGTCTTTGGCCGAAGCGCGAGGGAACACTGAACGTAACGCGCGAGCGGCG
>NT_176897.1:397720-398136 GCF_000188095.3 Bombus impatiens | reverse complement strand
CCGCCACTAAACGCCACTATCCTAGGTTAGACACGCTCGCGACACTCTCCCTCCTCCTCCTCCCCCTCGCCATTCCCCTCTGCCATTCCACTCCTAGCCCGCGCCTCTTCCTTCTCTTTCGTACCAACAGTACTCTCTCTCTCTCTCTTTCTCTCTCTCTCTCTCTCTCTGTCCGGCTCTCGCCCCCTTCGTCCGTCTCGCTCTCGCTTCATCGATCTTGCGTCTTTGTCCGACTCTATGGATCTATGTACATAGAGTACGGGGGGTACACACGCCGTGTGGATTCGGAGCGGTTGGCTGGTGGGGGTTCGTAAGGCCATAGCCACGGCCACCGAGTCGCACACTCTCGCAAACCCAGCAGGCGCATGCACGCACGTATACACACGTTGCGAACAGCACACATTGCCGGAGCGACC
>NT_176897.1:389690-397664 GCF_000188095.3 Bombus impatiens | reverse complement strand
TTTCTAGCCTCTCTAGAGCGCTTCGACGATCTCGTGTATCGTCCGTGTATCGCTGTCGCACGGAAGCATTTCGCGGGACTATTTTATAACCGGAATCCCGAGCGCGAGCTAACGAGAAAGTGGAATCGCGATGTCTTTCTTGTTTTTATTTCTACGTATACTGTTTCGTGCCTGTTGCGCCGTAGGATCTTTTAAAACGCGAATAAAGCCATCGAATTTGAATTAAGAATAGCCACGGCGAGTCCCGTCGAGGCTTGGCGCGACACGGTCGACTCTAAACGCGATATCACCTCCGTGCTACGAATATATGTGCACACATGGATTCGCGCGTGTACACGTGAGAAGTTTAGAGCGAGCCGTAGCCGAGACAGAATATACATTCCATGTGTAATTTGTTCTATATTCAAGAGGCACTCTAGCGCGTATATGTGTGTCTATCGCGCGTATGTACAACGGAATATATGTCTTCATGGACGCGAGGGTGTACAAGAATGTAACCACCGTGCGACTCAATACAACAAGGCACACAATGTCCTCCTCCACTGACGTCCGTTTCTCTGCAAGCGTGTGTAGAACGCGTTGGCATTCAAATGACTATTTACACGCCTTGTTATTACGATGAACAAAACGAAACGCACGTCGCGGCGCTCATATTATCGAAAACCGTTTGAAAATCATACGAGCTGGCAAATCGTGCGTTTACTTATTCGTACAGCGAACAGAGTGCAAAACTCTTCGCACACGGTACACAGAAACGAACCGTAGCTTTCGTTCGACAGCTCCTCTGAAGCGCGATTCGCACGCAAAAGCGGAATAAATTTTCCTCCTCTTCGCCGGCGAATTTATATCTGACGGAAACGTTATCCAAAGGCTGATCGTCTTGTTATCTCTGTACGACACGGTGAGCCAAAGCGAATGCCAGATTAAGAGGCTATTAATGATCGTACGAGCCGATACGATACGAAAGCGTTGATCGCTCAAGTACGGTTATCGCAAGTTATTGCAAATTGCTGTAATTAACATCAGAAGGTGAGCGCGGTGAATTTGCTCCACCGTATTTCTTATCTCTTTGAAAAGAATGGAAAAATCATCGCGTTCGTTTTTTCCGACAGGTAACGTTTGCACGTACGACTCACGCCGTGTCGTAGGGAAAAGAAAAAGGCAAAACGCGGGATCCAAACGCGTATGTAGGGCTAAGGGTAAACCGAGTAGCGAGACTCCGAGTTTGGTCAGACAGGCAGCGTTAATCCACGTTCACCGGTTAGGTTCTCTCGATGGCTGCCACGGATGGCGGAGTCGATTCCCGAGACTTTCTAACGAAAGTGCAAGTCTTTTCTTCTAACCGGCTACCATACCGTGCAACAGTCCTCGACGCGACTTTCGCGCGTTTTCCGCGGTTTCCCGCCGAGGACGAAGACGTTCAACGCTTCCGGGCTGAGTCACCGCGTCTCTCGTAAGAAATATCTTCTCCGGTCGTTTAATTAAAAAAAAAGAAAAAAAGAGCGAGAAAAAAAGAATATAACGAACCTTTTAATTGGCTCGCGTTTCTATTCGCGTGACCGTATCTTTCGTAGAATCGCTCGGTTAAATAACGCGATTGTTAAAAATATAAAGAGAAGATTCGAGAATATCAGTCAAGTGGCCGATAGTGGAAAATATCGAAAAAGGCGGAATCTGATTTAGGAAGTGACGATCGACCCTCGTGTTGATTCATGAATCTGAAGCAAACATTTCTAACGTTAAAACGTAGCGAAAAGGCCGCCTGCGGCACACAGTCAAGGTCTCGGCTCTCCTCGACTTTGCCGTGACATAAATATTCGGGGGCCTTTTGGGCCCACGTTGGTTCCTCGTGTCGAGGCACCCGAACTTGCCGGTCGAACGGGAGAAAGAGAAAAAAGCGCGACAGAGACAGAGGGCAGAGGAGAAAAAGTCCTTTGAAGAAAAAGAGATAGAGGAACCTTGCTCGTAATCGTCTTTACCGGGAACGAACGACCCTGAGTAGGAACTAAAAGATTAAGCCATCATTCCGCGACCAAAACCTTCTCCTCTCGACTATTTTCGAAGTGCTAACAATTCTATTCAACGTGACGAATCGCTATCGCATAAGCGTGGTCGTTGCATAGCGACGTTAATACAAATGAAGAATATAATTAAAAGTATCCTTCACGCTTCTATTCCCTATACACACAGACCAATCTACGTTACGTACATCCTTCGCGAATAAAAAGCTCGGCGACCGGTAGATGGTAAATTTCTGTGTCTGACTGCACACGTAGCCATGTGTGCACAAAGGAAATAAAAGAGCGTTTGATCGCTTCGTTCTGGTTGCTCCTAACTCCGTGACATTCAAAGCTGACGCATAAAGAATCGCACGCGTTCTGATAGCGCGGTTTGCACACGCATTAAAGCATCGCACGACTAAGCCGCGCGCATACATGCCACACGTTCGCGCCGACTCGTCATCGGTGTATGTTCCGTACTAGACTTCATAAACTTTCACTGGCCTCTCACGCGTTCATTCTCTCTCTTTGGCCGTGCGTGCTCGGCTTCCAAGTCATAAATTCGGTAACCTCTGCGGGTACCGCCTCCTTGTGTCCCCGTCCTTGCGCGATCGTTCTGACGGGATCCAGAACTCTCGTGAAACTTGCCACGTTTCTCCGCTACCGGAGACATCCGTGCATCGGAAAAGAAGCAATGGATTCTACTAATATATAAATAAATGCACCTCAAAGACTCTGCGTATCCCCACTTCCGTTCCTCTTTCTCTCGCTTCTCTCTCCCGCGCTCTCACGCGTGGGACGTTGCCCCATTAGCGAAGCAGATATAAGTGCTTGCGAGAACGTAGTCAATTTAACGAGGTTAAAAAAAAAATCCTCTCTCCCTCGTTTCTGACGCCAGAGGTTCGTGTACGGCTTCCCAAAGACAGCCAGACCGCACGCGGTTTGCGTAAAACACTGGCGTACTGCCGCTCCCGATCACTCTCGCTTTTCACCTGGCCGATTGACAAAGATTCCACCGATCGAAGAGCGATCGTGATACACGATCCGATTAATCCGACACTCGGAATACGTATACCCGTTGTTTGCCATTTTCCAGCGCAAATCGCCGTTACTTCCGAAATTTCAGCGAGTCGACGTTAAATCGCTGCCTTTGCGCAGCGTTCAGGAGAAAGTTGAAACGGTCGAAGAACTATGACGTTCTCCTATCGTTTCCGTATCTCTACGAGAACCATCGTTTCATCGGCGAAGAATATCAAAATCGCGAGTAAAACATATCACGGACAAATGAAACTGAGTTTAACCGTAGTGGCGAAATACTCTTACTTTTTACCTTCCCGAAGACAGACCGGCGAACGCGGTTCTCCTCGATTGGTTCGTACAACCCACTCGGTCCAAGATCGGTGTTAACGTACGATTAGTGGGCCAGTGTCAGTCAACGACATCGTTTTGATGGTTAGCCGGTAGAAATAAAGCCGGAGAAGGAGACTGACTACCGCTCCGGTCGCCAAATACCGCACACGGTGAACCGTACATACGGGGCCACTGGCCAATATTTGGGCCAATGTTAACGTTGGTCTCTGTGCCGATTGCCTAATACCGGCTCGAGTCACAACGCACCTGATAATCAGAACGACGAGAAGGAACTTTCGTATACGAAATGCGTTACTCAACCTTCTACGTAACGATCTTTCGTGGACGTGTAAATACGCGACCTCAGAAGGATCGATCGATCGTCGTGGCCATCGGTCGATAGGCGATCGATCACGACTACGATAAAATTTAGAATCCTACGATATTACGTCATCGTTTAACAGCGAAAGGAAATTGTGACGAAATCGGGGCCATCTTTCGTCATCTTTTAAAGATGTTTCGTTTAAAACTAACTTTCTTTAGTTTAACTAACTTCCCGATATGAAAATGAAGATTATGTCGAAAAAGAAAGCGCGTTAACGCTCGATGAAGTGGATTCGCGAGCAAAGTTGATTCAGTTTCAGCAAACTGCCGTTTCCCTAGCGGAAGATGACGAACGCCTCGCGTCGTTTGGCATTCGGAAGCCATTATCCAGGTTTAATCGTACCAGCGCGGCGTCACGGCAAGACTTTCAAAATCTTGTTCTTGGCACTCGATCTACCTGCTCAATGGCTTGTAACTGTGGCCCTTGGAATTCACGCGTGTCATTGTGCTTTCTTCAGAGGCAACGTCGGCCAATTCGCGTCCACTTTGTGCGATACATTCTTATCATCCAGTAAAATCCTTCTTACGATTAATTCGCAACGGGAAGAATTTTTCCAGCGGTCGCTCTGAAAGAAGTTGTATCGTACGAATCCGCTAGACTCTCTCGGAAATACGCTCGCGGACACGAGTGGCTCGCGTTCGTTCGCTCTTAATGTCCGTGCCTGGTGACCCGTGGTGCAAACTAAACCCACCGGAGAAAGTTGCCAGATACTTTCTCGTAGCTGCGCTGCCTCCTTGCACGTTGGTCGATGCAGTCACTTAAACGGTCCCCCGTATCGATTCGATCGTTCGAGCCAAACGTTCCAAGCTCGTGACACTCACAGGTTCAACGAGTAAAAAAAAGAGAAAAAAAAAAGAAAAGAAAAGAAAGAAAACAAACATACGATAAAAACTCGACGTTTCACCACTAAACGGCTAATAAAATAAGCCCGAGCGTTCTATCGGGAAAGATTGGAACGCGTATCTCGATAAATATTTACGATATCGCGTATCGAGATAATTCGAATATTTTCCATAGAAAATCGTTCATCTTTTTAAAAAGTTTTCTATCGTTCGGTTAAAACACCAAGCTCGTTCGTTGATTTTACGATTAGAAAATACCGGCGGAGTTTGAATTACGAATTCTTTTAAGGTCATCGTCAAAAGAGAACGGCGGAGAGAGAGAAAGAGAGAGAAACGAGACGAGAATCAGTCGTTCGAAGGGAACGCTACCAGTAATATCGGGATGAATAGCGCGGATGCGCGGCAAGAATGGATCAAGGGACTGGCAAAAATATCGAACCATTCTTGGCCAGTCTTACGAGCTCGCGGCATTCAACCGCTTCGCGGACCAGCGACTTGATTTACTCGTTCGAGGGAACGAACTCGCCCGCACTTACATATACTTCAGAAAGGTATAGCCATGGCTCTATGTATAACCGAGCTATTATACACGCAGGTACATCGTGCGCATAGTCGTCGTCGGAGGAAAATCTTGGTCCTCCTACGCCTGTTCGTTAACTATTCATGCGCGCACCGTATAGCCCGCGGTCGACCGTGATGAATTGGAAGTTACACGTGCTGGAAAAAAATTATTTAGCCAGCCGCCAGCGCAATAAGTCATCCGTTTCGACCGTTTCTGTTTGAGATAAACCGCCCTGGACTCGGTTTAACGCGTGATAACGAAGGAATACCGATTGGCCGACTCTGTTCCCATCGATTATCCATCCTGTACGCACGATATTTTCTTCCATTCTTTCGTAATATCAAATTTGACACTCGAACGATTTGTCAGGAAACGCGAGAAACGTCAAAGTTGTCTCGATGACACGCGTCTCGTGCGCCAAAGCCGAAAAACTTTGGCCGCAAGAAACGCGGCAGGTATTAGCCGGCGCTGAATGCGATTGGATTCTTCCCAAGGAGTTCTAAACGGAGAAGAAGGAAATATTTTCGTGGATGCATCTTCGAGGATGCAACCAACCGTGACGTAGCTTTCATGCTGCAAACCCTGTGACGTCACTCATTCGATGACGTGTGGTCAACCGCGGTCAATGCACCAGGCCGACGTTTCTTGCAGGGCACTATAATGCTCGGTTCACTGGCATCGTGCTTGTGTGCGTTTGTTCATGTACACAGGCTGCACCGCGGTGCATGTACGCGCGTTACACCGCAAAATACCGGGTGTTCGTAAAATCTGCAGTCTCTGTGCCTTGTCAAAGGAAACCGTTGGCGAATCGAGTCGTCACATCTTGAATATTTTTCCGATTTGTCCGGCCTGTTTCGTTTCACGTTCGAGGTTTTTCCTGTTACCGAACAACCGATATCTGTCCTTAACGAGCGAGCAAGCGAACGAGCGAGCGAGCGAGCGAACGAGCGATCGCGGCTGCGTTAAAAATTCATACGCGATGACGTCGAGCGTTGCTTGAAATTCTTGCAACGTGCTACGCTTATGCCAGCATCAAAAATTCATGCACGTCGTTGACGCTGCTACCCTATATCCCTGTTTAACGAAGGTACGCTTCAACGTTTGTTCGTTCGCGCCTTTCTGTGTTTGCTATCTACGGATACCGTAAATATTACCGTGCAACCAGATGAACTTCGAAGATTAAAAACAGACAATCTCCTCGTCTCGTCGACAACGAATATTCTTTTACCACCAGACAATGGCCTAATTACGTACGAGGTTCTTTTTCGGTCTCATTGTCGTTTAATCGTCCAGTATCGGTGACAAAAAATGCGCACCCACGTGCGACGCCTACGTTAAAACGATGCTATAGGTATAGATCGGACAGTAGTAGGTGACGCGAGTTATCGAGCAAGTAGAATGGTCCGCAATATAGTCGGCCAAGTTCCGATAATCAATGATCGTGTGCGCGTGTACCGGATACGGGAATTGTTTACGAAGTGTGTAGAAGGTAGAGGAAAATCGCGATACGTAACGCGTGAAAGACAAGCTCGAGTCGTTGAGCCTTGGTATACGAGTAGGTAGATGGTATACGAGTTGTCTACGAGACGAGGGAAAAAGAAAATATACGGAGAAAAGAATAACAAATAGAAAGATGGAAAAAAGTTGGAAAGCGTACGTCGTAAAGCGAAGAAAAAGAAACGAGATTTATGGGATTTTGAATCGCGCGAGATCGGTATCCGCGACAGAGAGAAGCCGAAGAATTCGGCAGAACAAATCTGTTACGTAATCCGCGAACGGTTTTGCTTTTGGCGTTGTCTTCGAACGAGGCATAACGATCTCCTCTCGTTTAGTCGTATCTTATCAAGATTCGTGAAATTTCGCGCAAGAACGATGCCTTTCGTCGATTCTTGTCTCGTCGAAAAATCATGTAATGGTGTGTCTAGAAAGCATGTAGCGAAAGGAGGTGTAACGTTCGTTGCATAAGAGCAAAAAACCATTGTGGACTATTAATCCTCAACAATTCTTACCGTCGCTGCTAATATATCCTTCGTTAGCAAAGAAATCCGTATGCCGTGTGAACAAACGACGGACACGGTCGTCTTCGTGCTTTCTAAAATCGTGTTGGCGATTCGATAACCGGAGTCTTGTTAACGCGCGGCGCGATTTTCAAAAAGACGAAACGTCCGGCGAGCGTGCTCGCTAAGAACCAGACAACTTTACATCGCTTGCTTTATTTCAGGAACCACGAAACGTCTGTCTGGTTGTCGTATACGCGCGACATCCTGAGCGTGATTTAAAAACGCTGAGAAGCACGTTCTCCCTCTATCAAAGAAAAAAAATGCGCACTGGTCGAAACGAAATTTACGAACCGATCGTGGAAGAGGCCAGTTCAGCACAGAACGCACAGAAGCTGTGTCAGCTAATAGCAAAGACGACGTAGAAGAGGACGTGATCCACGAGGAAGGAAGTCGGAAAAGAGGAAAAACCCGGCCGGGCTTCTCGTTTCCCCTTTGTCGTGCGAGAAGAGTGGCTTTCGTGAAATTCGTCCAAGTGAGTCTCGCAGGAGAGACGGAAAGGGAGACGTGACTTTAGCCATAAGCCGTAGGTAGGCCGCACAGAGCATGGACAAGCAAGTCGAGTTGAGAGGCGCGGACGGGCGGTCAGAGACCCCGCAGGGCCGGCGCAAACAGTACAGCATTACCCACTCGCTCGTTCTATCGCAACCTGGACCCAACAATGCTCAATAATCGTCCCTGTGATCGCGCCACCTTTTAACCGACAACCTGGAAAAATCGTCTGCTCTTTTTCCATCGGTTTTGCGCCTTTCTTTTTTTTTTTTTTTTTTTTCACCCC
>NT_176897.1:292207-389226 GCF_000188095.3 Bombus impatiens | reverse complement strand
TTTTTTTTTTTTTTTTTTTTTTTTACAGCCCGCAAAAATACACGTCGAAGAGAAGAGAGAAATACCAGACGTTGCGTCGTGGTTTTTTTCTTTGCGAGATCAAGCGAATCTAAAGAGTGGAATTGTAGGAAGAGAAAAGAGTCTTGGAACGATAAGACGGTGGAGAGGGATCGTTACGAATAACCAAGAATAGATGGATGGTAAAAGACCGTAAACGATGAATTCGACAGCGATTTCGTTAATTTCACTTTTCATCGAACGTGCATTTTTTACTGTTCGCGATCGAGCACACAGGAACGAACGAGCGAGCGAGCGAGCGAGCGAGCGTGTATGCACAGCTCCACGGGACTTTCTCTGTAATTCGCGGCATAGTCTTTACGTCTCCTCGGAATTATGATTTCCGCGATTCGTTATAAATACGTTCAACGTGACGCTACATAATCATAACGCTTACCCGTTTTACGCTAACTTTCTGTAACCAGAAACCGCGCAATAATGTTCCTAATTTCGTCGCTACTTTCTCCCCTCTCCCTGTAGACTCCTTTTTTTTCGTTCTGGTATAATTAACGAACACGAAGAGCTTCGCGGTTATTAACATTTTTAATAGAAGCATCGTCGACGAGAAAGAACATCGAGAGATTAAACGAAGATACGACGCATCGTTAAGACGTAAACATAGCGCGAGAAGCTTCTACAAAGTTAATTATTACTCATCTCATTGATATCGTAAACGATTTCAACTTCGTACATAGGTGTATACATGGTATAATTTTTATGCAGGCTGGTGTAGAGGCGAACGAAAAGTCACAAGGCATGAAAACAAGAAAGAAGTCTAACTTCGTAAGAACGTAAATTCCGCGAACTCTCTAGTGCGACTATAGGATCTGCGTGGCTGGATTTCGAGCTAGATAGATGGTGCGAAAGATACCCGAAGGAAAAGTTAAATATTGACTGGCGCGGCTAGCTTTAACTTCAACGTGGAATCTTACGCGTCTATTTTAGTTCCAAGTAAAGGAATAGGCTGTTCGTTCCAACGTGTTTTGCTAGGAACATAAACAATGTACCAAGAATACTAGGCGCGATAGAAATCGCACGGTTAATGCGTTTCGATGGCACCCGCGGTGCGATCCACGGAAACGCTTTGGAAAACTCGCGAAAAAGAATTGGGACGCCGTCGGTCGTTTCGAAGAGAACCGACGCTTTTTCCACGATTCGCCGAAACTTTCAACGATGTCCTAGTCCGTCTTAAACCGTATACGGTCAATGATCCCTTCCTGCCCCGATTTCACCAATTTCGCTGAAAAAAAAAAAAAAAAAAAAAAACGCCTTCTCGTTGCGCTACTAGCTTCGTCTAGTGGCTTTGCGTTTCCGGTTGATAGCTCGCGGACGTGATCGATTAAAAATCCTTCGAGAAACTCATTACCGAAAGATAACGCGAATTACGTATTACAGAAATTATTAACCCTTGACGTACTGCTCGCAACGTATGACTAATTAAATTAGAAACTCACGAAGCTCTAGATACAATCTTTCAGCCTAACGTCGAATGGTTCGGCGAGTAATACGCGATTCATCCTCTGGATACTATAATATAAAGCGTAATGATCCTCACTCACCGATCGAGGACGCGCCCGTGACATCTGGATCTAGCTGATTCGCGTAGCTTTCTTCTACTCGATCGTCACCGAGAGACCGTCGGTCCTCTCTTCCGGTTCTTCGGTGTTCACTTCAAGTCACCAACTGACAAACCACCCACACACTGCACCGTCCTCGTCGGAAGATTCGTAATCTTCCAAGTCGCGATCGTTCTCTGTTACGGTCGTCGTCGTTCTCCACTCTCTGTGCATCCAGCAGGATCGAAAGAATATTCGTGAAACGACGGTGGAAGAGGAAATCGACGGGGGGAAAAATGGTCGCGGCCGTGCAACCGGCACGGTGTCCTTTTGCGATGTCACTCGGTACTCGATGTATACTGTATAGGTTGGAGCCGTGTATCGTTCTGTTACGTTCCGGCGGTTTAGCCGGCACGTGGTCGCGTACGAAACACTTTCAGTCTGGCCGTCGAGAGAGAGAGAGCCCACGCGTCTCGTGTGCTTGTAATCGCGCGTTCGACTGAGCGGCCGAGTACTCCCGAACTCCCCGGCTCTCGCTCGTGCCGCTCTTCCTGCTCGCGCTCGTCTCCTTTCCTCTCCCTCTAACGCACGCCGACTTCGATGCGTCGCCTCTCTCTACCGCGAGCCTCCCCACTCTTTCTTCGTCGCTCCAAAACGCCTTTTCGTGCATTTCTCTCCAATATTTCGATCCCTCTTGCTCCTTGTCTCGCGATGTTCATCCTTCCTTATCTCTATGACTCTCCCCATCTCTCTCTCTCTCTCTCTCTCTCTCTCTGAGACTCGGACTTCTTTCTTCTTCTGTTTTCACATTTTTGCAAATATTACGATTATCCGGTATCTATATACGATAGCGCAAGTGTGCCGGTTGTCGATAGCCGTAACGATTACAGCTTTGTACGTTTTATCCGTAATTGTTAGCGACCAATGGCAGCATCAAACGCTTGTATTAGCTCGTGTTTCCTATTACTTGAGAGTTTACGCCTCGTTCGAATACTTTCCCTGCTTTCTTTCGCGACGTGCACCGTATTACGCCACTGTCAGTGCCGCTTAAGCGTTTTCGATTGATCGCCTCATCCTGCGTTCCACGCTTGTCGTTTCCTCGAAGCTCCGAGTTCGACGTTAAACTCGGTACCACGCGATTTTCTCAAGGCTTTCGTCCTCACCGACTGCATAGAAGGAAATCGTACGAAAGCCCAGCGGCTCGTAATCGTCGAAAGAGAAGCGTCTCGTCCATCTTCGTTCTCGACACTCTCATTTTCTTCCAGCTCGCTATCTCGGTACACTGGAACAGAGGATTTATTATCTGTTACGTCGTGTAATGTCTTTTGAGGCAGGTTAGGGTGCTTAACTCGACATTAGCCGTTGAGGTCTGCCCCCTACGGCGGCACTCTTCTGCATTCTGCCGGTGAAATCGGTTGACGCGCGATCAACCACCACGGTAGCAGTAAATCACTAACCGAGCATTAACTGTTGCAAACGGTTGAACGTTTTATTGCGTATTTGCGTCGAACGCGCGACGATTAAGTCAACGCTGCCGAGTTAGCTCGTACCGGCCGAGCTTCGATCGCCGCAGCTCGCCAACGGTGTTAGAGAAATCTCAAGAAAAGGGTGGACACGATGCGATATCGCTGCAAGGTCGAATGGAACTTTTAAACGAGCCGTATATGGGCCAGTAGGTCAAACAGACATTAGTATATACATTAGTATATACAAAGTAGATCACGCGTGTGGAAATCGTGTCGCTCGACGTTCGTCGATACGTTGGACGATATACGATGCACCGTACGCATCCATTAAAATTCGATAAGGCTCCGTTGATTTCCAGCCTACGCTATCGATCGACGAAGCCAGACATCCGTCGCAAACACGGACATTACATTTTTTCGTTGCATCGTGATCGTTGTCGTTTTAAGGAATCGACTGATACGAATTTACCGAACGGGAGGATCCATCTTGGACGAATCGAACATTGCGATCGATAGCACGCGCGGCCTCTTGCGTTTTCACGAGCATACGGTCCGTGATACGAATGAACGAGTTCTTCCGTCTTTTTCCTCTCTGTCCAGCTTACAAACGATAAAGATTGATAGTGGTAATCTAGAGATGCGCCATAGTAGAATCACGAAGCGGTAGGATAATCCCCATAGACGATTCCATCTACCTGAATGTTAAGATTTATGTGTCTAATATGACCGGTATTAATTCATAAATCCGGAGGGTATTACCATCTACGAAACTCGCGATTCATAAATCCCGAGATTTATGCGCGCAATACTAAGCACGAGATGGAAATGCTCGCTAGCCCGTTCGCTCGCAATGTGTGCAGTTAAATTAACCTTGAAGCGATTCAGTTGCTCGGATAAAATTGCAAATCTTTTAGCTACTCGCTTTTAGCGTTGCCCGTTATTAAATATTCCGTGTTCACCGTGTTCACAGCGGCGGCGACCACCGTGGACACCGGGTGCGCGTAAAATCGCGAAAACGATTTACTCTCTTCTCCACGAAGCGAATGCTTCGAAGCGCCGTACGCGAGAGAACTGCTGCATGACTTCGATTAAAATTTTTCGGCCAGTCGAGAACGCGCGCGCGCAAGCGGGGCCGCACTCGTTCCCTAACGGACCAGTATATATTCGAAAAGAAAAAGAAAAGAAAAGAAAAAAAAAAAAAGAATTTCCAATTCCACCACTGTGACATCAGAGGCAAAGATCTTCGACCGGAGGAGGAGATGGAGGTCGTTGCTAGAGGAGGAGGTGGTGGAGAAAGAGAAAGAGGAGGTGGAGGAGGCACACGGGTTCGCTTTTGCCTGAGCGTACCCGTTCGTTCACCCTAGCGGGGGCACCAACCTGGCTTTACTTCAGTTACACGCCGAGAGAGCCGGCGCTGTATATAGGTATATAATACATTCTCGCGTGTACTTACATCTAGTATAGGTAGGTATACGGAGTGTACAGAGAGTGTCCCGGTCGAGCATGATGCGGTTCCACGGCCCTTTACGAGCGAGGCGGGGTACCGACTTGCCCCGTTCTCCAAAGAGAAAGATGGAACACGCTATGAGAGAAAGGGATAGGGGGCAAGCCCTTGTGTTCGATCGCTTTCGACGAGCCATGGATCGTACTTTCAAAGAAATTTTATACTCTGATACAGACATTACGATAGGGACGAATTTTCTTGTCATTGAAAACTTTCAACGATCTACTTTTATTTTATCGGCTGATGTAAGCGAGTGGAATTATAATTAAATGGAAAATTACTTATAGATTTATTTTTTATTTGTATACGAATGATATTTATTTTTCCGACGATGCGCGATTTGCATTACTCGGCGTGTCGGGGGGTCCTTGACCTAGCACGTGGTGATTCCAAAACGCTGACTACTGATAATAATGACGCTTATTTATGACAGGATCGCTAGAATATACCGTCATAATCCATCGGACGGTGCTATTTATGAATTTTAATACCGCACTGTTTCGCACGTAAAAAAAATTTTACGATTCTTTATTTATATTTGCAAGATCTTAATTTTCTAGTGATAAATAAATACATATACCTACATATCATTGTTAATTCTTAAGAAATAAATAGATTGCGTAATATTTCTTTGCCGGGGAAGCTAGATAAAGGTTAAAGTTAAACAAGAACTACGATATTTTAATTAAGAATAACGACCAGTATGTGTGCTGACCATTCTGATGGATACTGGATCTGTCACTGTATCTGTTGGACTGGATGTCTGTTGTTGATGCGAATAGCTTACTTCCATATCAATTTCGTCTAATTCTTCTTCCTCTTCTTCATGGGTATCTGACTCTTCTTCTTCTTCTCCTTCTCCCTCTTCTTCTTCTTCTTCCTCCTCCTCTTCTTCTGATCCTCTGAACTATATACAATTAATAATTTCTATTTTGACGTCGGTTAACAAAAACATACTAAATATAGAAAACTAATTTATCATAAGTTTCATTTTCCAAGCGATATTTGCTTAATCTATATTCGTCGACTTATTCGACAGTCGGTAATGACGTTACTAACAATAAGTAGGATCGCTATCGTAGCGATAAAGAATTTAGCAATTTTGAAAAGTACGTTTCTTTTTGCTCCACGCATCTGTATGAACCAACGTATTAAACAACAAAAAATCAAGTACGTATAAATTCGTTAAATAACGAAATAAAGTATAATACGAAAGCAAATGTGAGGTTAACTTACGTCGCTGACTGTTTTTCCGATAGGGATATGGTCATAACGTTGAACTCGGACATGTTCCCTCTGAAAGACAGATAGAGATAAAAGAACAATTTAGATAGAAATAGTTCATATTTGTAAGACAAGCTTATTAGATTATACGTAGTGTACTCGCCCACGCTTGATGTTCCGCTTCGAGCGCAGCTACTTCGCTCTCATCGTCGCAGGGTCTATCGGCATTGAACCATAGAGGATCCGTTGCTCTTGGTTGTAAATTTGGCCACAAAGGGATAATCGACATTTTAGAACTTCTTTCGCTGTTTGTCGAGATCGTTCGTATTTCCGTTGTCAAACTGTTAGAAATACACAAACCGCTACGCATGCGCGCGAGTTATGTGCTTGAGTTTCGGCGCCTAAGACTTCCAATTCAAACGCTTTTAAATGTTTCAAGAAAGAATGTATTCGTTCGCGTGGCCAAGAAAACAATAAATATTTTCATAATTTCGCAATATTAATCTTTTATATCATTCTTTAAATCTTCGTGTATTCTTATTAACTTTTACATTGCAATTTTGTCTAAATTCACAAAACGTTTTGAACACAGAGCGTGACTTATTACGCCACCTGTTGTAGAATAGATGTAATGGTGTCATTGCTCTAGCGTCACGTGTTTACCCGCCGAAACCATTACGCCGAGTCTTCGTTATGTTACATCTACGGCGATGGAGGAAACCGTGAATGTTATGTGCAGTTTATTAATGGGTCTCTGAGAGATTGCTCGACGGTTCACGCAGAGAAATCTGCGAAAGTGTCTATTTATCTTATTGTATTCACGTTCAACTATTTTTATAGAAAGGAAGCATTTCTTACAACATAACCTGGACCATTTAATAAAGGTATGTTCGATTATTGTTAATATTATTTTATACGTCGAATTAGGACGTATTTATTGATTTAATTGGTATAGATAATGTAATCTTTTTGTACATTTAGTTTAAAATTCGCATCCATATATATAAACAATTCCCAATCTTGCGATATAAATTAAACATGAATGACCCATATTGACAGCTATATTCACATTACTAGTATGCAGTAAGATAGTCATGTAATCAAACCTTCGCGTGTTTCAGCGTTAATATAATTTCTATACACTTTCCAAAGTCTGTCATTAGTACATTGATTTCTCTACTTCTGTCTTCAACTTTTAACATTGTGTTCTTAGAAAATGAAAGGATTTCGATTTTTCTTCTATAAGTTTATGTATACGACATATGTTTCGTGCACATGATACAGTGATAGTTCAAACTGATAAAAAGTGAATGTATTATTGTCGTCGTCAGCTTCTGCGAGAACGTTGTCAATTAGATCCTTGCAACTGTATGTACTTCTTACGATTAGGAGCAAAATATTTCTCTTTATAGGTTAGAAGATAATCGACAAATTAATGTTTCCAATTCGAGTCAATCTTCGACCACAAATCTCAGCGCCAATGTACCATGAGTTAGTTAATCGAAACTAAGCATCATCGATCCAATTGAAACCAATATCGTTCAATTCTTATTGTTTTCGATTTTACATTACTTATAAATTTCAATGTATTAAATAAATTATTAAGATTTCACAGAATATGAATGTTTGAAAAGAATGTAATGTAATATAACGGCCTGATGATTAATAAAGTGTACAATGTCGTTGAAAATCTTTTGTTTCACGCTTTTAAACAGAAGTTGTACTGCGACGCTATAATGGAATAAATCGATAATCGAAACATCTTCCGAGAAAATTATAAAACATATTCTTCCAATGGAATCTTGGTATTTCAATATAAGGATTCCAACGGAGCATCTTATACCTATGCACAATGGTGTAGGAGTCACCGAAATACACGATAGCGTAGGAATTCTGAAGTAAATATTTCATCCTAATATTTTGTTTGATTAAAATATTTGAATTATTTTCTTTTTTTTTTATATTATGATATGCAAACGCAAGTAAAAAATATGATTACCTATATTACCACTAATTCTATTATTTTCTTGCGAGATTTCCTGTTTTCGACGCAGTCATCCTTCGTTCTAACCGCTTGTGGTTTCGGCGGTGAAATTATTCACTAAAAATAATGCCCTCTTATATTATCATAAAATTCCCCTCGAAAACAAAGGGAAACTCGTATCATGTTCAGTATTAATTTGACCTACAGTATTACCTTCCATGTCGTAGAATTTCTATGCTTTTTCCTGTTATAACACCAATGTTGTTAAAAACAATCGGACTCGTTTACCCTCAGAGATATTATAGCATGTGTCCACTGTAATTATTCGATACATGAATGTCTTTTTTAAAAGTTTAAAGCAATATATCCTTATTACCGTGTAAAATGTCATAAAGATGATACATACTCTTCGATTGCAAAACTATATTTGTAAACAATTTCCTACCCTTTATGTATATACTATTCGAGAATAAATAGATATAGAATCTTAGTCGGGTGATAAAATAACTAAATAGATGGCCAATGTCTAAAGATAAGAAAGCGAAACCAATCGACTCGCGATTCAAACTGAATCAAAGTAATTTATTCCGGTTGGACAGTTTAAGTATTGCAAAGTATTTTTAATGTTCATTTAATTACGCGTGACCTAGAATACTGTTTGTTTTTAGTAAATTTGTCAGTAAAATTATGTAAATTATATATCATTACACGTGAGACCTTGGTTCATGAACTTTTTATCTCGACGATGTTTAAAAGCCTACGATATCTCTGTACGAAAATTTAAAAATTGAAAACAAAAGGTATGAGAAATGCAGTTTCTCGTTCAATATTAATAACCTGTTTTAGGGCTGAATATAATACCTAACATTCAATATCCAAAGAAAAATGTTTATATACCTTTTAGACATATTGTTTACCGAAGTACTCACGATTAGCAGTACAAAATAAAATGCATTTCGTGACGCTCTTTACGGATTATCGTTTTCAGTACAAAACATATCGCGTTTCTCTTCCAACGAGAAGCATAATCTTCTGGGCGCATCGTGTTTCAAAGCATTCACATTCAGCGTTTACAATTGTGATTTCAAGAAAAATGTATTTCTATAATTGGTTAAATCCTTGATACACCTATAACGATACAAGTACGTTTCTGTACTTCTATCTTTAAATGTACGTAAAATGTATTTCGGCGATCGTAAACGCGCGCGTATCAGTTTCGTTAAATTTCTTCGACCTTTCACCTTACCATACCATAAACAATCTATATTTTAATAATTTTATTCCCGACAATGTAATAAAAAATATAATTCTTTTTTACGAATCGTCAATGCCCGATAACATCATAATCACACGTTTTGAAAGCTATGAAATTTTTTTAATCGCAGACCTCAATTTTAATAGGTGAACGTAATGAATGCTGGAGTTTAATCCTACGACTACAATGTACAAGCTCCTAGAATGGAATGTTAGCTACTAGATCTATGTGAGACCTCACGAACTATCCCGAAGAAATCTACTTTAGAAAGTACGCTGGTTCGTGTTTTTTTCTCTTTCGTTCTCTTTGTTCGTGTTGCCCGATTGCCAGTCATGAACTCGTTTCTTCTTATACTTCTGTTCCAAACTCGTTCACGGCTAGCTTGGCAGATTGCCGAAGGGGAACGAATGATTTTACAAAAGGATCACAGTATTAATTAGAAAAAGACGCTGTTGACCGCTCAAAAAGTATGATCGTCCATTCATGAACGATCGCGGTAGCGGTTTTTCGAAGTTTCATCAAATTTCTTGTTCTTGAACGGTTAGTTACGTAACATCGTTTCCTTGACAAGAAGGAAGTGAGGAAGTAATTTAACAACAAGTCAAAAAGTTTATCCGTTCCTTTTTAAACGAATAAACAGGTTTGTAACATCGATGTTTCGTTAATGCATATAATTACAGTTTTATTGATGCAGACGTCGAGTTTGACGTTTTAAGCATGCACACGAAGACTTGTCGCTATCATGCCGCGTAATGCGGCAAATGTTCTCATTACAAAGTCAACGGATCGAGCATTTGAGTAACAAGTGTTCTTAGAATTATGATTCAGTTTTACAGTTTATGATAATAAAAAAAAAAAGACTATTGCTAATTTGCACTGAAACATCTTTTTTATCACTCGTATGATACGATATTTTCACCCCGTTTCCGTTAAGTTTATACCGCATTGGTTATAGTTCGATAGTATGGTTCTGAATGATTACTTCGACCTTCCAGTTATGACATGTTACTTTCACGAATTAACAATAAGAAAAATGACGATTGTCCTCTGTAATGGTAGTTTTTTGTGCAATGCGTAAAAGCTGATAACTATTTAATGACATAAGCATAACTACTTCCTGCTAAATGTTAGGATTTTCACTTGTTAAAGTATTTGTAGAACGAAATATTGACAACTTTAGACCGATCAAACAATCTGCACTTCTTTGTTCTTTCTGAACAGATCATTTGTGTAACAAACTGTTTGTTTTATCGAGTTTGGAATATTTGCACCTTTACTTCGTAGATGTCTCACGATCATATGGCCCATATGATGAACGTATCGAGTGGGCATCCAAGCCACGTTAATCACGCGTCTCATGAATCTATGGATCATTCAAATATGGATAAAAGTATGATGCACAGTTCTATGGATCATACTAATATGGATCACGGGAGTATGAACCATGAAAGTCACCTTACCGCTGCCTCGGAAGCATGTGGCAATATGGGGATGCACGGTATGTCGGTATGTATCATCCACGGATAAAACTCTGATGCTGACTATCGTATACAAAAATTTCATTTATAGATGGTCTTCCATGGAGGATACTGTGAAAACGTATTATTCGAATCGTGGAAAATCTCGTCGATCAGTGGTCTCATAGGATCGATGATCGGTATCATGATCATGGCCGCACTTTACGAGGGTTTAAAGTATTACAGGGAATATTTATTCTGGAAAATGTATAATTCCCTTCAATACAGAAGCGTCACGATGCCACAAGAGAAAAATGTCGTAGCCGAGGATAACAGAGTCGTACAGTAAGTTTCGTGCTCTCAGATGTACAATGGATGGCAGTTTAGGAATTCACGATTGTATTAATTCGATATTTTTTATTTGAATACATAAAAATTGCTGTATGATTATATATATATATATTTTTTTTTAGTATGGTTGGAGAAGTAATTCACAAACAACCGTAAGTAGATGAGGAGTGAAATTCTTGATTTGCTCTTTTTTTCTATTAGTTTTGAAATTGTTTTTCTGTGAAAATCCATTTTTTTTTTTTAATTCTATTTCTTGGAGAAATACGTACATAAACGATTAAGGTATTAATGTTGCACTGGATCGTGGGATTTTCTACAACCGACGTTATCCCTAACATTTTATGGAACCGCCTTTGTGGTATTTAACCGCCTTTAGTAGTATTTATTTAACATAAACATTCCGAGTATCAGTATCAGTATCTCGCTCTATCTATCGGTATTTGCCAGGCAAAATTCTTGATATAAATCTCTCTCTTGTACTGTCACACGATCGGTATCGAATTGTCAGTCGAATTGGTCAAAATGCGAGGTAATACTGTATAATCTTCTTGCGTTATTTAGTTGCAATTTCGTTTAATTCTATGGTTAATATTGCTTAGCATGATAAATTAATAGCATTATGCATATATTTTTTGATGTCCAAGAATTAATCCATTTCATATAAATTTGTGCAGGCCCACAATGTTATCATGGATGCATACGTTCCAAACGTTCTTACACATTGTGCAAATTGTGCTGTCGTATTTCCTTATGCTGATCTTCATGACTTACAATGTCTGGTTGTGTTTTGCTGTAGTATTTGGTGCAGCAATTGGTTATTTTTTGTTTGGGTGGAAAAAATCTGTTATTGTGGATGTTACAGAACATTGTCATTAGTTGTTTATGTATTTAAAATACATTGTGTTTTTACAACAAAAATGTACATCACTGTACATTGCCGAAAAGTTCATTCTGACCGGAAGAACTTTGAAATAATTACATGTAGTATATGTGTGCAGGAAATATAATTATTCTAAATTCGTATTTACACAAATATATAAAGAAAATGTTCTCAGTTTAAATTTATTCCTATGCATATAGAATGCAATTTTCAATTGTTCGTTGAGAAAAATAGCGCATGACTTAATTATTATTGAATAAAAAATATCTATAAAATGCAAATTTGTATACAAAAATACTGGAACGTTAAATCTTTGATTTGGATAGCCATAGCGCACCTAATTTGTAAATATTGTTAAAAGGTTTAAATGAGGAAAGTATCGTAAGATGGACGCACACTTTTCTCCAAACTTTTATACGGCCACTTTCAATTTTTTATTGTAATGTATTTTATAAATTAATCTTAACGTTTGGAAAAAAGTGTGCAGTGATATCTTGAACATTGCATACATGATGTATTGTTATAATATAACGTTATCAACGATTGTATTATTACCAAGTAGTCCATAAACTACTGTTATTTGTAAAATATAACATAATATCACATGAAATACAAGAAAAACATTTTGCCAATATATTTTATCATTTTTAAAGAAGCACAGAGCTCCTCTACTTTTTTTTGTTCTTGTTTCTGTTGCAAGATCGATTTTTAGATTGTAAAATTTATAAAATGTAGATATTAACTAATATTTAAGACATACCGTAAAAATCTTGGCTGACAATATATAATAATTAAATAAAATAATCGAATAAAATATTTTTATAAAATTATTAATGAAACTCATGTAGTACTGATGACGTAAAATATATTCAAGTAATACAGAACTGATATTTTATATTATAACAGTTGGTGAAATGTCTTCACCTTGATATGATTAAATTTTATATATATATATGTATATTTTGCACTTAAATCAACAAATTGTTGAATAAGAAGCCACAAATTTATATATTCGATATGTAGCTATACAAAAAGCACCAGCATGCATGTCACATTTATAATTAATGCAAGCCTTGTCATTGAAAATAATACTTAAATTATAATAATATTATATATTATTTATTTCCTGTATGTAAAGCATCGCTAAAGTGTTAGGTAGCTTTTAAGTAAGTTACAGTGCTTTAGAAATGCGTTCATACGTTTTATACGTACAAGGTTGTACAAAAAGCTTTATTTGATGTGTTTATAATATTATTCACTTTGTAGGAAAATCTTTAAACACCGATTGCAGGACATTCCAAGAGCAGCAGAGTATATTTTTTTATAGTGTAGATATTTCAAAATCATATATATATATATATGTATATATAAAGATGATTCAGAGGATTTTGTGATAAATATATATTACTACCACTGCCCTTAGTTTGTGCTGCGAAGATAAGGCAAATTTAGATTACAAAGCTAAATTACATTTTATATCTATTCCTTATTTGTAAAGCAGTTGATGATCATGGTTATTACTATTATTATTTTATCACAAGCCAATAATGTCTGAAATACTTAAAATACTGTCTGTAGCTCGCGAACTGCACAAAGCGTGATACGAGCAGGACGTTCAATTTGACCTTACAGTTTACAGTTGTATTCTGGAAATATCAACCATAAAGTATTATTTTTTTCCGCGTAAATATAACTTCAATTTGCATATTTTAACGAAACTGAAAAATGTTTGTAAGGATAAATAAAATCATATGAATTTATAAAAATATCTATATACGTTCACATTGGCAACGGAAGAAACACTTAGTGTCACTAAAAATAAAATAGACAAAAACTATTTTCAGCATTAAAATTCACCTTATTATGAGGAAAGTATTGCAGACAGGCAAGAAATCTCTTCAAATAATTTTGTTAGACCTAAAAGAAAAAGTATATTACCAGCAAATCTGTCACTACAACAATGATACTAAATATTTCTGTCTTCGTTATCAACTCAGTATGTAATTAGGTGTTTGAATATTTTACATTTTTTGTAATTGTGTTGCCAATGATCTTACTCTTTAAACATTAAGTTCAAACCGTTCAACCAGAAATGAATATTGTTTATGTCAAAGGAAACAATAGAATTATATAATATAATATCCTTATATATCCTAAATACATTAATCATAATTTATAAGTGTTGGTACAATTTGCGACATGTCATACTCTTTTCAAATATAAACGAATTCTATATGTCCATACCAAAACTGTCAGTATGCATCACAAAAATTATTTGTTTACCTCTTTCTCATTCATTCCAGTTAGATTATGATTGTGAATCTTGAGAAATATGTTTCATGCATTATGTTGTGAAAACATAAAAAATATTTAAAATCTTGTATCTGTAACCTACTCAGCACCAGACACAGGCATACAACAACTTGAACGATGAGGAGATTGTTGTTTTGAAAGATCAACAGTATCTTCTACTAATGGTCTTTCTAGTCTAGCTTCAAGTTGTGCCCAAGCAGCAACAGCTGCACCAAATGCTGCTTCAACATTGGTTGCATCCTTTGCAGATGTTTCTACTAATGGAGGGTCCCCATTTTCTGCACACCAAGCTTGAGCTTCTTCCGTAGAAACTTGTTTCTCAGAATCTGGAACATCCACCTGTAAAAATTATTTTTGTAAATATTACTAGTAATATTACTCCCTTTTTCGTAAATATTCTTGCTTACTTTGTTCCCAACAACTATAAATGGAAATGTCGATCCTTCTTGAACATCAGCATAATAAAGGAATTCAGATCTCCAAAGTGCTAAATTTTTAAAACTTGTTCTATCATCTACGGCATATGTTAAAAGGCAAATATCAGAGCCTCTATAGAACGGAGTTCTAAGGGTCTTAAATCTTTCTTGTCCAGCTGTATCCCATATTTGCAATGTATATGCCTCTCCATTAATATCAATATCCTTGTTTAAAAATTCTACTCCAATTGTATGAAAACTATGTTCATCAAAGTGATTCGATACAAATCTATTCATAAGACAAGATTTGCCAACACCACCATCACCCAGAATCACCACTTTTAAAAGTGTAGATCTTTGAGAATTACGATTTTGTAGATTACCACCTCTAAGTGTACCTACTGTAGCAGAATTGTTTCCTGACATCTTTCAATCTTTATCTTTTTAGAATAACGAAGAAACTATATGTTCAAAAATATGATATATATGTATATCCTTCATATATCACTATTTTCGACATCAGATAATTCAATTCTTCATTCGTTAAACATCGAAAGTATCAGGGATCCTTTGTCAATGTAGGAATCAGCTGATTCTGATACCAAATAAGTCAATCCACTTTTCTCATATTAGATACATCTTAAGCCAACAATATATGCTCACTCAGGATTTGCGACTTCGTATTATTCGTGTGCAGCAAATAATTGTATTATTTAAAAACACTTTAATATCGTAATTTTCGTTTTACGATCAAGCATAACCTTCTCATTTTATAGCAGCAATTTAATGTCAATTTAAATGGGGTTCATATTATTTTGACGAATGAAATTGTAATTTTCAATCTCACAGAGGCCATGTACTTTATCTCCTTCGATGTTAACTTAATTATTCGAACAAAGTCGCGATACCTTGAAAAGATGCCCTTTGGTACTGAGTCATAGCCAACACCGAGTAAAATTACAATTTTCTTGAACAAGTATATGTCGTACGTTCACTCCAAAGCGTTTGGCAATGGTAAGAATCATGAACGACTTTTTAACTTTTCTGAACAGCTAAAAAGTATCACTGGTTCTGAGCATTTTTGTTGTGCGCAAAGTATTTGACACTTTGCAGACGACAAAAGAAACGCCCATGTTGGATGTTAAACATACAGGATGAATATGGCTACCAGAAATTATAAATAATGTTAATTCTGTATATATCGCATAATACTATACCATATGTATCACCTAACAATAATTTATCTAACAACTAATAATAAATAAAGTAATAATAGTTATATATTTATTATTACAATTTATTCGAGATATTAATGTATATATGCTTTGATTCATTAATATGTATATTATGATCAAAATGTTTTAAGATTATAAGCTGCTACAAGCTATTATATCGCAATAATAAAATATCTTTTTTATATTCTTCTGTAGAGTATAGCTAGAGTATAGATATAATGCTATAGAATGTTATCGAGTAACTAGAATAATATATCATAATAATATGATAAAATATTACGATTCGATCCATTAATATCGATCAATGTTACTAAAATAAAAAAAGTATCCTACATAAATCATTGCATAAAAATTATTGTATATAATTGTTATAATTGTGCACAATGCCCTAGCTGTTTTTATGTAATTTGAATTTTATTTACCATGCAACCAGAAGATGGTGTTATAGTGCATGAGAGATTCTTTCTTTTACATTTAGATGTCGTATCGAACTGACAACACGAAATAGTGTTCTAATAGGTGTATTATTTATCTAAATTTCATATTTTTTCTATAACTTTTATAATTTGATTTAACATCGAAATTCCCTTATATCATGGAAGATTCTAGATTGTAAAAATACATATTTTTCACTTAGTTTTATAAACCCTGTATATTAGGCAACATCACCTTTTATATATTTTATATTTGCAATCAATGATTATTAAAACAAATATGTTCCGTTTTACTCATGTAGTTTAATATTTCATGTCAACATATTTCAGGTGAGGTTATAGAAAATGGCAAATCCTCCTCCAAATGTTGGTCAATCTTATTTTTGGGGCACAGGAGTTTCTCAGCCGCAAAATATGGGATATTATTCAGTGCCACCCCCAAATTTTCCACCTCCAAATTTTAGTCAGCCACCACCATCCTATAATATACCGGTCTCTACTTTGCCCGAAAATAAAGGTGCAAATTTTATTCCACCGTATCATGCTATGGGAACATGTTATCAAAATGAAGTTTCAAATTCTTATGATGTTCCTTATCAAACTCCAACGGAACTACAATGTAACAATCAAAATTATGGAATGTCTAACTATTCTCAACCTGTAAGTAATTTTAACACAAATTGGGATGATGGAAGCGCATATCATAACAATGACAATGCAGAATGGAAGTCCAATAACTACTCGTCTGATTGGAATAAACCACAAAGTAGCAAAAATTCTTGGTATGAAACAAATAAAGTGCAAGAAGATGATAGAAAATCATCATATGTAAAATTTAATGATTCTCAAAAAAATAAAAGGTTTGAATGGAGATATAGAGACAAAGAGTCTTCTAATAGTTATTCAATTAGTAAAAAACGTTCCAGAAGTCCACAGAATAGGTCAAGGGAGAGTAGATCAAGCAGATCACCATATAGATCGAGGCATGATTCCCAAAGAGAGAAATATTCAAAGTATCCAAAAAATAGATCGGTCTCTAGAGAGCGTTTACATTGTGAAGAAGACTCTGACAGAAGATCAATACACAGAAAAAACAATTTACATACTTCACGCTCTCAGAGATCATATACAAGTTATAGAAGTAGGAAGAGATCTAGATCTCAAGAATCTTACTCATCTAGAACTGCTAGTCCAAATAATAATCCCCCCATTAACAGGGATAGAACTGAAAGAGAGTTACTTCTAGAAAAATATAGGTATCTGAGTAATGTAGTACATCTTTAAAAATTATATACATATATGTACATTTATACAATTTTAATTCATTCTGTGTTATATCTCAAGGCAAGACTATTGTGCAACAAGTAAGGATATAGAAAGGAAAATGGATGAACTATCTGCAATGGGACCTGAAGGTATCATGGAAAATGCAAGAAAAGTATGGACACGTACTGCACCAGCAGATTTATATTATAATAGAGATGAAAGCAACCCAAAAATAATGAGAGGTACACCTAAACTGCAAGAGTTATGTGAATTATTTAAGAAAGTATTACTAAATAGAGCTGCAGCTGCAAGAGCTTTACAGGTATATTTATTTTCAAGTAATATAATATATGTAGAAAATTTTTATATATTTAAAAATATTTTAAATCTTTTACCGTATAGCCTCCTTATGAACCACCCCCAAGAAAAACTAGAGCTCGTTTATGCAGGCACAAATCTGAAGCTTGTAGTAGCTCTTCTTCTGACAGTGATAGTTCAATGGATGAAGATGACAGAACAATGGAAGAATTAATGGCAAAGAAACAACATCCACAAAGATTACATCCCGAAATGTGGTTTAATGATCCAGGAGAAGTAAGTATCTTTCTTTTTCAATCTTTTGTAATGTTTCGTGCGATTAACGTTAAAAAAAATTGTTTGGTATTACAGATGAATGATGGACCATTGTGTAGGTGTAGCGCAAAATCAAGAAGGTCCGGTATTAGACATGGAATCTATGCTGGAGAGGGTGCAATAAATAAATGTGATTTAAATACAAATAATGCTGATAAATTATATCATTATCGAATAACAATTAGCCCCCCAACAAACTTTCTTACTAAAACACCAACAATTATTAAGCATGATGAGCACGAATTTATATTTGAAGGGTTTTCTATGCTCTCGCATTTTCCTCTCGTAAAATTACCGACTTGTAAAGTAATAAGATTTAACATTGAGTATACAATCCTTTACATAGATGAGAAGTTACCAGAAAATTTTATTATTGAAGAATTGGACTATTTCCGTAAGTTTTCTTTCGTTATATTTACTACATGATTGAATGTATTTCATGTTTATAAAAAATTCTTTCTTTTTCAGAAACTTATTTATTTAAAGAAATATTAGAACTTACAGACTTTGATTTACAAGCTGCACAAAATAAATCAGGTTGTGGTCAATTTCATTTTATGCCAAGATTCGTTCGCGATTTAGCTGACAATGGACAGGAAATACTATCCATGAATGAGGTTTTAAATTATTTAATCAAAAGTAGTAAATTGTTAATAGATCCAGACGATCTACCTAGGTTAGTAGAGATGCCCCAATATAAATGGCAAAATTTTGCGGACGAAGTAAAGGGTATGATTGTTACATATCCTGGAAAAAAACCATGCAGTGTTCGTGTAGATCAGTTAGATAGGAACCAAGTAGATCAGCCACCTGGTGTAATTGCGTACCCTGAAATTGTACATTTTGGAATTAGACCACCACAACTTAGTTATGCAGGAAATGCAGAGTAAATATCTTTTGCTGTGAAATTATTTCTTTGACGAAAGGTAATATTTAAATTGTTTTTATTTATTTCAGTTACCAAAAAGCTTGGCGTGACTATGTAAAATTTCGTCATTTATTGGCTAATATGCCAAAACCATCGTTTGAAGATAAACGAAAGTTAGAAGCAAAAGAGAATAAGCTCCAGGAATTAAGAACCCAAAGCAAAATGAAACGTGATGTTACTGTGGATGTTAGTTCTGAAGGATTTTATAGAACTGGAATAATGTGTGATATAGTACAACATGCAATGTTAATTCCAGTACTTGTTTGTCATTTAAGATTTCATAAATCTTTAGATAACTTAGAGTGTACCTTAGGCTATGAATTTAGAAACAGATATCTTCTTCAGTTAGCTCTAACGCATCCTAGTTACCGTGAAAATTTTGGTACAAATCCAGATCATGCACGGAATTCTTTGACTAATTGTGGAATAAGACAACCGGAATATGGTGATCGGCGAATACATTATATGAATACTCGAAAACGTGGTATTAATACATTAATCAATATAATGTCAAGATTTGGTGCGAGAACCGAAACTGAATCTTCGATAGCGCACAATGAAAGATTGGAGTTCTTAGGAGATGCAGTAGTAGAATTTCTAACATCGATTCATTTATTTCATATGTTTCCTGACTTAGAAGAAGGTGGTTTGGCTACTTACAGAGCAGCAATTGTTCAAAATCAACACCTCGCTGTATTAGCAAAGAAATTAAATCTAGAGGAATACATGCTGTACGCACACGGAAGTGATCTTTGCCATGATTTAGAATTACGACATGCAATGGCAAATTGTTTTGAGGCATTAATGGGTTCATTATTTCTTGATGGTGGTATAGAAGTTGCAGATAGAGTTTTTGGCGAAACACTTTTCAAGACTGAAGAAGATCTCGGAAAAGTTTGGGTAAATTACCCAAAGCATCCTTTGCAAGAGCAGGAACCAACAGGTGATAGACAATGGATACCAAGTTTTGAACTGTTGCAAGTAAGTATTAAAAAATATTTCGTATTTAATGATATATTGACAGCTTCTATCTTATTTTTAGAAATTAACAAAATTTGAAGAATCTATTGGTATTGTGTTTACTCATATCCGTCTTTTGGCTAGAGCATTTACCGATCGCAGTATAGGATACACGAACTTAACGCTGGGTTCTAATCAACGTTTAGAATTTTTAGGAGACACTGTATTACAATTGATAGTTTCCGAATATTTATACAAATATTTTCCAGAGCATCATGAAGGGCATCTATCTGTAAGTAGTACTATAATTTTTTTTCATAAAGACATGAGAAAGTACTCTCATATTATATACAATATTCTTATATTTTACAGTTATTACGAAGTTCTCTTGTAAATAATAAAACTCAAGCTGTAGTATGTGATGATTTGGGGATGACTCAGTATGCACTTTATGGCAATCCAAAAGCCGAATTAAAGACAAAAGACAGGGCAGATTTATTGGAAGCGTTTCTGGGAGCTCTTTACGTCGATAAGGGCTTAGAATTTTGTCGTGTCTTTTGTGACGTATGTTTCTTCCCACGTTTACAGGATTTCATTATGAATCAAGATTGGAATGATCCAAAGAGTAAATTGCAGCAATGTTGCTTAACATTAAGAACAATGGATGGTGGAGAACCTGATATTCCTGTATACAAGTAGGTCCAAGTCACACAAGTTTAAATGTTTTTATATATATTACAAGAAATATACATAATACAATATACAATATTGTGATTCAATTTTCTTTTTAGAGTGATTGAGTGTAAAGGACCAACAAATACAAGAGTTTATACCGTTGCTGTATATTTCCAAGGAAAACGATTAGCAAAGGCATCAGGTCATAGTATTCAAGAAGCAGAGATGAATTCAGCAAAAGAAGCTTTAGAAAAATCTCAAGGTATTAAATTAAATATTTGAAATGAAATTTGGAAATATATAACTTTTTACTTTATTTTACTTATTCTTTTACAGATTTGTTTCCACAGCTAGATCATCAAAAACGTGTAATAGCGAAGAGTATGAAAATGCAACAGTGGCCAAATAAACATAAAACAAGGGGAAGATCCATGAAACCTACAGATAGACACGATGATTCTGATACTAGTCAGCGATCTAAAAGAAGCCGTAGCGAAGCGTAACCGACAATGAAAGTTAATTTGTTGCAGTTGAAGTGTTATTTTATATTGGATGTATGTATATAGTAATTGATATTGTATAACTGATGATAGATATAATAAACTTTTAATAATTATCAAAATAAATACTACTGTAATATAACAAATAATAAATATTTATTTAACATGATTATTCAATACTTAAATTTCCATAGGATTGTAAGCAGGTTTTACTAATGCAGGGTTTTTCTGATGTAAGCAATCTTCATTCTGATCTATAATTTGTTGACACATTTGCATGTTGTTTACAATGTGTTGTAGAGTCCAATGCTTTGTTAACAATGCATGCTGTATATTAAACAGACCATCTTGTATACAAAGTATTTGAGTACAAGTAGCATTGCTACGAAGCTTCAGCCCTAGCTCATGAATAATAGTTTTCAGGTACAAATCATATTCATTTGTGCAAACAATTTCTACAACATTATAAGAGATATAGAATGTAATTTTCTTACAAATTCTATTATTACTTCAAAACTTTATTTAGTGAGATATATTTACCTAATGCAAATTCTGGGGGTGAAAAGTCTACACATCTAATAGTATATACCATAGGGATATTAGGATCTGCTGGTCTAATTGGGCCTTTAATTGCTAGTTCGTATGCAGCTTGGCTCTGAATATCTACACCACACAATCTATAAACATATGAAAATATAATAGAGTTACATTGTATATAATTGTTTCTAAGTGTCCATTAAATCTCAACATACTGAAACATTTGTTTTTGATGAGAAGATTGCATCGAGCTACATAACTTGTCAAGGTGACCGCGTTTTACGTGCGCGTATGTAGATTTTTCTACTACTTTTCCAGTATGAAAATAATTATCTGTTGCCTCTCCTAATAATCCTTTTACCCTGTAAAACCTTAAACTTTTGGATGTTTTTATTTTATGAATCAATCGATTACCCTTGTTAATTCCACAAAGTACAACACCAGATATGTCCTGGTGCAGAATTTTTGAAGCAGCAAGTTTAAAGTCATTTGGTTGATAACGAGGTCCTGTTATTAATGGATGGTCTGCAAAACTATTTCGAACAACCACTTTCATATGCTTATTTGTGTCTCCTTCTATAGCTACGTGCTTCATTGTTGGCCTCGTATACATGTCATTTAAATCTACAAGCAATAAATTCTTTAAATCTATTAAATTTGGTTTACTTTCTGTCTTAGTAAATTGGTTAAATTCTATCAAACAAGAAAATGTTATAAACAAAGGATATATCATAACCTCTGCATAAGTTGCTGATAATCGTTTCTCTCATTCTATTGAAGTGTAAAGATGCAGGTTTATAAATCACAACTACACCATTTAATGCGCTGTATACCAGTCTCGCGTCTGTTACATATTTAGTCACTGTTTGTACTGCTGACATACTGAATATTTTATGGTTATAATAGCACTTATTAATCTTTATGAAATAGTAAAATGTGTTAGAAACACGTGCAGATTGATACACAAGTATCAAACCGAACCATTTACTTTTTATACGTTTGCTTCACAGTGTCATTTTACATCTAAAACCTAACACATTATTGCACACGATATGCACGTGAGTTGTATTTTAGTAAACATCATTTCTGTATCATACATATATACTTACGTCTCTTTTTAGTGTTCGAAATACAACAAGGACATCTAACGTACAGTTTCATAAATGGCTGTAGTAACAAGTTTAAAGAATTTTGGAATTAGAGCTTTCAACACCCGGCGTCTTATTTTTAAAGGTATTTATAAAAAAATGTATAACCTGATTGAATATTCTGATAAAATACTTAAACAACGATTAATGTGTATTGCTTTCAAATATGCTTTTGATATGTTTGTCCGGTAGAATGAAAGTAACGAGCTAATGCAGCGATAGGTTATGTTGCTTATGATACTTGTTTCTTTTCAGCGGTGTTCTCAAATAATAGACAGCTTGTCACGATGTCAGAATTACTGGATAAAATAGTTGATGTGGATATCGATCGTTATGGAAAATTTAAATACATCTTGGTCGGCGTTTATGACGAACGTGTAAAAGTCAGCAAATTCATCGTCAGAGGTTATGCTAGAGCTCAGTGGCATTGTAAGTAATCATTATGAAATGTTTATAATTTTTTGATGTTTTTGCGCTGAAACAATCCTTCTTGCTTAAAATATTATTATATGAAATATCTTTATGCGAAGTATCTTCTTATGTAAAATATGTGGTGAGTATGAAATGGAAAGTTATAAGACTTATAAATATCTTAGACAAAAATTTTATTTATAGTTGTAAATTATTTAGAAGGTTCATAGGTTAGTGTTTCACATATATTCTTGTACAATCATATTCATATAATTTATTATTTACATAAATAACGATATAATCTGTACAGTTTTACATACATATGTGCCTATACACGTGCAATAAAATCCATAAGTCAGGCACAAATCATTGTAAAACATGCCTTTGGATTATCTTATCCTATCAAGGTACAATGACTTTTGTAATCTATTTAATTACATAAAACATTCATTTCACAATTAATAAAAGACAATACGAGATAATACCGAGATATTTTCTGCCTAAAAAAATAGATTCGAGATATTCGATTTTTTATAGATTGATTTTTATGATTGATTCTGTCAAGTATGTAGATGAATGGATTTTACAATGTGTCATTTAATAATCTTATTATTCGATAATCGTCGATTTGCACATAATTTAAAGGGCAGTACGATTTTCATTTATAAGAATGGCGCGGGTAGGAACTGCATAACCCGTAGTGTATTCTCAATTGCGAAAATCGTCTCTCGATCAACCTTACCAAACCTGTGGTAAGACAGTTTCAGCAATTAAAAATTATTACGCTCTATCGATATTATACAGAGAATAAAATTTGTATAAATCTGTTTTCCCACGACATATATACATGACGTTAATGAAGGAAGATAAAACGATACGTAAATGTTTAAAATACTTGAAATTTCATAATTACTCGCGTATTCATCAAAATCTCCTCAATCGTCAATTAATCAACGAAAGAAAGAAAACATCGTGGTCAATTTTTCTAAACGTTGTTCTTCTTTTCGCGTTACTAAGAAGCTCTTCTAAAGCAACACCAAGCTCTCTGTATATCGAAACCCAATTTACAGTTCTTATGATTCGAAGTTTTCACGTTTCTCGCGTCGTTATTATTCTTCGTCGATGATCGCGACGATGCATCGGTCGTTTGCGCCTGGTCTCAGGTACTGTCGCTTTCCTCGTAGTGCTCTATCAGATCCACGTCGATATCCCTGGACTCTTTTAGTTTCTCTTTAATCGGTTCTAATTTAGTTGTCTTATATTTATGTTCGTTATCCTCTTGCCTCTCGAGATTCTCTGTAATCTCCTCGTTCGGCTTCCCTAAAACTCTCGGTTCTCTGATCGGGGACGGGAAGCCCACTAAATCCGGATCAGTGTTGCTATGCATTAACGTGAACGGTAACTTAAGCGACACTTCTCCGCCCATTGTTGAAATTAGTAGCTTTACCTGTAAGGATGATAAGATGAATCGAAGCCTAATGTGATTATTAAAAAAAAAAAGAGAGAAAAAACATCGGACGTTCATTGAGATTCGTATTTTTATGAATAGAGATAAAAAAAGTGGGATTTAATTAAGTAAAAATTTGGTTGCGATATTTTATATACGTAGCTTTGCATATCATTCTGTACATTCTGTACTCGTAAATGCATAAATATCCGCTATTCGATGAAAATGATTGACTGCTCTTACGAATAGTTTAAGTTTCGTAAATTACCTCGCTCATACGATCCACATGCGAAGAAGCAATTTTCGCTTATAATATCTTTTTGTTTGTAAAGGTGGCTTACCTTCACGTAATAGGAAACGTATATGGCAAAAACGTTTCTATCCTCTGGACCGTTTCCAGGGCAAATAACGGTGGAGGCTAACGTCGCCTCCGCCTTCGTGTAACTGTCTTCCAAAGCAATCCAATTTTTGGTCGAGCCTTTGATCGGTCTAAGCGTGTAGCTTTTCCTCAGCGAAACTCCGGGACCTATCGGGCATCCCTCTTGCGACGACAGCAAGGCCACCACGTTCTTGAATTTCCCATTGCTGAACATGCACACATCTACGTGTTGCACGATGAAAACCTGCGGAACAACCGGTAGCATTAGTGGAGAGAATCATGCGAAATATCATAAAAAGATTATAATTATATCATAATTTCGTGAAAAGATTATAACAGGTACCGCTGCTAGAACAATGTATAATTCACTTTGTTTTATAGTGGTTGGAAGGTTTAATGAATTCTAAGAGAATCCGTCAGCTTTGTGGAGTTTAATACGCGTATTTAGAGAATTCTGAGAGTAAACCTTTTAATGGAGGAACGTAATGTAAAGTAATGAGATGAAACAAGTCTTGAGAAATAATTTCTCCTTGGTTTTATTGCTTCGTTTTAATTTATTCGTTTTATACATTATGCAAGGGAAGCTTCGTTGCGTTTAAAATAAAGGGCAGGTTAATTATGACGCTAATTTAGTAGAAAGACTGGTATTTGCCAACCGAAGAACAAATACGACTACGTGTTTTAAGTCTAGTGTATGTAACTTGTCGAGTCTACTCTGTGTCAGTCTGTTTGTCAAACTGTCGGAACAAAGTTAACATAGCGGACCTATTCGGAACCCGTACACTAGTCATCACGCTATCGAACCCGTCTGTTCTCGTTTTCAAACAATGTTCGTCACACTCGCTAATGAACTGTGGCGCAAAGGAAATTGACACGGACGTGGTCGCTTTACGTTCTCGGCTCCTTCTGTCGCCTGAGAGAATTCACTAGCCAACCCTATTCTCTCTATTCTTTCGCACCTCTTCTACCTTTAATTCTCTTATATTCATTATTCTAATTTACAATCCGATCGATTTCGTCTATACTTTTTAGCTTTTTCTATACGATTAAAAAATATGCGAACAAAAGTATTCGAAACTTGGGAAACTTGGCACGAGTTGTAACATTAATTTGATAGCTCTTCGAAGCCTCGATGGAATTTTTGTTTTAATATCGTATTTTTTAATTGCTCTACTTCGGTAAAAAATTTTACCGCTAAATATTTCTTCCTATTAAGTTTTATCGTTTCTATTATCATACGTTTCTAGGTTCCAAGCGATTTGTTTTACAAAGATTCGAACATCTCTTAGCGTTCTTATCGTATCTGAATCCCGGAGCGTTCGTTAAAATTGATCTTTTCATACAAATTACAATGTTCAATCGGATTCCACTAAAACGAGAGAAAAGAATAAATTTGTCTCTGTTGTTTTCGGACGAAGTCGTTCATTATTAGCATCTCTTTATGTTTTCTAGCAGGTGATATACTATCCTCGACTATTTTTAAAGAGGTAATTGTAACTCGAACTTTCTTCGCGATACGCTATTCGCCAATACTTTGGAATTAAAGCGTGAGTCGGTATCCAGTGTCGAGTTGGACCATTTTCGGGTTTCCTCGAATACGATGTACAGTTATATCACGGGCGCATGTTCTACGAATGAAATTTTGCTCGAATTAATATTCTCTGGCCCGTGAATGTTACTATGCACCATCGTATTTCACGCGAAACTGTCTTCGTGATGGAAATAATTATGTAGCTTCGAAGGGATTCCTCGAGCTTTCAAATTCTATGTAAATTTCCCTATCGTTCGAAGACCCCCTATTTCATTATCTATGTATTTCTGTTGTAATGTTGGTTAACGATAGCCAGTTTGATCGAATTTTTGAGAATTCTATTTCGTATTCGATTATTTCCTTGTGCTCCGAGCGAAGCAATAAAGCGCAGTAGAATAGGCAATCGCGTGGTCCGCCGTATCGTACGTACATTACTTTATTTACTCGATATGCCACGGTTTAACCCACTGAACGCACACATTTTTTCGGTTTATCGATAAAGGTGATTAAATTTGTCATTCTAAGAAACACACCTTACAATGAAAATGGATGACGAATATAGTTTTTGTAAGTTATATGCGTAGTTTAGTATACGTATAAGATATCTTGGTTCTTAAATCCGTAAAATAATCGTTTACATCACCGGCGTGTGCGTTAAATGATTAACATTGTTTTATAGCAATTGCTTGTGAAGCGGTTTGGCTACTAACGATGACGCAAACGATGGTGGATTGTCTTTCTTTTCTTCTTCCTTTTTTTTTACGATTGAAAATTACGAAATGAATTAATAATCTGGCATCTCGTCGAGGCTATTCTTATTAAAATCAGCTGTCGTTACGTACGCGAATGACACACGTCGTACAGGACGCAGATTATTATTTGTAATTTTAATTTGCTCAGTTATCGAAAAGTTACTCGCGGTAGGGATAAAGGAGGGATAAATCGCAAATTGCTTCTCGAGCCAAACAATCAGTCTCTTGTTAGCATTCGAATCTGTTCCCGGTAATCCGGCTCATACATAATACAATCGGTTGCGCGACTAAGGATGCGCCTTACCTTGATCCTCCTCACAGTTTTGCTGCTGTTGTTATTGACGTTGACGTGCACAGTTATTGGATCTCCGTGAGCGTAGATCGCACGATCCAGTCGTGCTTCCAAACCCACGCGTCCATCGCTCAATAAGAACGGTTTCTCCACTGCAGCATGTGGCCCTGCGTTCTCTGAAACAGGCAATTAGAGATTTGTAACAAGTTGGAATAAGCGAAGCATGAAAAATAGAAGTCAGATGTGACTCGATGAATTTGTCGTGTCTAAGCGATGAGTCAACTTACATTCCTCGATCAACACTCTGACTGCCACGTTGGTCATACTATATGACCGGTCACGGTTTCTTCTGTAACGCCACGGTGGTCATCGGTGACCGGAGCTCTTCAACTTCTCACAATTGTCAAAATTGTATGAAAATTGACAGTTAGGGCATTTCGAATATAACCGATAAATAGAAGATACTTTGAAATAAAAAGTGCCCATTTAACGATTAAACGTTTTTATTAGAACATCTATAAAAAAAAATGAGAAGGGTAATTTACTTTGAGGGGTAATTTACGATTATTATTACAAACACATCTTAGAAAATAATCGTAAACGCCGCTTTATGATCGTACAATTGAAGTTAGAAGTGTGAACATACCTTGTTATTATACATAGAACGAGCAAATACCGTTTACTGATATCTTCTACACTTTTCAACGATATATTCCGTACGTTTTGCTTGCGACGAAATAACAAATGCGAATGTTTTATTGAAATAAACGAAGCCTTGTTACAATATGTCGCGATCGACTGTTACCAAGGCGCCACGGCGGTCATCCGTGACCACCACCAATGAGATAAACGGTCCATTGGGGAAGAACGTTGTCTCACATCGTCGATTTATCATTATTTTGCCATTATATGCTTTGAATAATAAAAATACTGCCGTGGCGTCCTGAGCGAAACGCGTGATATATGCTTTGAATAATAAAAATATAAAAATACTGCCGTGGCGTCCTGAGCGAAACGCGTGATTTCGGCGTGGCAGTCAAAGTGTTAACGCGTAACGACCACAAGGATGATCCTCTAGAACATCTGGCCGGTCCTTTATCGACTGACCATCGCAGACTTAGCCTGTCTAACGTTTCTCGCCAATCATACTCGCACACACACATTCGTAAATAGCCTTTCACAGATAATTAAACAGGGATTTAAATGATTGATCAGCCCGTATGCAATGACTAATCGCGATCAGCTTCAAAGCAAACCGAACACACTTTGATGCTTCGTGCCACTCATCCAGAAATAAAGAGCTTACCCTCGTCCTCTGTGATCTCATTTTCCATGAACGAGACTCTCGTTTTACAAGCTTGACCTCTGGATCCAGGAGAAGGACTCGCTGACACCGGCACGCTATATACGCTGGTAGCTGGCAACGGTGGCTTCGTAGTTCGCTGGACGACACGGATACCCATCCTGACGGTCGTTTTCCGATGCAACTTCTCGTCCGCTCGTTCAGCTAAATGTCATCGTGTCCAGCGTTTAGCAGGCAGTTACGATGTTATTTACGGAGTATCAAGCCAGGAAGGTTGTTCTCGGGTAATCGGAATTCGAAGCGATCGTTCGATCGCTCGATCGTACGATTCGGTTTGGAAAACGCGACCGAGAAGACCCGATTTAATTTGCTACGTGGGCGTAACGCGCTACCATGGCGTTTGTAAATCGAGAGTTTCTCCGTGATTCTAAGCCATTACTGCCAGGAGACACGAAATACGATCTGGGAAATCGATGACGAAGTTCAATCAATGAACAGCGAGTAAATTCATCGATCAACGCTTGACGTTTACTTTTTTTTCCTTCTGTTCGTTTATTCGTTCTTTGCTCCCTCGTTTACCGATTCGACCTTTTTAATCGATAAATTTTATTGATCTTCCTGGTGATTTCACATGGAAACACGACGTGTGGATAGCTGAATGATTCTTTTATATCGTACAGCTTTTATAGAGTTTCAAAATGAACGAATTTCACAGTGAGAAGAGCGATCTATCGTTTTCACGCGTTTCTTCGTAAAGGTTCGGCCAATTCTGTTTTATCCCCGTAAACGAAGCTCGACTCGGTTTACTCACCTACGTAAGCTCTGACGTCGTAGCTAGTACCAATGGGGGCCCCATTGTATTCCTTAGCAGGCACCAATTGCACCGACGGGGGTGCTAACGGCGTGATTTCCATGGTAAACGCGTGAGCATTTGGACCTAATCTTTTCACCAACGCCTCCTGCAATAGAACATCGAAACCTTATCACCTGTCGCGAACGATTCGTTTCGTAATGTATAACGTGTCTCCGTCGTCTCGTTAAATTAATATCGATGGAAAGAGCTAGAGAGACTGACATTCTGGTGCCCAGTTCGAAGTAACTCACACCTTTGAATTTAATATATTACCATTTCTAACAGTATATTTGTGTTTAGAGATTAAGAAATTGACGACGGTAATATTTAAAAATTATATTTCGAAGCCTCGTAGTCACGAGGATCGTAAGCTTAATAATTTTACATCTGCGCGGCAATTAACGTTCGACTCAGAGATCCAGAGATCATTCCGTTTTCGTTCAGAGAGATTCGACGGTTTGCGTGATGCTATATATTTGAACGTTTCATTACACGATGACGGAATAATCCTCCGAAATTTGTTCTGCTTAGTCGATCGATAGAGGATTTACGCGCAAATTATCGACGTATATTAGGCTGGTCTTTGACGTATGTTAATTGACTATTTCAAAGTTTATCGACTCGCAAGGTTTATCGATTCTCAGTAAAATCGAGTCTGTATTTTTACGCGATATCCATTTATAATTGCTCGAAAATTTTTTTCATTTGATCGAGCGTATTTGCATAAGGCTCGTTCAGAGTATTTTATCGTTATCAATTAACTATTTGTGTAATAAACGTAATGGTGGCAAATTGCGCGTCGAAACGAAATTTATCGATCGCCGAAGCGATTCGCGAACGCAAACGCGTTATGGATAATTCTACGCTTTACGCGCGGGGCTTTTACAAAGAGAGAAAGGTTGTACGAGGTTTATCACGACTAGGTGTCAAGCATTGTCGAGATATGCCATTGTTGTTCAGCCAAGTACATCGTTTCACTGAGAGCGAAATCGTAGCGCGGCGAAAAGGTTTCAATGGATATTTGACATACACGCGTACATACAATGCGTAAAAGACCGCATTCATCGGCGTCGGAGACGAAGCCTGGTAGCTACAACGTAGTCTCACCGCGACGTTTTTCTAATGACATCTTCGTTTAACGCGTCAATTCTGTCGCAACGAATTAGATTCTACCGCTTTACTCAAAGACAAAGAGACCGACAACCTGGAAAATCAATATACCGCATGAACATAAACTATGCGGCACTTTCTAAGAGTATCAATTACTCCCACCCGTGTGAAATTCCGCTTTAAGATTTTATTTCTCATCGTTTTTAGCCTCTCTACAGCAGATACTTTCTCGTCGAGGTTCTTCAAAGAGAGCAGCTGCAATTTCTCGCGGGAAATATTTCATTCTCGGAATATTATTTTTAGAATAGAATTTTAGATAGAAGGATGCATAGCGCTTTTTACTACCACTCGGTCAATTCATTTTTCATACGACTGACTCTTATTTCTGAATTCTTTCTTTCCATTGACTCGCTAGGTATAAAGTATCCACGCGTATTTTATAACATTTAAATTATTCGTTTCTATCGAGATATGTATAATTTTCTGTGCTGGACTGGGTTAAATGCGTAGTAGAGATACTTGTATATGGGCATCAGTGTGTGGAGCTATGTGTGTGCGCGGCGTCTCGAAAACAGATAAACGTAAACTATTCAGTCGGTTAACAGTCGGGTATAGAAGAAAGTGCCGAGACGCGTGCAAGTGTGCATCGATGAATATATAAGAAATCGTCCATAAAATAAATATATAACTATTCTAATATTCTAATAATAACTATTCCAAGCGTAAATTCAGTGTTCCTGTAACGTTATTTCGGCTTCAAAGATCCACAATTCTCAACAGCTTCGATCATTTATTTCCAAAAAGTTGCTCTATCAGAGAAGCTCATGTACCGTAACGGTATATGAAAACGTTCCCTAAAGGTATATTTAGTCGTATTTACCAGACCAGTGACGCGCATCGTTCAAGACTTCACACACTCTTGATTTCTTTTCGATTTCTCTCCGCTTGGATTCCGTCTTTTTTTTCAGGAAGTACTTAGCGCCTTCTCGTTCGCTTCTCCTTTACTTTCTCCCTGTTTCTTTTTTGCCTATTCGCCGTAAAGCTGGTTCGCGCTCTGTATGCATGATTGATGTGCGACGTAGCGGCTTTCAGCTCTATCGCATTACCCCTTTGAAACCCGTCGGCCGTGGAATCGTAACATTTGTAGTCCACCGTGAAACCATATTATCCAGCCGTTTTCAGTGCATCCATGTTGCGCCTCAACCACCGAGAGTAATCCTCTAACGATAATATCGCCTGAGGAACCTGAGAATTGCGCGCTTCAAGATTTTCACCACGTCTTTTCACCCTCCGATAAACGTCCTCGAGAGATTATCAACGGGCAAATAAAAATTCTTATAATTTACGTATACAAATATTACGTGTACGAGTAGTCGGATAAGTTTTGCACTGACAAAGCTAGCAAAGCCTATGAGACACGCTCTCCACGCTTGTTCTTTTCTCACTGAATAGAATAGAATAGGAAAAGAAATAAGAACACGATAAATAAGATCTTTGTCGATTTTCTGATTTTTAATTATTAAACGAGAAGACGTTATCTTATAATTAAAGAGGGAAATTTCAATACGGCCATTGAAAACATCGTCGTTTCTGAGACTTTCCAATACTTTGTAACTTTGTAATATTCGTACAAGGAAAACTGGTCGTTTGGAGTACACGTAAATTTTCCAATACTATAAGTATGCGCGATATTACTTGCATCGCTTTACTCGACATTTATCATGCACACGATATTAAGAATCATTCTGGAACGAGCAACCTTTATCGTACACATACTTTTCCATTTCTCCGCTCCTATATTATGGAAGATGGTGTCGCTCGTAATTTTTCGTTTCGCGTGACGCTCTCTTCCAGCTGTCGGATACACCAGTTTTTACGCGTGCTTCGTCTTCATTCGCATGTGCGAAAGCTTGTACACTCTCGTCTTACGTTCTTACCTTACCTCCACCTTTATCTCGTCTTGGCTGATTTTCCATGGAAGTAGGCACGATCAAGAAACTTCCACTCTCATTAGCAAAGGAAACTTTCTAATTTTAGGGTGGATTAGTAGAGCGTCTTATACAATTGGACGTCGTTATTCGTGCTAGAGATAATTAATATCCGTCCTTGAAAACGATGGTTCCTCGTTAGTCAGCAGAGGCTCTGATAATACTTGCAATCTCTTCGAAATTCCTTTTTCTTTTCTCTATCATTGATCTTTCACTTTTAACAACTCTGCCAGATTTTATAGTATCAACCGGAATTTGCCGAAATGGCGCTCGGAAATTGCTTTCTTCTTTCATTTTCAACGATTAATAACCGAGTGAAATGTTTTCTCGATGTTTGAAATGTTTTAAGTGGTTGATTACTTTTTAAATGTGGCCAAGTGTTTTCAGATACGCGTTATTTACTGCCTGTTCCATTTAACCGGAATAAATAAATAAACGAAATAAAATCACGTACGGGTATTTCGTGGAATATTGCGTGAGATTAATATTTCGAAATGTTGATCGCCGAGAGTTGTCTCTTCGTTATAGGTCGGCCTCTAGATACGTAGGTACATATTGTCTTTCGGTTACAGAAGGCTTAGACAGAGAGAGAGAGAGAGTTGCGTTATTTCGCGAGCATCAGCGAACGACCCAGAACTTAGGTACAGATTTTCATCGAGTCAAAAGAAAAAAAAGAAACGAGAATTTTACGTAATGGATCGTTCGTCTCGCGACAATGTTACACAGTCTCGGTAGCTTCTTATTCGTTTCTCGACAGGCGATTTGGAAGGTTCTCCAGGCGGAACCAAATTATGATTGATCACCGAATCCTAAAAGTCTCCAGTCATAATGACTTTCCATTTGTGTTCGTCCTCGCTTCTCGTACGACTCGATTTTCACTCGATAGTATTTCTTTTGCCCCTCGAGAAAGAGATTTTATCGTTCGGGACGATGGTCGAACGTGCGACGTTTCCAATTTCGCGAAAAGATTCTGACGACTTTCTCGCCCGATCAATTCTGTAATTGATTTTCTTGGCAAAGGACGCCAAAAAAGGGTGTTCCTGAAATTTAACTATTCTTTCTTTCTCGTTAAAATGGCTAAACATTCGACTTTCCTTTTTCTCGCGGTTAAATCAACATCGATTCGTTAACACGGTTCGTGTTTGTTTTAAAAAAGCGGGCCAACTAGCTACCATTGAGGAAAATTAGTCGAACGAGAATTAATTTTCGTGGAATGCAACAACGCCGTGCGACAATAGCCACGGGGCAAAAATACATTTTCGTTCGTTCGGATGGCAAAACCACAAATTCTAGCGACGTTCTCTGCCAGTTAATTAATAACTTTTACCGTATCCGCGATTCTGATTATCGTTTATTTATGCGGCAGCGATACCACGCCAAGCTTCTCGTGCTTAGCGTCAGTGTTTCGCGGGATTCAAACGATCCCATTAGTCTTAGTATTTCTTGCTTTGCTCCGCATAAATCGTGGTTATTACACACAGCGACGTGGCAATTTTTTCTGTGACGTTCGTAGCGGTAATTTTCAACCGTCCAAGTGATATTAAACATTTATAAATGACCCGGAATATGATTCGGCCGAGCTCGACAGTGGCGAAAATAAAAGTCTTGTCACGATTCGTTACCCAATATGCACTGCGCTACTCCAAACCGCAGCAAAATCGAGGATAATTAAAGCTGTTTGTTTGATAAATAATTTACATACAAGCAAATATCTTCAAAGCGGGTATAGCGTTTTAAAATATATTTATGAAACTCGCAAGAGGAAGACGATAAATACTTTGATGCTATCGCGAGAGTAGTTCGGTGTTCAAATACTCTTCAAACTTCGTCGAATAAATGTTTTGTCGTTTTCTTCTTTTCCAGCTGTTCTTTTTCCACAGTCTGCAGCAGCCAAGCGAACGAAAAATTTCGTTTATCGTCGTTCACCGTTAATAAAGCCTTATGGAGTTCTAATGAAACGCAACCTCGACCCGATTCCATGATAATTGCGAGCTGGCGAATATTGTTATCGTGTACACCGTGTTACCTTGCAACGTTTACTTAGGAGAAACAGATGAACGTTGGAAGCACGCTGATTTCAACTGCCTTTTATTTGGCAATCGATCTAATGCATCCGAAGGAAAGGAATACCATCAACTGCGGTACGAGTCGTCTCGTTTGCCGTTGAATCGATCGATACGATTTAAACGCCCTCCTACCTTTGCCGTCATGAATCGCGATCAATTAATATAGGAAAGTCGTGCAGCAGTAATTTTGCGGATAAATCCAGCGTAACGCGATACGGCTGACTATGCCGTGTAGAGTTGCAAAAAGGAGATTCGCGAGAGTAATTGAAATGGATGAAAGTAGAAGTCAAGCGAGAACAGTTTTCTCGACGTTCCTTTGGCGATAGAAAGGAACGAGAAAAACGCTGAAGAAGCACGTTTCAATTTGCGTCGTGGATTCGTTGAAACGAACTTAATTCTGACGAACGATTAACGTAAATAAAGAACACGCTCGGTATCGTGTAAACCTCTGCCACTTGACTGTCCATTTTTGTTTTATCTCAACGTGGGAACGAATGGAATTTTATCGAAAAACAAAAAAAAAAAAAGAAAAGAAGAAGAAGAAGATTGAATGTAATTTTATAACACGCAACGGTGCAATAAATCGTCTTTCTAGTCTGGTTTAAATAAAAGTTTGCGTAACGAGGAAAAGAACGATCTCGAAGAGGATTCGAGGTCAGTCGTATTTTTCTACCTAGTTACTTTCGAGTTATTCTTCTCTTTTGCTTCGAGAACAGTTCACAACGGTTATCGTTTTCCATCGTCGTACGTCCGTTGTTTCGAGGTTTAAAAAATCTCTTTGAGAACTACTTTGTAATCGGAGAATCCAACTTTGGTCGCTTGAAATTATCCAAAGAGAACGGAATCTTGTTGGCGAAACGTTCAAAAGTCAGTTTCGATAATTGGAAACACGATAATCCGTGGGAACGAGAATTCTTGATATTCTACATCGAGATGTTGAGTGGTAAAGAATTGTAAAAACGTTCGTGCTATTGGTAGCGAGTAAGAAGAGCGAATGGGAAGAGAAGCGATAGGAATAATACGCGAGTAAACTCTGCGAGGAATTTGGAATGGAATTCGGAATGCGTGTAATGTGGAATAATTGACTAGCATTGGACTGTAAGCGACCAAACGATCGAAGGAGCGAGAGGATCGTTTGAAAGTCGAAGGAGGAGAATTTTGCGAAAATTGTGAATTGTTTATTATTTATCCTGTTTATTTCTACTTTATTGACAAAAAGGAGGAATTATATGTAAATCAGCGAAGAATTAAGGAATTTATTTGAAAGCCAAAGAATTTATAATACAAAGAATCATAATATCATTGTCGAATATAACTTCATTTATACTCAACGACTCGATCGCTATTCGCTTCGCGGTCGAAAATATTCTATCAAATTTCGATCTACGACAACGAGCTCGTGGAAAGACGACGAGGAAAAAGCAAATTCCCCGAAGAATTGCCATGCAATCAAGCCGTGATATAAATTCCATGCTCGTCGAACGAGATCCTGCAGTGGGTAAGACCAGCCTCGCGTATTACGACAGGTCGCGGCCTTGACACTAACCCTGACCCGCAGCTAGGTCGATTTGGCGCGTCGTGAAAATTATTTATCAAGTCTCTTTCCCTTTTCCTGGATATTTCACCTGGCTGAGGTTTTTACAGGCGCCGTGCGATCCATTATTCATTCGATCGATGAATTAGACATGAACGACGATCGTTTCGTAGGATATCATTGAAAGATGAGCCACTTCATCGCACCTTCGCTCGTGTTACGAGTCTCGAAACCACGTCCCCCGCGATATCAAGGAATGCTTCTTTAATTTCCCTCGAGTTCGTTCGGTTATAGTTAGCACATCACGCCTAAGACTTTTCGTCTTATTCTTAAAGCCAGAGATCTCAAGTTCCTCTTATGTTAGGTTGTCCGAAAAGTGTCTTTCTTTCGCGAACGTGTTCTTTGCAACAGTGCACCTTCGTACAAACGCGAAACCAAGTCTGTGAAATAATCGCGGTGTAACTCGCGATTATAGGAACTTTGAATTCTATGAGAACGTAGTTTCTTAATCTCTTTGGTCCTCTAATTTCTCAAATTTAGAATATGACGTATATTTTAATAAGCAGCGAAGCGTAATATTCGTAGCTTGTGGCGTGAAGAAACGAAACTAATTCGACGGGAGACGCATCAATTCTTATTTCATACATACGATCTCAAAGTGATCTCACTCTGCTCGCGATAGGGACGAGTACACCGTACAATTTGAATCAACCGATGGGACACCTTTGCACCTGTCACAGCTGTATCTCTGCGAATCCGTACGCGGATACCCGATATCCGGCGTCGTTTCGCAATTCCGCAGATGGCGGAGGAAGATCCATTGCGAGAGAAACGTGATCTCTGGTGAGCACAGTCGGAGAAAAGCAATTTCATCGCGATACGTCTCACCATTTCACCGTGTTCCTGCTGCCGTCGTTTATGAATACGCGAGGATCGATACGCCAGGATGCCTAGGATCGAAAGAACGTTTCGTTCGTTTTTTAATGTTTATCGAAGCTCGAAGCGACGGTTAACCGAAGCTTTCGATACCGTTCGGTACGTTGGGTGACGCAAAGAAGCTCGATCCTGTCCAGGAGCTGACCTTGGCCTGCAGCGAACGCCGTAGGAAAAATTGTCTCTGGTATGGAATTTTCCGACGTTCTTCATCATGGATACAATGCTTTTTCAACAAAGAATGCTTCGATCGACGTATCGTTTATTTTCGTGCAAAATGATTCGGACGTTGAAGGATAACCATGAAACTGCAGAAACAATGGCACAGAACGGTATACATGTGCTTTTTAAGAGGATTTTTCTTACTTCAGGAAGACCGAGATATTTTAAGAAAAGATTAAGTGAGAATTAGGCGAATATTTTATAATTAAAGATGCGCGTATAAAACGTTTAAACGTAAAGTCAGAGAAAAGAGTTAAACGAAGCGGAGAAAAGATTCAGCGTACGTAATTAAGAGCAGTGAACACATGCATATTCGCCGCGCTTCCATTCTGCACCTTTAGGAACTGGATAAAATTATTCCAGGGTAGAAATATAAACGAGACAAAGTTGCCAGCGTTCGGAATATACTTTCGGGAATGGCTGGACCTTCTCTGACCAACGAATTTATTGCGAACGGCCGGAAAAAAGGATTTAAGCAAACTAATTTACCGAGTATGTTTTCGCAAGCTTTTAGTTGCGACGGATGCTAATCGGATACATTCATTCTGTCAACCACGTTCTAACGAGGATTCAAACATCGAATATTTAGCACGAATTTAACCGCTATACGTTTATATATCCTATCGCGTTCTGCGTAACACCATATTCCTGACTCGCAAAGTTTCGCCAGTAGCATTCAATTCAGTCGTGCAAATTCTTAATCTCAAATTATAGCGCGTTATGTCTCGTTTAAAAAATCGCTCGGAAAACAAACATTTCTATTATTAATAAAACAAAATGTTACGTCGGGCGGCACTCTACCTAGATCAGGCTATACACCGCGGGCAAGATGGGAACCAGATGTCCGCTCAACCTTACTGCGTACACTCAATAGTCTTAAGGACCCATCGTAAATTTCAGGAATTTGCTAGCTAAGGTCCTTCAGACCGAGCAAACGTCGTTTTTCTAAATCGCTTTCTAAAGATTATCGTCTACTACGGCTGGCAGGGGAAAGTTAGTTTTTCTCACGTACGATGCTTCCCACTAGCAGCTTTCTATCGAGGGCGGCTAAGACCCTTCCTAGTCCACCAACCTTCGTTTATCCAATCAGAAGCAATGTCTGCTGCCCTCGCTTTCCTAACCAAAATTGTCATCGCCAAATCCGACGGTCTCGTACGCTAGACACACCCATCTCGCTAGCTTTCCTCCGACACAGCATCGACACTGTAAATTACTTATTCTTCAACGTTAGAATAGTCAACGTGTCAGGACCGGGTTAGTCTCCCTTATTGCTACGTCAACTATAACAAAAAACTCTAAGAGCCTTGCTCGATCACCAACGAATATTGTGCCAGTGTATCGCATCTCTATACGCCAAATCATTGTCTACGACGTATATCACAAGCAACGGTGTAACTTAAGTGTTAAAAATATATAGTTTATAACCGTGTTAATGGCAGTGTTATACCCTCTCAACCAACCCTATTATTTTAATGGAAATCAGGGGATCGATCAACTCGTGGTGTCGATTATTATAATCGTAACGGGAATTTACGACTCCCGTTGACGCGTTTCTTCGCGATTGCGTCTCCCCGCGATTGGTCGAAAATGCACAAAAATTCGGCTGTGAAACGGTTGATAACAGGCAAAAGCTTGAGGTACGCGAGCACAGCTGAAAGCTAAGTCGTCGAAATTTTCATTCTTATTTCGTCGTTGTCGTTGGAAATCAAAATATATCGGGTGAAACCACGGTATTTCGTGGCGAAAGTTTTCTTTTTACCACTACTTTCGCGACTGCTTTCATTGTAATTTTCGCAAAGCGCCGTTAAAGCTTCCCATTCGGGACGAAAGTTCTCGCAATTTCAACGTAACAGCTTCCGCCATTGTGCCTGACTTGCGACGAAACAATGGTAGCCAGTTGACGAAACAACGCCAGAAGGAGAAACAGCCGACTTTTCATCAGCTAACAATAACACGAAAGTCTTAGTAAATTGGGCGAGAAAGTTTGTTTCCCTAGACAACGCGACCTTAGCTTGACTACCGTACGTTGGAAATGGTTTTCGTCAAGTCCAAGTGTTAGCTCGTCAACGCCTGACGTGTATGTGGTTTTTCCATTTATGGAGCTCTTGAGAGGTGGTCAGTGAAAATGAAACAGCGAGGAGGGACGACAGGAGACAGCTTTCAAAAGGTTTCTAGTTGAAAGGAACGACGGACCTTTTTTTTATCGAGAAATATCTTTTGAAGATAGGCAACGACAAGCGCCAATCTTTGTCGTCCCGTTCTTTTTCCTGAACAACGCTCGCTGCCTTCATGAAGTTTCTATTGTGTCGTATAACGTTTTAAAATGATCGTCCGACATTAGCGAGACTATAATCCTGATTATTTTCTATCGTCTAATTCTTGGCAATGATAACTCCGCGAGCAAAATGGCTTCCTTACTAATTACAAGTCCTAGAACATACTCCCTTGGTTTTGTAGATTGTTTTCGGAATGGTTTTGTAAGAAAGACGCAGCGCTCTAAATTTGAGATTTGCCTGTCGGATTTTGAGATCATTTTATCAAAGACGAATATATTTGTCGTTTCGTTAATTGGGAGCTTGTTGAGTTTGTAAATCTTTAACGATCCTTAATTAGAGCTTTACGTACTCTTGTAAAAGCACCTGGTAATTGCGCGAAGAGATTTCCGCAGAGGAACCGTTCGTGAACCAAGGAATAGTAAATTCTCAAAGAAGGAAGAACATGGTCGAAGGAGATATTCGATGGAAAAGTTGATAATTTCTCAGGAAATTTTCGATTACACGAGGTAAAAGCGACGAAATACGCTGAAAATTGAACGGCCAGCTACCCCATCGGAAACTCGGATAATTGTGGCTGCTGGTTGAGGATTAAAAGATCGCGTATCAATTTTGTTTCCGTACGGAACTAATAATTCGCTCGGTTCGTTACAACGGTCAACCAATGGTGGAAGGTTTGAACGAACAAGGCGTTAAGGGATCTGGTAGATCGTTGATCCTCTCGGAAATGAACCGTTAAGCTTATGGAGTACGGGATGCATGTTATATAGGTCGTAAGCCTTGTAACTGATACGCGCGACGTCACCGAACAACGCGCACCGAACCGTTCTGAAACAACCCTCCGCTGCTTGCCTTTCGCCGAAGAAGCTCTCGTGACTGGTTCTAAAAGGTTACCCTAGTAGAACTCGTCTTTGAAATCTTCCTATTCAACCGAGAAAAAATTCACATCGTAAGCGCTTGCATCGTGGAAATGCACAGAGTAAAGCACGATAAAGTAGACGATTTCGATCGATATTTAATATTAATTTAATAATGAGAGGTTCGATAGAGGATAGTAGATGAACGGAGGAAGATACAAAGAGAGATTTCAGGTAACGATAAATTCTAATTTTACGGAAATATTTAGAGACGCTTTGGAAATCTAAACGATCTGCGCTTGACAATTTGTCTATTCCTCTTCATCTATTATCTCTTCTCTTATCCCATTGCTTCTCTATCCGATCATTCTCCTCCTATTTCGATTCGTATCAAGTTCATCGCTACTCAGAATATTTCCTCTGCGTTATTCGCATCTGTGCGCATTTCGGAAATGGGAATTACGTTTGCAACATCGCTTAACCTCTTTACATGGTTTAGCTGCATAAGCAAACATCAAGCAAATTTTCAGGTAGCGTGTGTAATATTTCGACAAGTCGCTCACAAACGTTCTTCATATCGCACATATTCAACTGGCTGGAATACACGATAAACAAGGTATTCGCGTGTCCAACAGGGGCAAATAAATATCGAAGAGCGACGAACTCGCAGAGAAAACTCGGAGAGGTTTGCGTTGACCGATTTGCCGCTGGCCTCGTACAGCGGAGAACGAACGTGAGAACGTTGAGAACGTGGAGGATGTCAAAGACAAGGCAGCCGAGCTCGCTGTGATAAATTCAACCTCAGCAGGAAGCTTTTCCGTTAACGTCTAGTTTTTTCAACCGAGAGCGTTTCAATCACGACGCTCGATTATCGTGAGTTAGGAGAAACACGAGCACAACTTACTCGAATTAATTTATCGCGGTCGAACGTTTCGCTGTTAAATGTTTTATTTGAAAACTTTCTTCAAACGATTTACGTTATAGAGATCTGCTTTTACTACGTTTATACTACGTTTACAGGCGGTATACATACCAATAATTTGTAATTCGCCCTGTTGCTTCGATCACGGCTTCTATCCTCTTTGATATATTCCATGTTATATATGCTTCGCGTTTCATAAACATCTATTTCTATCACAGTGACTACGAATGTATTACTACTATTGTACGAATGGCACGACGTATCATCGATCGACGTTTTTACTTTTGAGAAATTTTCGTCACATTCGGATGGAAATATCTCGAGATCAGGCGATCGAATTTATCTCGTTATGGTTGATGAAATAATTTCATCTTGTCCTAGCAAGTTTCTTCGTACAACGACAGATAATAGATTTATACGATCCAGTTTATACGGTTGTTAAACCTTTTCCTTTCTCGAAACATTGAACGACGCATCGGCAAACGAGTGTCTAGTTTCAATTGTTTAAATTTGCCAAATCCATAGTTTCGGAAATTTGTATACGGTCCGGAGCTGGCGAAGCTTTTTGCTAGGAATTACACGCTCGAGGAAGCGTTATACGGTCTGCTAATGCAATTTGCAATCGGTGTTGCGTATGTAAGTTTCTAATTATCTAGGCACGAAAACGGCTAAGCTAAGCCGCTTGGCTTATTTCATTAATTGATTACGAACTTACGGTGCCGCGTCGTTACCTCGAATAATACGACCCTTTTACCGTTTAACCGACTGAGAAAATCCAGCACCGTCGCGATTTTACGTTTTCTCTTCGTTTTACCAATAATTATTCATCGATTCCAACTTTTATGCATTTTTATCTTTCCTCTTCCTTTTTTATCATCCGTCGACGCTTAAATCGCGAAGCAATTTTAAATAGAAGATTAAACACGGGTAGAAAACGATGAGTTTTTGTACGGACAGAAAAATAAAGGAAGATCCGTCGAGAAATATGAAAAGTTACATCCCTTTTTTTTATATCCTGTCGAAAAAGATCATCGATTATCGAGTCCAAAATCAGCGCTGAAATTAAGCTGTCGAGCGATGCAGGAATACTAATTTTCCAGTTTTCTGCGATTTCACGATACGTTATGGAAACATCTGCGGATAGGAACACGGGACACTTGCACCATCGAAGGCTTTATTAAATTTTCATTGATCGTAAGCTGCTGGCTCGCCGTGTGTCACGTTGACGGACAAGATTTCACGAGTTTATGAACACCCTTGCGTTCAATCTCATCCGGCAGGGTTCCGCTCGTTAAATCGCTCTGATTTTCTAAATTTAAGTCGACCGTCTCTAGATACAGAAGCAAAATGCGAACTCGTAAACCTTGGAAAGAGAGATAAACGTTTAATTATCTTTATACAGACCTGTAACGGGGTCGTTTCTTGTTGATCAGCGCCGGAATATGGGGGGTAAAGTTGCGCTAGACACATAACCGCCTCGTTACAGAATTTCAGTCCCATTACCTCTTCGTCTTCCCTCCCGTAGCGAAAAGTCAACGTAATTTGCCCGTACACCTGGAACATCAGACGGTTAAATTGGTAAATAGAGAGGTAAATAATCGTGATTCGGTTCTTTAGAATTGTGCGAATGCTAGTCTATTCGCGGTTGATAGTTGTGCCAGGATTTTTAAATTCTCCGCACAGTTTTTCAGTGGAAGCTCTAACGAATAGATGTATAGAACCACTGTGCTGATTCCCAGATAAATAAAAAATCAATATCGAATTTACTCGCGGTTGGGTTTCTCGACCTTCCGTGAATGTTAACTATTCGATGATTGTACGATATTTTTCAAATTTTACTCTAAGGAAAGTTATCGGATCGCGATAATTTATAGATAAATATAATTCAGTGGAGGTGGCAACTTTTTACCAGTGGATGAAAGACGTTTACGTAATACGGGTATCTGTTGGGTTCGCGGGAAGTATCGAGGATGTCGTCTCAGGGGTCGTGAGCTCGTTGCCATCTTCTTCAAGCTTCTTCTAGTCTATAAATTGCCCACGGAGTAACTCCGGAAGTATCTTTAATTAGGTTCGACGGAAAGATGTCGCAAGAAAGTTGTCGATGAAATTGAGGTCAGATAGATAGAATGTTTGAGAAATTGGGCTTGCAGACGAATTCTATCCATTGAATTAAACCAATGGAAAGTTTCAACAATGGTAAGTATGATGTCCTACGTTTCATTCTCGTATCTCAGCGTGGCATTTTCAACCACGTTTAAGCGGAATATTTGATTGTTTTCTTCATATTGAAAACTCACCCTTTTCTCTTGCAAAAATTCAGGATCGACCAATAGTACGCCCTGTAGTTTATCGATTTTCAACTCGCTCACGATCAGATCTCTGCTCGCCAAGTAGAGGGTCAGCTTGTTGTTCGGTGATGATTTCTTATATACCCTGTGGAACAGAGGAATGTAATTAGTCAGTCGTCAAAGGAGTACTTTTGTCGGTAAATTAGACCATTGATTCGTCATCGAATTTCGCGGCTCGTTCGGTTTCCACGCGGAAACAAATGGAGGAAAAGGTAGGGTCGAAGCGTTAGACTCGACCCAGACTATCGATGACTCGATTCGGCCAATTTTTTATCCCACGCTTTCGATTGTAGGCATTCGCACTATGAGTAGTCCTCACGGACAAAGATTATCGAGGAAAGAATATTTTACTGGTGCGAGATCGATCGGTCCGCGAATGAATTGATAATGTGAACGAGTTTTTCGATTCACGAATCGTGAAATATTTTTAACACCTATAATCGAAACAATGGGGGTTAATAATTCGATCGAGCCGAGAGTGAACCGAGACTGTGAATCGAGTCAATACTCTGCTTATAATCGTAAATATCGCAGGACCGATTGTCGTTTATTTTTCATTATTGTTTGCTCGCAATTCTCATCTGCATCGACGGTTATATAAATTAATAATTCCACTGGGATTTCGCGCCTCAGTAGATGTGGACGCGTTTGTACAATGTCACGTGCGTTATCGATACACCGAGCGTTTCAGCGTGTCCTTCTTTTCATCGATTAATGCTGCCAACGTTTATACTCTCCGATCGAAGGTACTAATATTTTTCCAAGGCACTACACAAGCGTCTTAAGTTAGATTTTCCTTGAGAAAATATTTTCACGCGTTACAATCTTCGCCAAATATTGCAAAGCACCTTCGTGTAATATACACTTTGTAATTTGCGTGAGTTTTTCCCGGTGCTCGATAAATACTCGTCAGAACTGTGTCGCGACATTTATGCATGGGACGATTGGCGAAACGATTATGCAGCGAAACGCGAATATATAATATGTATGGTAGGTGTTACGCGAAGAAACATTTGACACTACAGTAAACGGATTTTTATATCGTGATTCTAGAAACTTTACTCGTATTTGCTTTCCATTAACGATGTCTATCTTCTGAACGTAACGAGTAATGACGAAGAATTCAAAATGAACGATATAGAAAACAATAACTCCTTTATATATTTTCAAAAGTATTAATCAACAGGTGAATAATTATACATATAATGGAAGTAATGTAATATTTTTAAATTGACTCCGTTGTAACAACACTTTGTCATTTTCATTCACAGTGGGAAGGATTAAAGGGATTGGACGAATTAAAGAGATTTTTTAATCATACAGGTGATTAAGGCAACCAAAGGTGATTAGGATGACGTTGCTAATAATCCCATCGATCCTCGTAATACATACAATCTCGAAATGGCTGATTGATGCGCCACCGGATATTTATTCCACGGTTCAATCCAAAACCGCATTGCTACCAGTTACCACACCAACCGGAGTATGCGAATTCCGTATGAGCGAGAACGATTGCGTTGGTCCTTGACACCGTTACGAGATTTTCCATAAAAATCGTTCTTTCGATCGAATATTCTTCAACCTTGTCGCCTCTCGATTCTTGCCTTTGAAAAGTTTTCTACAACGCCAATTATAAGAATTCAGATCGCGCGAGCCTTCGAAATCTTGCTCGAAATCTGTGCTTCAGAGGAGAAAGTTTAGATCGAAAGTAACGTTCGACTGTGGAACGTAAGAAGTTTTGAAAAATTGTCAGTGTATTTTTGTCAAACAGTTAATAATACAACCATCTATGCTCGGTTTGAGATACTCGGTGTATTTAAAAGTTTTCAGTTTAATCAAACTGACGAGCAAGTTCGAAGGCTAGTTTGTCACGAGCGACCCTCACTCTTTTTGATTAAGCTGAAAACCCGTGTTCGTTGTTATTTAGTTTTCACACAATCCCGGATAGGTTCGACGACTAGGTAGACAGGTCACTTCCTCTAATATTCCAACCGTTCTTTGCTCATCACAGAGTGAGTCCCGGTGCTGTTTGTTATTGGAACGCGCTTGTTACTCTCTATCGTTTCGCATTGTAAGATTTTTATCGCGATGAAGAAAATGTTATCTATCAAAATACTATAATCTACTATTTTCAGTTTTACAGTTCAAATTTATGGACATTTTTTATTAAGCACTTTGTTAGGGAAATAATGTTACGACGACGTCGTTCTTCCTTTAAAAGCTATATTTAAAACTCTAAATATATAAGAAAGTTAATTAAAACGCTACATATAATCTACTATCTTCGAACCTAGGTTTCAAGCAGAATTCATTACAAAGGATTCTTTTACGGAAATAATAACGCAATTCTGTTCTCCTCCTTTTTTAACCTGCATTAAAGTTCTATATAATGGGGATACTAATTAACATACCTACCATAATCTATTACTTTCAAGCTCGAGTTTGCAACAAAATTTAAAAGGCTTTGTTAAGAATACCAGTTAGTAAGCCAACGTCGTCTTCCTTCGCAAGCTACGTTACAATTTTAAGTACGCAGTAGGAGCTTGTGCGAGGAAACTTGAAATGCCGTAAATACTCATGAAAGATCGAATTTTCTTTCCACGATAAATTTTTCCTAACCGCTCAACGACCTTCTCTCGTATTTTAGCCTCACCAAGAAGCCAACGCGTACTCGCGTCTTTTCTGTTTGCTATAAATTATCCCTCTTGCGATACCAGGTCTCGCCACGTTCCACGTTCCCCGCGATGCAATTACATAGTTACGAGAAAGAATTATTCTCGGAGATGATATTTTAGTTTGTTTTTCTATAGGGGATACCTAGCAGGGTTGCCTGTTGTTCGGAGTCTGCCAAAGTTTTACGACGCAACGAGCCACCTCATCGTCGAGGATTTTTCCGCTTGCTTAACGCTCGCGTTTGTTTATGTGTAGGAGATCGTCGTAAGAAGATCTGTCGTTACATAACGTCGGCCACTCTCCCGACAGAAACTTTCCCAAAACTTGGTCGTGAACAAAACGGTCTCCCAACTCCTCCGACAGAGACAACTTTCGATTTTCTCACTAAACGCAGTGTTCTCTCTCGTTTCAGATTTCGCCGTTGAGGTTTACCTTTGACTACTAATCGCGTCCGATGCGTTGTCACTCGGGTTGTCCATTTTTCTGAAACATAAAATTTCAGTGGATTATCCGAGCTTTCGTGCATATACGGTGGCTCGTGAAAAGCCGGCAAACTCTTGTATTCGTGCACAAACTAAAGTTGTTAGCTTTACATAAAATAACCGGTACCACGCGTTAGCATAACGTTGTTGCATAAAATGGCCGGTCGACGATGTGTTATTAAAGCTCAATCTGTGTTCAGTGAGTCTTCATCTTCGATTTAATTATTCATATTAATATTTTACCAAGCGTATGCTTACGATAAACTTCACTAAACCACTATAATCAAGATAGTCGTTTATCATTATGATGCCAATGAAATTTCAAAGAGTAGTACACAGAATATATTTATACTTGCTAACGTTCAAATACTTTTTCAGAGTCTCCAACGACGAGCCGCTGTATTAGAATCGAAGAAAATATATATCGTAATATCATCGAAGTAATTCATCGTGTATTTTCCGCTAACCATTTACACGTAATGTCGTGTTGCTGGTTTACACTCATCCATCGTGAACGTCAGCTTCATCGAGTCTTCAAGTAGAAAAGCTGCGCTATGTTACTATAGGGCAATTCGTTAACCTCGACTCACCTCCGGGATCTAATGTAATTTCCTTTGCACAAGACTATTTTCCCTCGACCAATTCCTTCCTTTTTCCACCTTCTTCCGTGTGAACGTGACAAGTCAAAGAAGTTTAAAGCCACGCAGATGTTTTACCATCCGCTACATTCCTAATCCTTTAGAGGCCAATGACTAAATGTACTCGATAGTTCGTATCATTAGAATTTTTTCAGTCTTGGTATGTCAAATATTCTTTGGTGTTATAATTCAGTCTGTTGGACAGGAAATTACGATTCAAATTCTAAATAGTTTCCGTATATAGCTTCTTGAGTATAAACCTTGTTAGGATAAAATGTCGAACGTTGCTCTAGGCAGAAATGCTTCATTCGCAGAAGGTATTGCTTTTTCATATAATTTATGTATTAATATCGCCCGAGGCTTCTTTCACGATATCTTTATCTTTTTCATAAACATGTATACGAATCGCGTCAGAGGTAGTTTAACGATAAAAGCTTCTCAAACACAGATATCGCGGAGAACCTTAAGAGAAACACGTAGTTAAGGGTACGAATTGTGTGGGTAGTCTCTTTAAATAAAATTTCAAATAAAAATGTTCCGCACATTGATCCAGCCCGTACGGTGTTTCTACCACGGATGCTTTATTTGTTCAATATTTATTGTCTATTTCCGCTTTAAAATAAAAAATAAAATTGTATCAAAACATTTTCAAAACATTTAATTCGTTTCTATTATCGTTGATATATCGAAGCACGTAATAAACACATTTTCGTCTAACATCGTTATTTTTGTTAGTGATTTTGTTATGTATGTCGTATATTACATTATACGATATAGGGTAAAATTACCTTCAAATTGTATGTTGCAGCAAAAGCGATAGTGGTAGTGGTGTAGCATCGGTGTCAATTCGAATCCATTAAAAGTCACTGTTTCACGTGGTGAATAATTCTCGTGAAAATGATAAACTTTGGAGAAAATACTGTGAGTAAATTATACACTGAATGCTCCTTTTTTTTTATGAAACTAAGTTATGAATTTTGTCTGCCTAATTAGTTCATTCGAGCACTGTGCGTCGTAGACGAAAACCTCCGCGGAGATTACCAGTGTCAGCTGCTATAAAAACTTTATTTTCAATCCCGTCGTTTAAAAGAGTGCCCGCTCACATAATGGAACCTACTTTCCACTTTTTCTCCATTTGATAAAATTGTACGACCGTGCGAAGCGTTCGTAGCAGACTCGTATGAAAAAATTCACGTCCAAGGATATACGGCGACAAAGAGAAGGAGGTCGCGAAGGAATTTACGCATTTTTCCTCGTGACGGAGTGCTTGAAGTGATTTAACGCGGGCTTACTCGTAGTAAGTCGGAGCAGCAAGATATTCGTTCTAACTCTGACGTATCTACTTAACACACGTATGTACGTGCGTTTCGTGCGTGACTTTTTGCCTTGGCAAGGGGGACAGAAAAATCTTTATACCGTGTCTTCCATAACAAGAATTGCGCAATTTAGTTTCAAAGTTGTAACTCCTTTTAAGAAAAAGTTTCACGGCTCTGACGTAAAACGACGTAAGAGTTGAACGGGGAAAGGATTCGCGGATTATTCGGTCCATTTGCAAGGTCTACGGTTCGAATTCCGGCTTTACTTTTAGTGGATTTCCATTGAGTGTTACTACAGAAGGATTAGGTATCGCGAGTAATTATGTGACTCTTTCTCTCTGTTTATGGGAACATAAACGAGATCTAGTCCGATCGGTAAATCGGTAATTAGCTTTTATGACAATGATTCGTATCATGAGATTCACAATTTTGTAATTGAATTAGATGCTACAGCATTGAAAATAGTTTTGCGTATATCTTTGAGACTAAAGGTGAGAAAGAATTGCGTATACGTAAATTTATGTAAAGTGGTTCACAAGAGAGTTCGTTCGTTATCCTTCACGACGCATAATTTATCACGAACGACGCAAAAGCAGCGAAATCGATGAATTAATCGCTTCGTAAATAATTATCGATTTTTGTTCCACGATCTGTTGATACTTTCTCGAAGCTCACAATTTCCTGAAGCCTCGTCTTGCATTTTTACTACGATGGAAATGAAATACTATATAGGAACGGCGCGTTTATTTCCGCTATAAATTACACCAAATGCTGGCACGCTCGTATCTTTGAAACGACGCGCGATAAACGCGGGAATGACGAACGAGTGATTCCAGGGATGAGATGATCCGAGCGGGAAACGTCGCGCGGATAACGTTGCACGCTCGGTCGTCGAGGAATTTTACGCAGACCCGTAAAACATTACGTGGTTCTTGAATCTTTACTTACGAGACTAATCGGTAAAAAGGAAAAGGCCGACCAACTTCGTCATAACAAGGGAGCAAGCATTTGCAGAATGTCAGGGGCGAGCCGCGTAATTTCACGGTCGCTGCGATTCATCATAGGTCACCGTGTCTTGCAGGAAGCTTTAATATATTCCAATTTCTTGAATAAGTCATAATCACCGGACAGGAAGTAAATAACGCCCGAAGCCCAGACGAAGAACAACTTGGAATAATAAGAAAAGTAATAAGAAGAAGTTATTATAAAAGTTGCCGCGAGCCTAAAATGTTTATGACGTAATCTAAGTTTGTTTCTGTTGGCTTTTTACCAGGAAATAAAAAGAATATGGGTACCCGCCAGCATCTTTAATTTCAAACTCGAGTCTTTCGAAAATAATGCATCACACACAAAAGTTGTATTCGACATTTCTGAATTATTTCTCCACGAAAGATCATCCTCTTTTTCATCGTTTTTTAATATTGCTAGGGCATTCCATTCTAGTAATAGAAATAATAGCATAGCCTGGAATCCTCGATTAGGAAAAGATCGACATTTTAAAGAGGATTTACTTATCTGTTCGACGTCATTTACTGTTTGACAAGTCGTGACGCGAGGTCGAGGCTGAGTCAATTTGCTGTATCGTGTACCGTGCGATTTACGCGCATCCTATCTCATTTAGAGGTGAATTTCGCAATGCACCGCCAAGAGCCGGTGTCTCGTTGCACCCACTGCGTTGTTTCAGGAGCCACTCGACCGCATGCGAAATTCTACAGCTAATTCACGTTGCACAAAGCGCCCGAAGACCTTCGTGACGTGTGGAACGTGCGCGCGGAATTTATGCCACGTAGGAGTACCGTTGAACGTGCACGGAAAGTCCACCTACGAACCTCTTTGCTTCTTTCCTTTTTCTTTCTCTAACCCGTTTCGAAACTTTCGACTATAGGTATGATCGACACCCACAATCCTTTACTAGGATTGCCACTCCCTACGATATTCTATTTCGGTGATCGTGGCACACGTTGAAAGCGAGAAGTTCAGAATTTGCAAGTTTACATATTACAAGAATAAAATATTCCATGGATTATAAGAATTAAAGAAAAATCCAACTTTGAACTTTATTAGCTAGGAGAATTCGTTGGTAAAAACTATGTTTCAGCGAAGGAAATTACCATCGATATCTCTGGCATCAATTTCATATTTTCAGATTAATTAATTAAACATTAGCGGAAAGTAACAATAAAATTAACATTCGGTAAAAAGGTTTTCACACTTGTGGCTAGTAATTAGAAATATTCGCAGCTTGGTCGCATTTATTTCTACGCGCATGGAAGGACTATGTCGCTTTTGCCAAGCGGTTTAATCCACTGAAACATGCAGCGTATTACCTCGTCTGTCAGTCTCGTGTATATCCTTAAAATTTGAAATTGAAGATGTCCGGAACATCACTCGTTTTTCACTTCAATTTCCTAGTGTCTTCTTACATCTTCGTCAACTCCTAACGGGAACGCTTCGAACCGCAAAATATTTCCTTGAAAGTTTCGCAAGAAGTTTATGGTCAAACGCCCGAAATTCATAAAATTGTGTACGTAAATGGCTGTATGTTGAACCGATGGGAACACTGTATCTTGTAGCTTTTCCAACGAGGAACACGACAGGGAGAGGATATAACCGACTATCTGTCGAAAAGATAAAAGATGACGATGTCTTTCCACCGTGAAAAAGGCTCGAACATTTCCACGATGCGCTCCCTTGCGTACATACTTCTACGCATTCGAGGAGCAATAAATACTTTCGTTTTAGTGATGGGGACAGGTGCGAAAATATGCAAAGGAGAGGAGGAAACAAAGTGTATACGTAGATGGGACAACCATTATGGGAATTACCATTCGAGGTTGCGGACGATATACAGAACAGAATTCGCTCGTGACTTCTCTCGAGACAGGGCTTTTTGATTTTTATCACATTCACTGTGGACCCGATTTTCATTTCCTACAATACTATATCGTTGACAGTGACACGTTAAATGCTTATAAATATATAAAACACGCGATACATATTATAATTCGTTCAAATGTATGAAATTAATTATACATTTCGTTATATGTTTTAATTGAAAATAATACGATCCACGTGAACGAAAATCAGTGGATTCGCTGGATTGGAAGATGTGGGTTCGCTCGGTTCGTTGACGTAAAATGAATTTTTGCTAAGCGCTATCGATTTTCAAGACTGCTGTTCTTTCGATACGATTGGTTCTTTCCTTTTTAAATATCCGTTTGAATTTTTCTTTGAAATTCGACGTTGCAATGTTTCTACTGACTAATGAAATTGCCTATTTATCTCCTTTTTACGTTCGCCTTCTTTAGAGGGAAGGATATTGAAGGAAGGGATTAATATTAATTGAATGAAACGGTTCAAGGATAAAACGAATCAATTCTTCTACGTTTTTGCAGCGAGCTTTTACGCTTTCGCGATAACAGCCTGACCTTGTCCCCGTCTTATCTGTACCGGGAACTTTTTTTTTTAATTCACCCGGCGAACACGCATTAAAGAACTACTTTGTATCGAATGAATCGGTGCACGAAATGAAATCTCCTGATTTATTGAGATTTCTTTGCTTCGCTCGTTGCTATCGACGCAAGTTTCCTTCTTTAAAGCGAGCAGAATGTTGGACCTCGAGCCCCTTTTTATTCATCTCCGCGTTACATCGTGCCATTGTCGATCGATTTTATTACGAATTCCGTGAAATCGGAAACCCTTTATTTTTGACTCGATCGCGTTGACATCGATAGCTCGGAAATGTTCGCTGTTCTTTTCTAACAAACCGTATTTCCAAATGTATATCCAGTATTTTACAATTTCGAAGCGAATGTAATAACTGTTCAAAGACCTTTTACCTTCTGTAAATATCTGATCGTTTTTACTTACGTCTACGTGTAAAACAAACAGCATATTGGATTGACCTCTTGCCATACTTTTGCGAGTCTGAGTCGCGATGAGAATTTTGAGCCAAACTTGAATATCACGAGTCAGGCTCGTAGTCTTAATCTCGGGCCAAGTATGATTGTATCGAATGGTGTCTTTTTCTAAACACGGCCGCGCCTATCTTCGCACTCAGTCGCACGATCTCATGTTTCAAGTTGTGACACTCTGTCTCCGTCGCTTTGGTTCTTTTCCTGACCATTCGGGTGCAATATTTTAGCCCGGATTCTTCCGAGTTAAATGGTATGGCAAGGGGTTAATCCATCCCAAGCGGGATTTACAGCCTTTCCTTCCCGTTTGTAACTACGTTTTGTAATTGCTTGAAAATCCAACGTGTTACGGAACGCGTCGTGATCGTTATGCGTATAAAAATAACTGGATTATCCGAATGACGAAAACAAATTATGGTTGATGGTGTTGTAGATTCGCTATCGTTTTTGTAACAGATGGCGAGTTCCTCTTTGTAGCGGGCAAAACAGCTAATAAACGGTATTACGATGTTGCTGAATGGATACAGATGCGTTCGAATTATCGCGTCTCTAACTAATTTACACTTAATCGTGATCGAAGCAATAGAGGGCGAGTATTACGGTTGCTCATTATTTGTATTCCGTTTTGGTCCTGGTAATACGTGCTGGATATAATGAGCTATACAGAGATTCGCAATTACTGTAAAGTTCCAATTAATCAGCAGTCACGATGGTTGTAGATAAATATGTTAATTCTTTTTTTCGGGTTTGTTTGAGAAAGCATAAAGTAAATCTCGATCGCTGATAATTCACGCCATAATTATCTACAAGCTAATGAGCTAATTAAAAATCGTTTAAGATCAACTGGAAATTATTTATCGTATAGACAGAGCTGATTTTTCTATCGTTAATGAGATAAATCAATACGATGACTACAAAATCAACTAAAATGCTCTAAACTATATATACTGTACTAACGTATACATTTTTGGTGTTTGCGCATTCATGGAAAATATGAAAATACGCAAAATATTTCAAGTAAAATGCAATATTTGCGAGGTAAAGCAACCTTCTGTCGCTAATAATCCATGCAAGCGGTTAATGTAACTGTCGCTAACGAAATAACGTAACAAATTAAAAAACGGAACGAGCAATTGGTTGTAAACTCGGTCTCGTCGATATCCTTTTTATTAAATCGGTACTAACAAAAATTCTATATTATCGACGAAATCACTTACTATCAATACCAAGCAAAATTCAATATCAATTATTGCGCGAATGGCTAATCGTATCAATACTTCGCCGTTGAAGTTAACGCGTAACGTTACAATGGGAAAAGAGCTCGTTCCATCGAATGGAATGTTGCCCGAATAAATGAAAAACAAATTAAAAAGATATTGCGATTCTGTTGCAACGCGTTGGATAAATTTACGAACGACGTATTGAAATAACTATGAAAATATGAGAAATAGCTCGCGAATTACAGACACTCGTATACAGGTAGTATACCTATTCGTTAGGCCAGATGCTACGATATTTCCTTTATTTAGGAATATCACATATTTTCTTTTTCCTATTAATAATGAATCGTCTACTGTGTTCCTTCGTACACATACATTTTGTTCAGACACAAAATACCTGCTACATTTTACGGTATTAAATTGCTGGTGCCGGAAGCCGTCGTTGAAATCTACCGCTTTGATACCATGAGCGCTTTGATATTTAAAAACGTTGAAACACGAAACATTGAAATCTTGTAACGTTACAGATTTTTATAATTTTTCAAATATTCAAGACTTCAATTATAGTTGATATTCGAATTTAGTTTCCCCCTTTGAACCAACGAGATCTCACTTTTGCATATGAATAACGAAGTTTGAAGTAATCAACGTATCAAAAGAAATGATTTATTTTTGAATTAAGAATTCATGATGGCTCCAGGGACCTTCTCAATAGTGTCATAAACACTTTATCAAGATCTTTGGAAATTATTTTCAAAGAAGTAAATAGAAAAACTTTTTTTTCTATTATATACGGATGTTCTTTCTTTATTTTGTTGGTCGCGTTCATTTTTGTTACACCGTGTAATTTCTATTTTCACCAAGGTTTTTGCTTTGCTGGTACCGACGGTGGTTTTCTTTTTCTTCTCCGGCGGACGTGAATTAGATAGTCGCAATTAATCAGGCTCGTATCCTCCGAAGCTTGTAACTTCGGAAAATGACCATTTTGCCCCTGAACAGGCTTCTATTCGTAATTTCTGAGCAATTTTTATATGCGAGATACGATCGCGAGAAAATTACCGCCATGAATATTTAAAGGTTGGGAGGATGACCCGTGCCGAAAAAGAACGTCGAATTTTACTAAGTATACACACAGCCAATTCTTCCTTTAATATTTGAATACATTCAAGTGACCTCAAACACGACACGTCTGACTTTGAAGCGAGCTTAACTGGAATGACGATGAGCTTCACGATCTTCTGTGTTGTTCAAATGACTGACGGAAATGGACACGCCCTCGATGAAGTTTCGTGACTATCGGGTGAGTATAATCCGAAATAACGCGACTTAGGCGATCTGCTATGAACTTCGATTGATCGTAATCGTAAATGACAACACGATCTCAATTATTTTCGTGACTTTGATCGACTAAGATAAATAGTCACGCGACGTTGAAGGATCGCCAATGTATTATATTTAGCAGAATAATTTGAGAAACATTGGACGACTGTTCTTCGTTAGCTTTATGTAGTTTCTTTAACAGAGCAGATAGCGAAATCAAAGTTGTCACTAAAGCCAACTATACGATAGCTTTGGTCACGTTTCGCCATTATTATCTCGGTTCGAGAGTATTGGACACTACGCCGAAGATTCAGCGATTATTATGTTGATAATTAATTATAATAAAATCAAATATTTGCGACCGAAAGTGGGTGTCTTTCTGTCGATTTAGACATTATGTTCCTCGTTCCATATATCCTCCAACATATTACACGTAGATCCGGTTTCCAGGATTTCCGGATAAATTAATTAACCTAGTTTAACAAATGCCGACGCCACACCTGCGACTTTTAACTTTTCACTCAGCGGCAGCATTGAATTTTCCTCCGTTATTCCTGTTGCTAAATCGAGTGCGGAATTTGGTTCCACGTCTGTTTGTTTTGCTGAGAACTCCACTTTATACCAAGTTGTTACACGGAGCTTAGCTACGTTCAATTACATTCAACCAAACCACCAGGAATATCATTCGAGCAACATACTTCGCTTTCAAAGCATCGCGATTCTCCGTTGACACGGTTAAATAATCGAACTTTTCACGACAGAGCTCCATTGTAGCTGGATCACGACACCGCGTATCTTTCGCGCGAGCTTCGGTCCGTCGCATTCGACGTGGTCTGCTTTCCCTGATCCGCGCACACCAACGAACCACAAATCAATTAGTACGTTTAATTAGACGTTCTTGCGCCTCGTACCCTCTACAGGCGGAATATTTATCTCCGCGGTAAAATCTGTGGGCGGTAAATAAGCTGTCTGGTAATTTTCTCACGTCGATATCGAAAGTTTCTTGATAATATCCAACGGCGATTCTGATGTCACAGCTACTTTAAAACGCGTATTCGCGTCGCGGTATCTTCAGCTGTAAATTTGTGTTACATATTTTCATAAATTCATGTCACATAAATTCAGCGATGGCTCGGGTCACCATCGTAACTTTCGATATCTACGATATGGAAGGAATATGTATTTATTAGTTTCTAGAATCGACGTATTTGCATTTTCCTATGTTATTTTAGAATCGACAGAATGCTGGACGTTTAATTCATATTTAAACGCTTTGACGTTTCTCGATCAATGGCGATACACGTACGGCGATTACAAGAAATGCCGACAAATACAATTTATTTTTATTTGCTGAATAATCAGGAACATTGTAGAAACTAGTCGTTTTAAAAGCATGCCACGTCACGGTATTTCGAAATACAATCACATAAAATTCTCTCCTCGACGGCCAAACGACAATTGGATTCGAGCTACTCGCGAATACCGTGACACGAGAGCATCGTATCGATCATTTAGCTCCTCTGCTTTTGACTCGCCATTTTATGGGTTATGTTGGCGAAAGATCCACGCTATCGGATGTGTCCCATCAGCGCAATTGGGTTCCGCTCGCTATAATCGAGGAGACCCAAAACCTCCACGAAAGCCACCGTAATGGTAGATCGATATACTTTTAATGGAGATCCTCCACTTCGATAGTCGCCCCTGACAATTCGACGATTCTACTTTTGACTCGTTTCGTTCCAGTTGGACTGGAATGTCGAATGAGGGTACACTCGAGCCAGAACGAGTTGTACTTGAGACGTATTAATCCGAGTTCGTCGATCTAATACGAATTTTATTTCTTTGCGACGCTGTAAAGAAGGGAATGAAAAATAGGATAGGACTGTTAAATTGTGTTTCGTTCAGAGCTAATCAGTAAATTCCTTGGTAAGGGAAACTTTATTCCCCGAGTAATTAACTTCTCTCGCGTTGCAGACTACCGAGCTTATCTTTCAGTCAACTGGTTGGTATGATGAAAATGTAGATGATACCGTAAAGCCTCGATAGTTTACAAACGCAACTATCTTCTAACAAGATTTACATTATGTAAAATCGCAAGTGACAAATATATATGGAATATATGTATGGAAATAGTTATGGAAATGATCACTTTCCTATGGCTTTGCCAAGCAGGTAGGGTCGAGGGTCAGATGTGGCCCGTAGTTTGTCATCGCTATTTTAGATGTTAGAATAGCAAAGGCTAGGTTGGAAATTGTATATCTAGGAAGAGATAGCAGAATGAGTGCTTGCTATGAGAACTATTTTCTGTGAAAATTACTTCGGTAGTTAGTAGGAAAATACCGTCTTTCTACGTTTTCTCTTTCTTTTCTTCCGTCAAAATCGCGGTTCTTCTCGCGGAAGACGAGACACGGAGAAGTAGAAAACCGGATCTTATTTGCTATGTTCGACGGTGATCATTGGTCGTGACATTGGCTCCTTTAGGAGGCTCTCGCTCGGAACGGAAACGAGGTAAAAGGTCGGCGTAACGTGGAAATTGTGTGTTAATAGAATCGCGAGCCGGACATTATCGAATTGGTGTTCTCGTTGCGAGAGCTCCGTTTCCTCGATGCTTACATGTTCGAGTTTAACCAGTAAACGACGTCGCTTTGTTAATTCCTCAATTTCGCGATCGTTTCTTCGTTAAACAGCGACCTTTTCGGTGGCTATAGGATCTTGGTGATTTTTAATTTCGCGATTTCATCGATCGTAGATTACAGATTGTGTTCGATTGACTCGCGATCTTGTTAGCGAGTCTCGAATGAATCATTGGCAAACGTGATTTCCTTCGCGCGATTTTTATTCCTATCACGTTCAAGTATATTTTTCATGGAATCGTACCACGCAACGCCATTTCTATTCAGATCGGAGCTGCCATTTTATGGCATTTCGCGTTTCACAAAATATATGATGAAATTATATTATTATTGTACTATAAAGCTTGTTATTTTTTAGTCGTTTTAATTTCTGATGATTGAGAAATCGATTAGACTTGTTCTCTCCATGTTTCAAATTCTACCTGTTTGACGCAATCGCTTTAAAGGTTACCAGTTTACCAGAGTTTCTCGGGTCAAGGTTATCCTAGCATGATAATGAGTCTTACGGTTTAACACGCCGTGTAATTAATTTCTTCGAGCATTTTTCGGTAGTTCCGAGAACGAGAGTTCATTCCTTTTAAACTTTCTTCGTATTCCTTACAGTATTACCATATTGTAAACATTAAGATAAAACGAATGTAGTAGCACAGCGAGTAGTAGCTGTAACACAATCTGTTAGCCAAATTTTACGATGCAAATGTACTCGAATATCATATACACCCTCTTCGCACTGGAAAGCAGATGGTAGACGGGAGCTCGTAACGCGGAGCTGGCTAACGACGATAACAGTAAGAAACAGCCAATTCCAGTGAAAGCGTAGATCGTGTGAGATACAGAAAATTTGATCGCCAGTGTCGCCTATTAGTCTGATCACACCATGCTTCTTTTCGTCTTTGATGCCTCCTCCGTGTCTTTCCGCGATTTCTCGAGCGATCGGGCAATGGGCGTGGCCGTGATCGTAAATCGTTAGGGAAACCGCGGGAATCATCCGTTTCGAACCATCGTCGACGATATTAATCGGCAGACGTTGTAGAAAGGATCGCGTGCTTACCTGTCTTGCGTGTCGGTAGGCTGTAGCTGTGGCAACGATTGGGTCTGCTGTAACCTTTGAGCTCGATTCTCCAACGCGTGTGTTGTTTCCTTTTTGCACGGATCTCGCACTGCAGACTCTGCGATCGTTTCCACGACGTGCCTTTTCTTCTCCATCTGCGACAGGATAATGGAAATTGCTTTTAGATCGCGTAGATTGGGTAATTGAATTCGGAAGAGTGGGCAGATGGGTAGTTCTTGTCGTAGATTGATAATTTGATTCCGTTTAATATAACGTTTTCGGTATCCTCGCTTCGTTACTTCGATATTTGCTTCGAGGATACTGCGGTTGGTGGATCGTGGTTGTTCGTACATTTGCAGGAAGAATTAAACGTGTGAAAATGCACGTTATACGTGAAAATATACAATATATATAACGTAATCGTCGATTATAACGTTTAGATTATAACGATTCAGATTATAACGTTCGATTATAACGGCGAGACAAATACGTATTTCAATTGCACTGTTTTGAATTTTCTTTGAACTGCTTTTTCAATGAATTTGCATAAACAGTTCGGTCTAGTGATTGGTATGAGCATCGCAGTAATGCTATATGTAATTTGAAGATGTAATTATTTAGAAATGAATTTGAAATTTGAAATTGAAACGACGATTTATCTCGAATATATATTTCCGTTTGTCACTGTGAATGATTCGACCATGCTGTATCAGAAATGTGACTCGATTTTCAATCTGTACGTGTCCGTAATGGTTTCCGAATGTCTTCGATCCGATTTGAACGATCTTAGGACCACGTTCGAATGATTTTTGAACGATAGGTTTTCGAATATCTTCGAATCAAAGAATTCAAAAGCTAGCAAGTTATTACCGTATGGTGTTTCTCATTTATGAAATGGTTTCTGTACCGTAATGGGGTAAAGAGACACCCGATGTTCCACAGAATCCGACGACAGCTCCGTGATTTCTGCTTCCACGTGTCTCTCGTTCTCAGCCATATTTCCGTTCTCTTCTTGGCCACAGAGGCCTAGCAAACAATGAAAGACCACGCACAAAACTTACGAATCGTTGTTCGCTCGACACTCGACAAAATTGTTTAACCGAACACACGATTTTCCACGTTCATCGATTATCACGCGCTTATCTCATTATTCTGATATATCAAATTGTTCTTTGATTATCGAATGGAGACTCTGGTAGCGAAAACCTTAGGAACCGTGGTTCAAGTTCGAGGATAAACGAACCTGTGTCATGGACACCGAACGAATCGATTGTTTCAATTAGTCGATTGAATGCAGGGTAATCTAAGAAGGGCAAATATATACTTTCGTTGAAAGGAAACCGTCAACCGTTGTCGAAAGAAAACCGTCAATCGTTGTCGAAAGAATCAGGAGAGAGAAGGTATGGCGTTTGGTGTATTAACGTTCGGACTATCAAACAAACTGACCGATGTCGCGTCTCTTGTTTTCGCAAACTGTTAAAAAGGAGCAATTTACGAAAATGCCCGCAAACAGTATGGGAATGGATGACGGCGAACGTCAGTGAGGACGCATCTTTATAAATTCGACGGAATTTTCTCTGAAACAAGTTTCCCTATCTGTGGCTCGGTATGAAACGACTAGTCACGAGTCACCAGAGGATGGTTCCCCGCTTGTAGAGTAAAATTTCCCTAATCGTCGATAAGAAGTTTCGCCGAGAAGAGTCGATCGTTGGGTAGTAGCACTCGCCGAAACGGATCACCTTGTTCTGATAAATCTGATATCGTTTGGATCGGGCGTATCTTTTAAAAAACTTGCTGCACCAAACAAACTCTTTTTAAGAGACGTTCCATCTTGCATTTCTCCATTTGACTGGAAACCCACGAGTATCATACGTTCTCGTTGAAATATCGTCAAGCCGTACGAGAAATTTATGTGACCAGAAGAATAATTTGTTCCAATGGAACCATTCTAAGGATGTCTAATATTCTGCCGAGATCGGTGTGCTTTTTGTATCCACGGAAGTTGGGTTTCGCCTGAGGACGGCCATTCGATATCGTGTCCTGGCAAGCCCTTCCTCGTCCATTCTCAACATAATCAAAGCGTGTCACATGCTATCTGCAATATCTCTTGCTCCATCATCATAGCGTTGATCTTTCGAATTAATTTGACGTAATTCCTATTTAATGGAATTCCTAATATAGAGCACGAGGGATGATACATTGGAATAATAATGAATTGGGGACTTCGTGTCGTAGAAGTATCCGGTTCTATGGGTAAAATGGATAAAATGGTTGAAAAAAGCTTTCGATAAGCTTCGATAATATTCGACGCTTTCTCGGAGGCCTCCCGAGCCCCTCTCGTTTCAACTCGTGCTTAGAGGAAAGTAGCCTCTGTCTCTCATTGAAAACTCTTCGGGGATGGTCTTGCTTGCGTCATCTGTATCCTTTATTCGGCACGATCAAAAGCGAGTATGGAACACCGCGAGTGGTTCTTTGTTATCTCTAGTCCCTCCACATAATTTCGTAAATGCTTAAACGCGTATTTGAGAGATAATTGAAAAATCGCGGAGAAAAATTCTTTGCCGCTCGTAGTTTTTAGAAATCCTCAGAGACGCTATCCTCTGGGAACGTTGTGAGGAAGAACAACGCGTTGTTACGGTTATGATCCGTCTACAAAGAGTTTTCGTATGTCGCAAAAAATCTTCCGTTTGAAATCAAAGCGGACTGTTCACGCACTTTCTCTGAAAATAATGTGACTAACGCGATAGTCCGGCAGAAAGTTCTTCGTATATTTTTCTGCGTGCCACCTTCGTCGTTTATTTAACGTCTATGAAAACGCATTGACTACTCGCGTAGTGTCCTTGCGTAAACTTAAATCGAGCTAAATACGATTTGCTTGGGAACTCGAAGGTTTTTGGGTAACGTGCCAAAACTTGTAGAGTTTATTTGATAGCTTTCGTTTGAGTGTTTATTTCATTCAATTATGTGATTCTTTAGCGATAGAAGGATGAATCGGGTCAAAATACAAAAGTAGGAGGAGTATAAACAGGATTTTCAAAGTAGAAAAAGAGAAGATAAACTGTTGATCGATTTCACGATATTTGAATCATTCGACTTCTTAATCATCGAGATTTCGATTCCCTTTTACCAGCGAAAGTGGTTAAAACATTTTAGAACGTTACGAAAAGAACAACGTGAATTGCCATCAAGTCAGTCTATCGCTTTAAGGTCAGCGGTTCGTCCGTTGCTCTCGATTTACATAGAACACGCTGTAAAGCCTCGAAAGAACGTTTTAAGTCTGGCATAATGTTGAATTCTCGGCGAATCATGCCGGGTAATCCATTGCGAATTTCTTCACGCCCCGTCAAGTCTCAGAAGAACCGTGAAATTGAACGTAGTACGTCAAGCTTCTCTGATATTCTCTTTATATGTTTCAACTCTTTCTGCTCGCGTTTATACTAGTACGATTATCTCTATGTTCTGTCTATATTCATTCTTGCATGGAACTCCGCTTTTTCCAATTTCAATTTGCTACGATTTCGTTCCAGTTATCTCCGAACGGTTTTAAATGCTTTGCGTCACAAATAAATTGGATGTTTAAGTAAATTTGTATTTTTACGAATTAAGCTAGAGAAGTGAAAAGTAAAAAAGATACAGTTTAAATATCTATTGTTAGAAGAACTTTGATCCAGTCGTTTCATATATCTTTATATATCATGTGCATTCCGTGTATTTTTCGCATTTTGTATGCCCCGTTGTCGTGACAACGAAACTGAAGCATTCCAATCCTTTTTCACGGATTTGTACGAAGAATTTCCCATACAAATCTCAACGAAAGACACCGCGTTTCGGTGGAATGCAACAAAAAGGTGACGAGTTCTAACTCGAGCCTTTCTTTCCAGGAATCCTCGATCTCTAGATTGCTCTTTCTTATTGTATTCAAACAAAACTCGCTATACATTTGCATCCAAACTCATAAATGCTGCTTTCCAAAGCGGATCAAAGCGTAAGAAATATCTAGTATTATTTTGCAGCGATACGTTTCTGGAAATTTCACATTGTTGTTACACATTGTTTTATTTGCCTCGTTTTATTGGAAATTTCAGTTTTACGAAATACGAAAGTCATCGAACACTTGTAGATACCTTTGGTGAATATGTTATGTGCAATATACGAATATTTAGAAATTTCGTTAGTACTATTACTCGCGACTGTCATGACTATATTTATCAAACTCGATCAATCTGCAAAATTTACATAGAAGCCACAAGATATTCGATGCGAATATATGATGTGGAAAACAATAGTTCGACCTTCTGTCTGTGCTTCTATCTCGCTAATGAAAAAGATGTGAAAAATAAGGATGGAAACAGAGCGCTCTTTCAATTGGCCACGGATGTAAATCTATCGAGACAGAGTCATGGCAATTGGAATTCTCCCGCATTGCTGGGAGTACCTTGCGGTTTTACCGATTTAATCGTCGTTTTCGTTCTCGTTCGCCTCCCTTTATTCATCCTGGAACGCCATTTCGTGCCGAAAAATTGTGTATTAAAAATAAAGGGAACAAATGAAACGAAGTGGACGATTCAGTGACAAAGCTATCCAACGATCTTTGATACGGAATATAGAGAACCTCGGATTAGTTGCCACTTTTGTAGACACATTGTTCCATTGATTGAGTTATTCGACGCTTTGTGTATCACTGGATTACTCCTCGAAAGTTGTTTTTACAACGGAAAAAACTACCAACTACACGGATTCTCGTGTTTTAGTATGTTATTTAGAAAATAAATAATGAAGTATTTCTGGAAGCTTTTGTTTCTTCGATTAAATATCAGAACGAGTGCTACTTCTTCGGATATTTTGTTCGAAGATCATAGAAGAAGAAGATAATAAATTACATTTTCATACTCCCGTCTAGTCATCAAGTACAATAGCACAAATACGATAATACAAATTCATACATTTTTGCGTATTACGCGAGTTCATCGCATTTTCATAGCTCTTAATTTTTCATAAGTACATAAAGATGCACAGTCTAACAATACAAATATTATAATTAAATAGAATTACCCGTATATAAAGCGGTTGGGATGGAAACGAGGTTCGAATTGTTTCAGTCAACGAGTAGAATATTTGATCGTTCGCGCGAATTTAACCTATTTTTTTAACATCCTACAATTTCCTTGATCAAATGTTGGACGATTGTGCCGCGCACTTTTTACGTTCGTATAAAGTTTCGTTGATTCTCGCTCTCTAACCAACGAACAACGATGGGAGAATGTGATGGAAGGTCCGATGGAAGGCAAGACAAGTCTCGGTCATTAAAGAGAGCCATCAATCAGGCTCGAGAAATTAGCTGGAAGACAGGAAAGTATATAACGCGAAAAGCTGATCCAGTCTATTTTTGTGCCACTGCTTAGCACGTGTCTCGTAAAAGCATCACGAATTTTCGAGGATTTCCACTTTATTCCTCTATGAAATGTGAATGTGATACACGTGCAGTCGCGTACACGCTGGTCCTTGTATATCTTAGGGAAACGAAGAAAAGATTCTAGTCTAGAAAGGAAAACAGCGAAAACGCGTGGGCGTGGAGATAAAAAGTATCGACGCGCGTTCAACGAGATAAGGATCGTTAAACTAGAAAAATTGTTTTACGGCGAGTGTACATGATTCGTAGATAGAATTCTTTCTTCGAGAATTTGAGAAAGAAGATGAAAAGAAAAGATTTTAGATTTCCTCGGCCTATGGATGTCAGAAATGCTTCTAATCCGTGAAAATTTATATAAACAATTTGAATATTGTCTAATTTGTTGGAGATATAGCGTACGGTAATTGGTAATTACCGTGCGTGTACCTTTGGTTTTCTTTTAACTGAAGCATAGCACTAAAAAGTATAAAGATATAATGGTCACGTAAATGTACAATCAAAAGTTTGGAATCACTGTTCTACAGAACTGTAAGTTCTCAAAGAAAAGTTAAGTTACAGTTTTGTTACCTTAGAAAGTTCTTTAACCGAATATCTATTTGAAACGTTAAAAACAATTATTTTTTCGTACCTGTGACAATTTCGTTTCTGAAGAGGTTAAACGCAACGCGTGTGCCATTTGTCATTTGAAAACGAGCAGATGATCGTTACGTAAATCGTCCAGGTACATTCGATCGGTTACAGACCGTTGGTTATCACACTGGAAGTACTTTGCGTAAGATCACGTAATACTAGCAGCCGTAATCGGACACAAAGCCTATCTTGATTAACCGATTGTCAGGTAAACACGGTTCCGTACTCCATATCCGTTAATTATCCACCGGTGTCTCTCAGAGGCTCAGTCGAGTAATTAAACCATAATTATGAGGTAACAGATTTTTCGACGATCCTAATTGTCACAATCGATGCATTATGTAAGGCAAAACATAGTCACCGTGATAAACGGCCAAGGTCTCCGATATGGAGTTACAATTTAATCGAGTTTGTATCGGAGAACTATCGATTATTAGATGCTCGTTAAAATACGAGGTCCTCTTTCGCTCCTTTTTCTGTTTGTACCTTTCGCTGTTCGATTCCGGCGAAAAAGTTGCCGTGTTGTTTTTCCCGCTGTGACTCCAGCATCACAGACTTCGCTTAACGAACCTCTACCTCTCGAGGAGAAACACGTTTCATAAAATTCTTTTATCGAAGCATCCTGGTGAGTGGAAGACGAAAAGCACTCGCTGATAGATTAGTTGCGAAAATATTGTTCGCGCAACAGGATTGCATTCTGTTCTTCAAGTATAGCGTAGTTAAGAAAATTTCACGTAGATCTAACAATTTGGAAAGTGGATTCTAAGAATAACTGCTATGCAATTTACTATTTTCCATACAACGCACATATATTATGATATTTCAATTCACAAACGATCTTTTTATCTACTTTTCTGAGATTCAGGCTATCGTATAAGATACGTACAATTCTGCATGTTAATCAAATCAAAAAGACAATTATCTTGTATCTTTTTTTTTTTTTTTTTTTTGAGAAATGTAATATATCTATGTAACCATTGAATATTATGAGCTATTCATGAAACGATATCATACACTCAGGATTATTTGTTCGCAAGTATCTTTGTTATATCTTTCGAAATCATGCTTGAAGTTGAAGAAGAGCTAAATGTACACGTATTTCTCGATATACCTCGAAAGTATGATTTACAATTTCATTATACCTCTTCCATTAACTATACATTTTTTACCTTAAAGAAACTTTGTCCTCCTGTCGGAATACAGATAAACCACCATTACGAACAGAACAAACTTGCTCTCTGATTCAAATTCTAAATAGGAATACCGAATGTAGGTCTGTAATCCAGATCTGTCTAACACGTAGCTTGAACTTAGACTACATTTCGTTTGCATTCAATATCGTGGCTGATGAGTCGTCAACTTTGACGGCTAGAACTTTCTCGTTAGTTACCTCAGGCCGATCCTTGCAATTTACGTAGATGTTCTCGTTACGCGAAGTTGAGTCGACGATAACACATCAACCAGTTGACGACAATGGTCGAATGTTCACGAAGGTGCCTAAAACGCGTTGAATTTACGACGGAAGTTGGCTTAATCAATTCCTCGCGAATAGAATGAGCTGTCGCGCGCGAGAACGCCCACGAAATTTTCAACGTATAATCCTTACGCGAGAGATTTCGTAATTCCGTTGCATTACGCTGGATCGTGGCAGCCGACAGTCCCGCTATTTTTCCAAGGGATTAAAACGATTTAGGCTGATGATCAAACCCGTTAATAATTCAAGCGCACGACCCTCGAGCTCGCTATTAGTTAAAAAACGTCCTCTCGATGATTAACGACCGATACAGTACAGAATTGGGTCGAAAAATTTTCTGTACTTTTTTTTGGTCATTGAAAGGAAAGAAATAAATTTAAATATAATTTCTATTAATTAGTTTTTAATGCAATTTTCGATATTCATTTATCTGATGATCCATTTAAACTATCTACCGATTGTTTCATTTTTATTATGAAATTATACTTTATCTGTAGTGGGATTATACGGGTTTTAGATTCGGTGTATCGACTATTTTTCCTGTATGAAGGTTTTATAAAGATTTAAACGAACTACCGAGCGACTGTGAAAGTTGCCATCGCTATAAATATTATCATCTAACACTTGTACGAAATAAATCTCTAACGGTGCATTTTGTAATGTTTCGAATAATTCATCGATCAAGTTTTCAACAGTAGATAATTTTTCAAGTAATATTACACCACTTTTTTACAGACTTTCATTATTACAAAATATATTTTTGCCCATCTCGCATCATTTTATATTCTCTCTCTTATCATGCTTCGAAAAGGTTATTCTTTTTCTGGTTCAAATATACGTACATTTCAACTAAGACTTATGATTTATGGAAATCCCTGAATAAAATTGCGAATATATAAATCTGATGACAAAACTTTCCGACTAACTTAACACAAACATACATTAGCGTTATATAGCGATAAATCGGTGAAATTCTACGCAATTAGCGATTAGCTGGACGATTAGATCTCTTATTTAATCTTCGATGCGTTCACGTGCTTCTCTAACTAAACTGTCGATGGTCTTGTTGACTTTAGAATGTAAGGTGAACTCTCAGGAGAATTTCCCTGATCTCCAGAGATTAGAAAGCATAATTAATTGCGAATTAATTCGAAGACACGCGTCGCGAGATTAACGGTGAATCGAATTCAGACAGCAGAGACCATCGCGTCTCTCTTATGGTTGATTCGGTGAATTATTCGTTTCTCTAACGGCGAGCTATCAGACAAATAAATTTCTAAAGCAGGGCAGACTTCGCCTACTCGGTTTTTGGGCCGTCTTAAAATTCCATAAGCCATGGTATCCTGTTTGCTCATACATTTTTCATGAGCGTGTTTGCGCAAGAACAGTGAGATGCTTCCTGATACATCGAACGACGTCATGAGTCAGGATTATCGATACCAGAGTGCACTTTGCATACGTAAAATCGCTTTCACGTTTTCCTTGCGCGGTTTGCATCGTCGAGCTATAACTATACACGATGTATTTATTGACCAGGGAACGAATACAAACAGCGTACGGCATAACTCAATTTATCTGAACTCATTCGGAGACAAACAGTTTGTATAACTGGAATTTGTATAATAAGAGTTCACCGAGTTTCACACTAGCGAAGTATTTGGACACCTGGTGTAATTTGATCATGAAGTTGATATTTTTATTATATTTGCAATGTTGCGATGGAAGAATTCCGTTGCCTGTTCTTTGCCTCTTTCTACAGACGCGATCAAACGCTCTGTCAGGTTTAAACCGAAAGAAGCAATTCAGCAGACACGCGCAACAATAACTTTAATTCGCGTGTCTCCACAAGACAAATTTTCACGCACTTTCGATTATATACTGTGACAAAAATAAGCATTGTCGTACCCTTTAAAATGGAATAACTTTTGTAAAATTGGACCAAACGATCTGATTGTTGTGAAGGATAGAAGGTTTAATTTGTTGGATGATATACATAAATAATTAAAAAAAAAAAAAAAAAAATGATCAGAATAGCGAAAGAGATCTGAAAGTCAATCAACCCTTAATATCCTTTTCATCTGAGCTTGCAATGAAGACTCAAAAAGTTCGTCTTGTGGATCTGTGTCAGTCATACACGCGCTGAAAATTTGATCGAAATAAATCAATGTTGTTATGAGTTGCTGCGAACGGTTTAAAGTGGTCAAAATCACAGTTTTTTTACTAGACTTTCGGTCTATGGTTCTACGACTATAATAAATCTAAATCTTTCGATACCTGTCGTTCGTTTCTGTACCAACTGATTTTGATAGAATATTAAGCATGTAACATAAATCTACACGACGTATTTTCTAAATTTTCATTCAGGTTCAGTTAAAAAAAGTTATAAAAAGTTCTAACTTCTAAAAAAAAAAAAAACATTAAGTCGCTTTAAAAAAGTTACTCCATCTTAAAGAATATACCGATATTTATGTTCGACAATGTAGGAATTATTCAACATTTAGGAAGTACACGGTTGCCTGGGATAAGTTTACAGGACTAAATTAAATTACAGAGTTTCGTTTGAAGTATATTTTGTGTATTTACAATAATTTGAAAGCGTATGTATTCGTTCATGTAATAGAAGTTCAGGTTCAGTTAAGCAGGCTCAAATAGTAGGAAGCCATTTAATCGGACGCGAATTAAACTTTCGTTCGGAAAAATGGAGTTCAGATAAATAAAGTCCTACCGTACCGATCATTGGTAGTTTATACCGATCTTCGAATCGTCAAAAGCTTGCTCTTCGTTTAAATCGTTCAATTTTTATCGAAAATTTTCCTTACAACGTGATTAAATTAGCTCCTATTCTTTTTTTCTTCTTTTGTTATAGCAAATCAATCGAATGGCTCGCCTAACTAAGGATTCGCGTTCCATTATCGCGATATCATTTACAAAATGGAATAATCCGTTATCAAGTTTGACAAGCGAAAGGGGCTCGAACAACGCGGCGAATAATGAAAACGCCGCGGGAATTAAATGGGAAATTACCTGTCCTTTCGGTTATACCGTTGCGAGCGCGGAAAAAGTACGTCCAAATATATCTTTTAACTACTTCTAGTACTTCCAAAATCTGTTTCAACAGCAGATTTCTATTACGAGGTGGGAATTCTGGTTTTTGGATTTTGACTTCTCACGAACAAGACCATGTCGGTTTATTTTACTTACGAGCACTGTTTACACCGCGCCACTAGTTGCTAGATCACTGACGCTACACTGTAAACAAACCATCTATCGAATACCGCGATCTTTATTACATCGGTTCTCGATCATCCATCTTACGTATCGATCACTTTCTCGAAAGATTGTCTCACAACTTTTCAACTCTTCGAAACATCGTTCCCGCAAAACCTTGAAACGTAAGCCTTTCACGAATAAGTTACGAATTTCGAACCCTAATTCGATCGTTGTTCTTTGTTCATTTCTGTTGTCGCTTCTAATTTTTGTTCTACGTAGAACTTTGGAAAGGTTCGATAACGAGTAATTAACGAAAAACTCGAGCGATTCTATGGGATATATCCTGAACGTTCATTGATTTGGCGCAGTTTATGATTCGCGATTGACGTGGTTGATGGAATTTTACGAGGCTGGTTGTTTTTATTTGTCCGCGAAGCGCGGTTTTTTCGCCAGGGCCGCGAACAAGTGGTAAAGCTCGGCGTTACGCCCGACGTCCGAAGTCCAGCACGGCTCGCCGACTACTGAGCCATTCGACGCAGGCGTCGAGGCGCCTGGTCCCTTCACGCGATCTCCTGCTCACTTTCTCACCGAATAGCTCTTTTTCAAACTACCTGTTTACCAGTTGCGCCAATTTTACACCAACTCTAAATGTTATTCGGAAAGTCTAATTGGTTACGGTACATTTAATTATCTTTTCGTTGGATGGACAAACGATTTTTTTCTCTTTCACCAAAGAGAATGTATTTTTGATCAGATAACGAATTTATCAAGCGCGAATCATCATCAACGATCATAATCGCTTGAGTGATCAGCCCGTGGAGGAAAATGAAACACCAGCGTGTTACGGAAATCACGTTACAGAAATTACAATGACGAATTATGCGTGGCGTATCTCCAAATAAAGCATACACGATTAAACTTCTAATTATTGTAACTGAAGTTATTCAGCCGTGATGTACGTCATTTAAAATTCGCTTGTTTTCATGTTTTTTTAACGAACAATATTTATTTATCTCGACTTTACTTTTTCCCCGTTGGAATAGTACGATTTATGAATAAGAATGAGTAGCTATTTTGTAAACTTTTTAAATTTTCCAATTTTGTAACGATCACTTAAGAAACAAAAATTCTTTCAAACATTTTTTTATCGGAAATCTTTTCTCTCCGACTTCCTACTTTCATTTTCTGTGTTTTATTCGTTATTGGTGATATCACGGTCGATCGTATCGAATAATTCAGTTGGTCAGAATAAACGTCCTGCACGAAAGTACCGCGTGGCAATCCGACATGGCGATCGGAAAAAGCAATTGCCAAACAACAATTCCAGGTCAAACAACCAAACTTCCTAGTATCGTGAATAATTTCACTCGATATAAAAATATCGTCGTACCGCATATTACGCAGAGCCGTACTACACGTACATACTTCTCATCCCATTCGAAACGTGTTTCTTCAAGGTAATTCGCATTCACCAAACTTATCCACTTTCACCGTTTTGACCATTCTCGTTCCGATCTGCATTTCGTATTCTTTGCTCGGGATTCTTCGATGATGATTTCGAGATTTCAACCTTGACGAGGCTGCCAGGGAGTTCGAGGTCGCGTGCGTAGAAATCGTATCATTTCAGTCAGCCGAGAATACCACGCGAGTAGGTAGGTTCTCATCCAGCTCTTTTCCCCAGATTCCTGCCGTCTTCGACTCTGCTCAATGTTTTCACCCTCCGCAACCTTCTGCGTGATTATCGATTCTCCGGTTCGTGTATAGCACTCGCCTGTGTGTCTTTAAGGATATAGCGAGAGAATCCAGCCACGTTTCAGTGAGAATTATCGTAGAGTTAAATTATTTAACGATAAAATGGAAATGAATGATCAAAATTCTACGTGTAACTTAAGGGATCCTCCCGAAGTGGCGCCTGAAAAAAAACCAATCTTTTTTACCTTTTTCCTTTTCCCTACATTCCGAATCAAACTACCGATTTTTCTAAACGCATTTCCCAAATCCCATATCATCTAAGACATCACGCGTCCCGATTAAACTAAAGAAAAAAAAATATATATTTTTTTAAGCGAAAAAATATGCGTATTTATCCCACAGGCGAAAATCGTTATTCCACAAAATGAAATTTATTTGTCAGAAATTTTTCTGGCAATTTTGAGAATTACGTTTTAAAATTTCATGGACATATTTTCCAGATGCTACGCTATCAGAAAATTCAAAAAACCATCGATTTGTCCAATTCGGTGTACCAGTAAAACTTCTTAACATTTTTGTCTGCATTTTTCGTCATATGGTTGTGAATTAAAAGACTCGTGGAGCGTTATTCGATCGTGAACGTTATTCTGTGAAATTATTTTCGATTTCACAGAAAAACCAGTCCTCGAGGAGGAATTCAGGTTTGGAACGGCGATAAGCTCGATCAATTTGTGCGACATGCATTATTCATTAACCGCGAACCAATGTAAGTCTGGAGAGCGTGTGAGCAAACGAGAGCACGATCAAAGGTCATCGTATAATTAGCGTGGATATTGATATAGAGACGTAAAACGCCTGTTTGCTATCAAAGGTATTAAGCGCGAGAAGCATAGAAAAATTTCACTAAAATACAATCGATCGCTGTTGATATGCAATTATATTTCAATTCATAAGCTCTTCGAGAGATTCCTCGAATTTCTCGCAATAACGGAACCGTGGAATCATGTAGCAAGTCAAACGTTACAAACGGATGTCACAGGTTGCATTGTTGCGGCAGATAAGCGTACCATATTTGATTGACGCGGCGTTTGCTGCAAGGCGACTCGTGTTCTCTAATTGACAAGATCCCGGAGCTTCGAGCCGAAGTAGCTGTCACGGCGCGTTTGTTTCGAACACTAAAACGCGTTAATTTATCAGCGTCAAAGACGCGGAAGGCAATTTGAGAATCGCCTCGTCTATTTTTCAAGAAAATACGTAAGAGAATAATTGGACGATGTTCTGTAAAAACCTACCAATCCTCGATGATGTAAAATTAAGAAAATTTAGATTGAACATATTAATTAAAAAATAAAAAATAAAAAAGAGAAGGTAATGCAATTGGCCCCATAAAGCCAATTCTACTTAAGAAGATTAAGAATCGTTCAATATGACCGAGTCGTGTTATTCTTGGAATTTGGAGGGAAAAATTAAATCAGAGAATTAATTCACCATCTGCTTCGTTTTTCAATGTTCTTCGGAGGTTCAAAGATAGATATTTGATGGATTACAGAGAAATTTTGTAAGATAGATATTTCATGTATAAGCTTGTAAAAGGAGGAATGACATTGGAGGAGAGTTGCTGAGGAAGAGGAAGGTCCCGGATGACTAATAGCTATCGCATGAAACATTTAGAAAAGAAATGACTCTTCAAGGATACTGACATTTATAATACATAATCATAATTGTGGCGCATGATGTCGCGGTAGGCTGGTATCTAACGCTGGTTATTTTGTAATTCGCGATGTTAACGATATCACTACAACTTTTTAAAGGTTTTAGTTAAAACAAAAAAAAAAAAAAAAAAAAAAAAAAAAGGAAAAAAACAAAAAAAAAAAAAAAAAAAGGAAGAGGAAAGAAAACGTAAAACATTTTTGACAATCGATATAAACGTAATATATATTACGAGATCGCTTTAAGAAACCTTTTTAAGGCGAAACAAACACAAAATGTCTTAGCCTAAACTGAAAAACACCGGAGAGTCTCTGTTCTTATCGTGTCACCAATAAAATGTTATCGATATGTAATAAAGAAAATTATGTATACGAATGTATAGAATAAGAAGTATGAAAAAGTACGAAACTTTATCAGATTGTCAGAGCAGAAAGTGCTTTACAAACTTTTTAAAGGTTTTAGTTAAAAAAAAAAAAAAAAAAAAAAAAAAAGAAGCAAAATTTGTCGATATCTAATCAAAACTAGATAAGTTCGATAAAATTTCCGGGAGATGTTCCGACGACGGTCATAGCTTTCATTTCGCGGCAAGTTTTAAGAAAGACGCGCGGATGCGACCACGTTACGGCTAGAAACTTGGATCGAACAGCGAACTTGCTTGACGTCGATTTCCTGGGAGTTTCGACGTGAACGATTTCTTGGAAATTCTGGCATTCATTTGTTCGCGTGTCCGATATTTCATTATCGAGTACTACTCTCGCTGCGGGATCGTAAACCTCGAAGCTCGATACACCGACTTGTGTGAATGGCTCGCGGCTTCCGAGATTGTCAAACTTCTCCGGATACAATCTGTACATAGTGTGCAGGTACGTCGGTCGTGTTTTCATCGGAATCGATTCAACTACAAAACTCGCCCGCCAGGCTACCAACGTCCGGGAAGACGAACAATAACGATGCAAACGATAAAACCATCGAAATGGACCAATGGGGTGAATAGGAATCGAGCGTACCTACGATTTCCTCTTCGCAAACTTCGGTGTTAGAGACACGATAACGATAACCAACTGGACCGAAACGGAGGTTACGAGTTGAAGAAGGTTGTCCAAGCGTTGTAGATTAATTTGACGTTTCTATACAACTGAATACATACAGTCAGGAAATATATGCGACTTTAATCTCAAGAAGAATTTTAGTAAGAAAATACCGAATTTGCGCCAAGCGTAACATAGTTGTTGAAATATAGAGTAACAAAAATTATCACCGTACACGCAGCAAAATAATACGAATTACAGCCGCAAGCGGAAAATATTTTGCTGCCTTTCGCGACCTGCCTTTTCTAAATTTCCTTGTTCGAGATAGTAATTCCGGAACACTGTTTGCGCACAGTGAGGTACAAAGCAGATATTACGTCTGTATAACAGCATTCACGTCCCAAGGCAATGCGTTACCTTGTAAGTAAGCATTACCAATTTTTCATTACTAATATTAATTTTTTTATTAGATTAAATCGAATAATATTTTCCCATAGATAATTGAACCTCATAGCCCGCAAATTCCATAATAATTAATTCGCCATTAAGTTATTAATTTCCATCAAATTCCGACGAATGAATCTAAATAGCAGAAGGGAGGGAGTTCTCCTGGCTCATATATGAATCACGAGATCACGAACATGCTAAACTTTCGATGCAAAGTTATGCCCTTTGAAGGTTTATCTTGTTATCAAATTTATTAACAGCTGAGATACGCTTCTACGTTTATAGGAAGGTTTCACGCGACCGAATAACATTGGATATTCTCCCACGTTTCCTTTGGATACTCGAACGATTAAAGCAGCTTCTGACGAGACAAGATCCTTCGTCTAATTTCCCGTACGATTCTCATCCGTAAGAGATGGACTTCTTCGTAGAGTGGTCTTTATTCGTTGTCTAAGGATATTCTCACGGCCTGTCCTTGACACTCGATTTCAGCGTGCTTGAAATATCATACTCTACTTTCCCTTAATCCTTCCCACAGTAATACGTTCTAACGATAGTTCCCACGCTATCCCGATTTCTATTTCACACGTTTACTGCTCGTAAGTATCCGAACACTCTGGCCGATTCTTGCTAACAAAACGTGAATTTTCCCAAACTAATTACATTACTGATAAACAAATAATTAGAACGAATGCTTCCTAACTATTTCGGAATAAGCAGATTGTAAATGTAAATTATCTATTAGGAAATACGGTAATAATATATATTTTTATTTATCGTATGCAATACTACGTACGTTAATTTTTTAAGATATATATGTGTTCGGATACTTTTCACGGGGAGACTCTAATTCGTTGCTTCGTAACCGGTGAAACAGTCCATGGTAGGTTGGGTAAATCGATCCCAAGAATCGCGATACAAGAGGCGGGATATTCTATCGAAAATAAGGATAGCCTCGTTGGTCATTTTTTCATCCCCTTTTCGACGATCCTTCGTGAAAAGGAAACCGAGCAAGTATTCGATTACGTGATAAAATATTGCCACACGAAATCTCGCCAATCATCGTGAGAACCACCCTCGATTGTCGGAAGCAAAAGCTACAGATCGCTTGGAAAAACTTCGATTATCGGCCAAACTCTTTCGTCTCCCTATTTATCCACGTCTTGCGGCCATCGTAATTTATCTCGCCGCCAATGTAATTTCTACTTCATTTCCGTGTTTCATATTTCAGTTAGAAATACAAGTGTTCGCTTTCTTTGGTGTCATAAAAAAATTCGCTGGATCTATGACGCACGTTTTCTACAGAATACATCCGTTTCTTACGTATCTACGAGGAAATCTGCTCCGTTGTAAAACTTCTCGATTAACATTCGTCTGACGTCAATACGTTGAATGCAGGACCATTTTCACGGTTCAGATTACGCGAATCATCGATCGTCCATACTATTGCAATTGTATTATATATCGACTGATTATATTTTGTAGCATTTCACGATCGTGTTCCGTTTTACACGAAATAATTACAACGGTCCGATCTAAATGAGAAGTTCAGCGTGGGTCATCGATGGCTCACGCGGTATTCAACGCGTTAAAGGACGTTTCGCGTAATAAAAGCGTCGTCTCGTTTTACAGTTTTCGTTATCCGCCGTTTCTTCTTCCGATTTCGCGGGATTACTTTGGCTTTTACGTCGCTGTTCTAGAAATAAATTAACTCTCCGGCTATGCGTTTCATCAGAGAGAAAGTTTTATTGGCCGGGCACAGTGATCCTCCGTCCATAATCGAGTAACCCGAGTTTTAATCTCATGAAGATTTACTTTTATCCTTTGTGTGCAACTTTCCACCTTGCAGATGGAATTTGATAATAGACACAGTTCTCTGACGTAATAATACGCCACAGAAACGAAACGATATTTGTAATAAAAAGTTTTGAAAGTTTTCTTTAACCTTTCTCATATGTTCGAATTAAGAGCGTATCTTACTCGGTATCGTGGGCGCCGATCCAGATGTCCGTCAGAGGAAACGAGATTACGAAGTTTTACGTAAGCCAGTTGGAAAATCGGCTTGTGACAAGCCGTCGGCGAAAGTTAGGTTTACATCACTGCGGCCCATGGAACCGCCAAACTTGAATCATTCTCACGTAAAAAAAGACATCTTAATACGGATGGAACTTATTTTACTTTTCTCTCGCATCTTTACGTCTTTCTCTTTTGTGCGCTTCCGATCGGGTTTGTTTTCTGAATAAACACGAGCTGCAGGACACAGTTGTAAAACCTAACCCAACTACAGCGATGGAAAAGTCGTTCGGTGTACCTTGAACCATTTCTCCTATCTTTGCTAGGTTTCTATTATGTAACGGCAAAGTTTGTTCAGATGCTCGTTCATCCGGTAAATACCGTGATTAATCGAATGCATTGAAAAGCATCGTCCATAAGACGAGTTTTCAACGCTTCGGCGATTTAATTATCAGCAAGTATTTCTATCGATGGATCAAAGTATTTGTTTCATTCTCGGCTGGTACAAGCTCGAAAATTTTAATCGATTTCCAAGGACGTTAAACAAATTGCGCTAGAACAGATTATCGCGAGTACAATCGCGATCAATCGTCCCGTTAATTGCTTCTTACGGCGAAACGTGTGTCTCGATGGCGTAATCTTCTTGGATCCGGCTGAATAGATTATCGTCATTAGGCGATTAGCACGACGCGGATCGTTCGATCGCCCGATTTAATCCATACCTGTTATTTTTCATCATTTTCGGAGATCAAGCGAGAGTTTGAAACATAAACTGAAAATGTCGAGACTGCAGCGATGTTGTTGGTTTGATCGTTTGTAGGAGAGTGATCGTAATCCTTCGACCGGTAGGTTGACTTTTTGCAGAATTTTTCGGCGGTAGCTCGACGAGTGTCATTGTACATCGCTGTATATATTATCGGAGCTGCAAAATTCCGCGCAAGTCCTTCAAACATTTATGATTGAATTTGTTTGCAAAATATAAATTTCACGCGTGGGCGAATCGAACCAAGAGTCACGATAACCTTTAATCTTCTAGATGAACGTTGATTCTCGTCCGATGTATTTTAAATTGCAACTTCGCTCTCGTTGGTATAAATTTCCGGTCTCTCTGAACGACCTACGATGTTGTTTCCAGACTTGGCGAAACGAGCCCCAAAATTCTAGCAAACTTATTATCAACTGAATATCCGTCTTTAATTCACGACCAACATTTTCCACTCCTCGTTTCACGACTTAATCAATCCGGTGAGCGTGTCACCCTAAAACTGCTAATTGCAAATGAATATCGCCAGAGTGCTAGTGGCATCGGACCTTAATTTCGAAAATTTGAAAGCGGCATTGAGCGTGTCGCGAGCGAATTCACGTCCCAAGGACGGCCATATCCCTTCACGGTTACAACCTTTCTCCCTTGCTCGGGATAATGAACTTGAGGGCGATGATTATACCGTCCTAATTAACTTCCCTCGACCTTTTTCACGCCTACAAACTCGCTCGCCGATAATTGGACCGTGGTTCGAGTCGGCCGAATCGCAGCGTGCTGCAATCGCGTTTGCTTGTCTCTCGATGAAACGTTTTCGACAGGTTGGCTGGAGCTACAGCACGGCGGAGTGCAAAATTCTCGTTCGACGATTTGCTCTAGTCAAACGTTCGTAAACGTCCATGCGTAAAAAAGAGAGAAAATCACGGCGATTTCCGAGTTGCGCGATGTTCGTTCGCATGGCGAACGAAATCAACCAGTCCATTTCCTTGTCCCATTTCCTGCTTTATTTCATTCTCCCGTGACAGTAGCAACCTTGGAGAAAAGCTACATTCGCGGTGGTTGTCGATGGATGGACCGGAGATTCGATCGTTGTGTCTTCTCTTCTGGTTTAATCGTGGTTTTTCATCTCGTTGCGTGATATTTCGCCGAAAGGACGATATTTCATCGAATCGCGCGTGTAAATCGATGCCATAAATCTTGAGTTGCAAAGCTGGAAGCTCGTGACAGCGAAATTGACCCGTCTCACCTGCATAAATCAGTTGCGCGTTTTCGCGCTGCAGAATATCGTCTGGCGTGATTATCGAAACTTCTGGACAGGTTTTCATCGTGGACACCTTAGACGTTTTGCCGAATGCCATTTTGATCGGATAAAATGTCTTCTGTTGCTTCGACTAGCGACTTCTTTTTCGTAGAGAAGGCTACAGTTGCCATTATGATAACGACATCCACGAACTCGTCGTTCGCATTTACTGATACCTTTCAGATATAGAAATCGATAAACGTTTCGAGACTGGTACAAAAATAATTAAATCTGATTCTTCCTATTTTCTCGTATTTTATATTTGTAACAATCGAAGCTAACATGTCTCTACATTTTTTTATACGAACACGGGTACTTATGACACAACGAATTTGAGATTGTCTAGATCCTAAAATCCTGTTTAAGATCTTGTCTAACAAATGCTTGCGGATAAATTTTGAATAGAACCACGTATATTATCGTATATTTACGACGAAGGATCAAAACAGATTTTTCTGCTGCGGAAACCAACTCCGGCGAAGCCAGAGCTCTTTCACCTAGCAACCGGAAGCTTCTCGGCCCTCTACCTTTACCGTGTTTTGCACTTAGCGATTTACCCGGCCGTGCTTTTAGTACCCACCGAGAGACCGAGATACCCCTTCCTTATCGATTTCTGGTAATTTCCAACTCACCCCATTCACCCTTTCTGACAATATTGCGGCTGATATATACAGCGTACGTTCACGTCGTCGATCTTCTGGTGGCCTATAAATGCCGTTGTGCTTTCTAACGACATCACTCGCTACAGCCTTTATTTTAATCACAGATTTACGCATCCACTGTCCAGCGCCTTCGGATCCAGCGATAGTCGGATCGAAGATGAATTTTTTAACGAAAGAAAAGTCGAAAATCTGATCAATTAGGCGATTATTTAGGTGTGTTATGTCGCGTAAGACATCTGCACTCCATCCCTCGCTGCTGGACAGCCAACGGTCTACGTACCGTCACTCCGACCCTCGATAAATCTAAGGATCCACCATAAACCTTTAACTTTTAACTTCGTTGTGTCAACGTATGATTTTCGGTCAATCTGTTTGTCCCGAAGGATTTTTTAGAATATTAGAAATATTTTCGGTGCACGGCTGGTTTTTAGAAAAGTCCTAAGAATTACGGAGAAAGCGGGTAGTGACCTAACGAAAAAGGCGGTTATATATCTAACGGAAAATCCGGTTTTTCCCTTAAACAATGACACCAGCTAGCAACATTGGTAGGAGGTTTCCTTTCCCTCTCATCTCTCGTTAACACTGACTAGAACCAATGGACATCGCAGATCGTTGCCCTCGCCTTGCTAACGAAAAGCGTGAGCAACGAATCCGCTTTCTTCGTTCAAAACACCACACCCACACCGAGCTTTCCTCCGTAATTGCATGAGAGCGGAACGTCAGTCTCCTCTACTGTTACGTCAACTACAACTAGAAACTCAACTATAAGGGCCTTGCTCGACTACCGACGAATATTGTGCAAGTGTATCGCATCTTCGTACGCCAAATCATTGTCTACCACGTATACCATACGCAACGGTGTAACTCTTAAGTGTTGAAAGTATATAGTTTATAACCCTGTTAATCGCAGCGATATACCACCTCAACCACCCCTATTATCTCAATGGAAATCAGGGGATCGATCTATTCGCGGCGTCGATTATTATAATCGTAACGGGAATTTACGACTGCCGTTGACGCGTTTCCTCGCGATTGCGTCTCCCCGCGATTGGTCGAAAATACAAGGTGGATGATAGAATTTAGATGGATGTTTCAGTTCAAAATTTGTCGACGGTGATCGTGTGAAGCGCGATTCGCCGTGTTAACGAAGTTACCATCTCAAACAGCAAGGAAAGGCTGGCAGTATAATTTTAGAATAACCAAATAGTCTTTTCGCACGAGAATTATCCAATACCGACCGTGTAGTCCTATCTTTATTTTTCATTTTTATTTCTTCATTATTCAGCGTGGACGTACTCGGGCTGCTTCCGCCTCGCGTCGAAACTTGGAAAAACGGAAGCACGGAATTAATGGGATACGCTGCGTTTAGATGGGTCAAGATAAACGTTTTTTCGTCAAGGTTTTACTACGGACGGGTCGTGGTCGCCTCGTTTGTCACGCGTGTTACCAGTCTCCTTCTATTCTTTTTTCTTTTCCGGTTCTTCGTCCAATCAAAAAACGATAGCACCGAAGAAAACCACTCGACAACGTTGTTCTCTCCCTCCTTTTTTTAAAATTTACTGCACGATTTATAGCGATATTTCATCCCTTTCAATCTCAAACAGAGACCGAGCTTTTTCGTCGATTCTGTGTCCACCGTTTCTGTGAAATTTATGTGCGTCGTCTGAACGTCGGACAATGAAATCGCGTTTAATATGCACGGGTGTTCTGTCATCAGCGATACCCGCGAGTATACAACCAACGTCAACAGAGAACCACTCTTTTGTCACGTTTTCTTCTTCTTTTTCCCTTCCCTTCCCGGATCTGGATAATTGATTTCCCGCTACTCGATAATTCCCTTCATTTATTTCCCATCTTCGCGTCTAACTTCGTTCCAAGTTTCTTCGAAATTATTTACGACCTCTAGTTTACGAACTTCTTCGTAGGACGTGTGTTTCACAGAGTAAGAATACGACGAAAGTTATTTTTTCTCCAGGGTTAACGAATATTACAAAGTACAGTCGTCCTACAAGGAAACGATATCCATGCGAAAGAAACAAGGGTCACGTACGAATATCCACAGTTCTTGGCGAAATATTCATTCGTTTCGTGTCTTCTACCTTTGGAAATCGAACTATAATGTAAAACCTTCCTTATCGAAACAACGATGGGAATCGGATTGACAACCTGGATTCTCGTTGCATAAAGAAACACACGTGTTGGCAGATAAGGATAGTTTTATTAAAGAATGATTCTAGAAAGCAAACGATCTGTGCGTTTGCAATTCGTTTGCTCGATACTGTGTTTACTATGCAGATTCGTGACGTCGATATTGCGCAAGGATCAATGGAAAAGATAAATACGACGCGCTCGTTGAAATTAAACGAGTTCATTCGCTCGACGTCGGATTCAATTCTCTCAATGATGCGACGTTCGCGTTCCTTCGAAATGAGAATCTTTAAAGAAGATCTTTAAAAGAGAAATCTCGCTGATCGTATCAGAGTAGAGATTACGATCGCGTTCAAAACGGCCAACATATTTGGTAACTTAGAGTGTCTGTTAATAATTCGCCGAGGGATTCGAACTTCCGCGTTCCGTTCGGATTCTCCGCTGGGAGAATTCGATCCGTGTCGGAACTTCGGATTGCGAGCGTCGCGACGTGTTTACGTTTCACAAAGCTCGTCGTGACCACAGGCTTTGATTAACCAGAATTCGACTCGGTAGCGTGGTCTTCGCGCGGAGCCAGTTGTTCCTCCGTGAAACAGAGAATTTCTAATTCTCGTCCGAATCTCCATCTTTCTGGACCGAAGATTTTCTCAATTCCGAAGCTTTCCCGCGCTTTGGATTAACCTTGCTCTTCACAGAACGTGTTTCATTGGTTTTAAAGTACCTTCGTTTTCAAGTATTTTACTTCCGTTAGTCTACGATGGGGTAGACGGTAGATTGGGTTCTACGGGAGATATAAAAATTGTTGGAACCTTGCCAAGAGTTACAAATCCTTAAACGTAGCTACAGGGTTTATTTGAAAAATCACGAAGTTTATATATTTTTTTTAAGTTGTTTAAATATACAGAAGACGTATTACTTGTTGTTGTTTGTTGTTGCTGTTTCGAAATTATGTTTTTACTTAAATCTGCCATAAATGTGTAGAGGATTGTAATATAGAATAACAATATCTTGCCGTTGCAACGCGTCAGATATATTTAAAAGAATGAAATAAATTAGTAAATATAAATAATGGCGAGACACGTCAGTACAAACGTATTCGATAACACAGTGTATAATTGCTCGCTGATAACTCGATCGATAATTCGTAGATACTCGGTATACAGGGTGATTGGTAACTGGTGGTACAAGCTGAGAGGGTGTGATTCTACGCGAAAAAAGAAGTCGAAAATATAGAATAAAAATTTTTCGTTCGAGGCTTTGCTTTCGAGAAAATCGACTTTGAATTTTCGCACGGTACGCGTGCACCTTATCGCGTCTCGTTATACCGGATCTCACTGTAAATGGAGAAATTAAGGATCTCATTGTCTCGATGGAGAAATTAAAAAAAAAAAAGAAATTTTTATTCTATATTTTCGACTTCTTTTTTCTCGTAGAATCACCCCCTTTCCGCTTGTACCACCAGTTACCAACCACCCTGTATACTGATTCGCTCGCGATCGCGGCCGTTTACTTATACTGGTCGAGGCAGAGTCGGAAAATTCAAATTCGTCTTTTTCGACGATTGCACGCAGCGGCGACATTGTTTTGCCCGGAATTTATTTATTGTTACATTACGTGTATCCTAACGATCTTGATACTCCGAGACGAAACAACTACGTGATTTGAATTGTCCTCTACTCACGTGCCGTTACAAATGCATAAAGTCCACAACGTATCGTCCATAAAGATGCATAATGAAGCGAAAGTTTAGCCGAGCCCCAATTTTGATTTTTACTTCATCGTCTTCAAAGCGAGTGTCTTAAGGGACACGACGACATTTGCAACGAAGCATCCGGAGATTATTGCGATGCATCGTGCAGGCGTCCAATCTATTCGGTTATTCCAAGACTTTATTCGGTACGCGTGGCGCAAATTATTCCATTAGTTAGTCACGAACGAGACGGAAACTTTCGCGCCGTCACCGCGAAATTAAACAGGGAACCCATAATGGAACCTTCGTTTCGACTTCCGACTGGAAATTCCGTCAGTCAGTTTTGGGTCGTCAAATACGATGGAAATGTTGATCTTCCATTTATATATATATATATATATATATACCGATATTATATATATATATATATATATATATATATATATATATACCGATATTATATATATATATATATGTTATATATATATATATACATAACTGGCAATCGTACGGTTATTTAATTTCTAGCAATCAGAAAGATATCGGTTTTCCGTTTCATCGACGAGCGGAGATTGCGGAAATGAATTTTCGCGCGAGATATCGCACAATGAGAAATCCAATTTTTACATGGCAAACGGATACGCGCAAAAGGAATGGTCCATCGACTCGATGTTCATCCTCAAACCTGACAGATATCAAACTTTTTATTTCCAAATTTTGTCACGTTTTATATTTTTTGTTTTTATTTTTTATCAATACTCTGGACGGTCTTTAATTTGCCAAGTTTTCAAGTGGAATAAAATTTCTCGAAGCGGAACTAGTGTACGAGCTGTAAAGATTTAATCGGCGCATTATGCGACGAAACGACTGGATCGAATTCCCTTTCGTTTCGTTCGTTGACTGCCTGTTTCTTTGTTTTAGTGCCTTCGTAAAAATGTTATCGTCGTTGGATTACCTCGGCCAGTTATAGCACTGGGCGAAAGTTTTCAACGATCTTAAATATTATTGCTTTTATAACGACTAAACATGTTTATCGAGAACAACGCTTTACGAAGTTACTACTATTTTGTTAAAGCATATCTTTACGAGAGAAGATTTTTGTTCGCGATGTTACTCGTAGATGGAGAGCGTATAAGATTTATTTGTAACGCGATGAAAATCTTTCGCGACGGTATCGATGAAAGTTGGATAACTCTTACGCTAATTCGAAACATTAAACTTTAACAAAATTTGAAGAAATAGTCTATACATCGTTCTGATTAGCGGAAGATAATTTCTTCCTATTTTAAATTAAAGTAAGAGCAGGAAAAATTAGTTCAAGAGTATGCTCGTGTACTAATACTTAGATAACGAAGCAGCTCTCGAGGCGATCCTTGCACCATCGTTCTATATTATTTGTATGTTCCTTTAAATATGTCCTTAAAGATATGTTATTGTACGAGAAATCAATTTAAGAAATGGAAAAAGAATGACAATTCAAATCTTGATTCTTAAATTAACCTTCGTACTAATCGCATCCTCTTTCTTTGTTGCTTTAGCCAACATTTTTAACGAGGTTGCCGATCATGTGGATACGATTCGTTATTTGAGCTGCAAGTGCCACGGGGGTGGAAGAATCGAGCACGACCCGGACGAAAAGACCATCAAAGTCTACGGATACTCCCAAGTAAATGCAGAGATTAACGAGTTCTAACGAACTTCTCTGTCTAGCTCGATCTAATCGGCTAACTCTTCGTTCTTTTACATGCTACTAATTTGACACCTATCAATGTTCTACCTCCGACATCGTCCACATCGACGCTTCTCTATCAGGCTCGTGCGACTTTCTTCTCGTTATGTAATTTTACTCGCGTCTAGAGCCGGAAAACTCGTCGATAATACGAAGATAATGCGAACGAAGATTTTATTACGTCCATGTATCGGAAAAACTTCGATAAAACTAATAAATCGCACAGATTTTCTCGTTAAGCGAAGCTCAAGGCTGAATCGAAATTAGATGAAAAGTAAATCCGCGAGCGTGGTAGATAAAATCGAATTTCGTCTGAAACTGTATTTGTAAGGAAAACTCGGAGCGCCGATAATCATTCACCGGGTTCCTGATCTTAAACGGCCTACGTTGTAGACTAATTATTCCACTTTGAAGACTGGGATGGAGTAGGCGCGCGATAAGATCAGCGAAATTCGCATAAAACCTTATCACATCGCAACCATGATTTTCGATGGGTTGAACGAGGTTTATAGGGAGGGGCTGTGGACTTTGGAAAAATGGCTTTCCCGAATCTGGTCGGAGAGACCTCGAGGGGAAGCAATTTTAACGCTGCCTGGGGGTACCGTGACTTTTTTTCTTTATTCCACGAATCAGAGTGGAGTGTACTTTGGAAACAGATCGCTTCGCGTCGTCCCTGCGTTTCGTGGATCAAAGCATTGTACGGAATTCGTAAACTGGGAAGATCCACGGTTTACGACATCTCTGATAACAGAAACGAAAAAAAGGCTGCTTTATTTTCAGGGCTTCGGAAAGGCGGATCACGAAGTGACTGTTGGTCTACTGAAAAAGAAGTACCCCGACTACACGATCACTTGGTCCGACGATGGATATTAGACCGAAGAAGGATTTGTTCTGCGCGTCGCACAACGAGAGAGAGAGAGCGTTAAATGTGTAATTTAATAAAGAGTGTCTATGGCTTCTATTACCGTTGCCTTGATTCTGTACATTTCCTATTTAGCGGTAACACGAGCTAATACGATTCAAAACGTTTAATTATACGTCGTTTAATTGCTAATTGCGACTAACAATCTACTCGTTCGAATGGCTACGAAATTAATTTACCGATGTAACTAGTTCTAACTGATAATTCATTCGATTCGGTTAATTTAATGTCGTCGAGCTTGCGTTCTTTCTTGATTAAATTAGTTTGGTTGATAAGCGTTTCGTTGAACGATCCGAGTTATGAGCGAAAAATTCGAATCGGAGCATTAAGTAAGAACGATAGAAGGATAGACGTGACGTTGAATGGAAGTTTGCGTGCTGGTTTACGAAATACCGAACTGTCAAAAAAATCAGTGTGTTCCTTAACTGCTGTTTGCGTTTCCCTATGGCGAACGTAGGAATTATCACAGACGATTCGTCATTGATTGTATCACCGAGCTACGAAATAAACGTGACGTTTGTAATGGCAACCTACAAACGTCTTGCTCCTTTATCGATATAATTCTTAACAACTTTTGTATCTGTCGCTGTTCCGTATTCCATACCCGAGGTACGCGACCCCTGTTGTCATCATCAGGGATACCTGATATCAGCAGTCATCCAAGGACAAGCTGCGAGACCTTCAAATAGGTCAGCCTCTCCACTACGTCGAAGACCAGAGTACAATGTAAAATAAAATAGAACCCGTATCACCGAGTCCTGTACTTAATTTCTTCTTACGAAATCTCTCGTGCGTTACTATTTCCATTGCGTTAACAATTCCTAGCGTTACCATTGTATTATATTCGTATATCTCGTAGCATCTAAGATTTGTAATAGTTGTAGCAATCTTACATTCTTCATTGCTGAATACAAGATTTTGAACAAAAGTTCTTAACACTCGATATTCCATATACTATTCCATTCGGTTTTTATTTTTATTTCCTTTTCGAGCAACTAGAAACAAGTGGAAATTATAGATTCGGTGCTGGCGAATGTGAATCACGAGGAGAGCCATCGCTCACAGCCCCTGAACGACGCAGCAGGGAGGACATATCTGCATGCCGTTGAAAGCCATTCGTTGGCCAGGATTCTGGACCTTCGTTAGCTGCCTTTTTCGCTAAGCTAATTTCGGCAACGGCTCAGTGGCGAAAGCGCGTCGTGCCGGTCGTAGAAATCAATTTAGAAACTTTTTCGCTGGCTGTACGAATCCACTGTCGCGGACATATCCTCTGCGCTATCCTCCGAGAATCGTAGAGCCGGCCAGGATAATAGGGATTACTCGTATCGCCTGTCACAGAGAACGCGGAGACTCTCGAGTTGCACCAGAAAACCACGTCCGCTCCAATTCCGTGAAAACTACAGTCGAACGACGCACACTCGTGTTTGCCCGCCCTCCAGGATTTTTGCATAAACGATTCGGCACACGATATAAATCTTAAACGACGCTCAACCGTGTTCCGCGCCTATTACCGGGCAACCACCCGTGCAGCCGTGCTGTATGATCGGCGTACAGGCGTCTTACCGCGTGTTCAACTAAACGTTTGACCATATCGCCTCGTGGTCAACGGATTGTAAACTCGTAACGTCCGTAAGGAAATCACCGCGAGAAAATCGATTCTATGTTGATAAAAATCCGTGACACGGCGCTTTCTCATATTCTACGTTTTGGGGGTTTTCTGGCCGGCCTGACCCCTATACCATTTCCGTGCCGTATACGACGTTATCGATTCAATATACCGGTATCTTGTCGGTGTTATAAAGATCTATTTCTGTATAACCTTTTTTTTTCAAATCCTCCATATGTACCTATATATATACATATAGTTTTAAAACGGCTTGCAAATAGATTTACAAACATAATTTATAAGTATTTAATTACAACAATACAGTAAAACTCGCAGTATGACGTATATAAGTTAGAAAGTATTGTATTTTTGCGTAGATTAATTATTTTTAAATAGTATTGTATAAATTGTTAATTTGTATGAATATTATAAAACCGGCGGCATTATATCAATTACGTTATATTGATATTAACGATGGAGTCGTGCGATTTGTATAATTTACGTGCTTCTGCATTACTAAAACGTTTCAATAAACGTTTGGTCAAACTTAATCAACTGCTTGATCGTTTAATGGTCTCTCCGACGATCCTAGAGTGACCAATCCAAATGCTTTAACGAGAAGCAGAGCGGTGGAACTTTGAAACAAAGTTCGGAAACTCGAACCTCGAAAAACAGCCCTGGTCAGGATTAGATTAGTTCGAGGAATTTGTTAAAGATTGAGAAAATTTTCAGAATTTCTGTCACATAACGTGGACATAACGCGATGTTTGAAGAATTTCTTTGAAATTTTTAGAAGTTGACATTTTTCGGCTTCTTTAAAAGTTCTAGACCAACAACGACGATTTCGTACCAGGAGAACACGATGGCATAGGAGGTGGCACAAATTCTTGGGAACGACTCGGATACTCCGAGTATCGCAAAAAATGCAAGGAACGACGTCGTATCGCTATACTCGCTAGAATTCTAAAAAATGACGTCAAATTCTCACAATTTTCGAACGTCTACAGACATTTATTTAGATTCGTTTATTTATATCCTCGATGAATATTCGCAAAGAAAATTCAAAGTTCTTCTGATTTTTTTACGTTTCACTTATCCTAACTTGCGAATGTAACAACTAAGAGGAGTGGAAGATGGACGGAATTAAGGATAAACGATAAGACACTCAAGACAAAACGATAAGGAATATTGGCTGGCACCGATAGACTTCAACTTGATTCAAATGTCTCGCATCTTGGTTTATCAAAAATGTTAAGGATCGCACGAAAGATTCGAGTAAAATCTCGTTCGCTTATGTAAATCATCGCAAAGCGATGTTCAAGTTGGTCGAGCGGAAACGAGCGGAGACTCGCTAAGACATACGCAAATGGGAGGAATGAGAGCGGAAAGCGGACGAGTACTTGTCCGAATTACGTCTTACAGCGAGCTTCGATGTGACGTTAATTGGTAATAGGTTGTGTCGTAACACAGTCGGAGTCTACTCCAACATCGAGTACATCGCAGAAGCAGAGAATTCTACATTTCATGCGCGAAATGTCTTGTTCTATACCTTATTTAATTTCATAGGAGAATTTAGTTTCAATTCGAACCACTACTGTATCGAATCGATAATGTTGTACGTGATACGAATATGATATAGTGCGAGCCACCAAACGTGGGACACGGTAAAGAATCGAACGTCCGGTGTCACGTTCATTCTGTACCTCGTCGATGATTAAAGTTCCGATTCGGTCGATAAAACGTTAATTTGCGTATCTGCGACGGGACAGTAACTCGATCGATAAAGTAATCTGCAAACTCGGCTTCGCGCTATTTCCTTCCAACGATAATGCAGATTACTGTTTCGCGCGCTTCATTATCGACCTGATCTACGATTACGTATGCGTTCGATACGTGTTTGCCAGATGGCTGCATTTGAAAGAACTCTTAAAGGCGCGTATTATTTAAACCTTCTTTCGCGTTTCTCAGAGAGAGACTTCTCGAATGGTACGAAATAGAAAAATTCTTCTTCGAAATACGTACGCGATTATGCGCGTATACACGATAGCCTCTCGGATCCATTGCAAACGCGTTCATCGGAGTTACGATTTTGTTTTTCCCGATGCACACTGTCAAACGATCTCGGAAAACAAATGCAACGTTTCACTTGGTAACCAGGCCCATTAGTCGCAATTTGGACATGTCAGACGCCCAATGAAGGCGTTACAAAAATTTCCAGTAATACACCAACAGGAATAACAATGTTTTCCCGGGCCGCCAAGTCCATCGTGAAAACTATCGGTCAGCGAAAATATCATGCTGGTGAAGAGAACATCAAGGTATCTCGAATACTATAAAAAATAAATCTAATATACGACGCGTCCTCGGCTGAAAGACATCTCTCGATCAGACGTTTCGCAGTTAAAAAATGGAAAATATCTTCTCATACTCGAATCGTTTGTACAGTCGGCGGTTATTGGAGGCGCAGGGGAAGTAGGACGATCTCTCTCGCAAATGTTGAAACAAACCTCGAAGCTCGACGTACTCGCACTTTATGACGTGGCCGCGTTAAATAAACGATATTTAACACCGATGAAAATCAAGAACTTCAAGGACAGTAGCACCGCCGCAAATACCGCGGTAAGATTTTCATATTTCCTTTGTCTTCTTTCTCGTAGATCGCCTTCCTACCGAAATCTCTCGAATTGAAATTTCCAACAGAATTCGCGGATGCTGACGATGCTGGAGAAATCGAGATCGAATAAGAGCGGCGAACATCTGCAAACATCGTACTTCTCGAATCGTGTGTCAAATGCAAACCAGGTAATTCGACGTTTTCTACCAATATATATACACAGAGATAAATAAAACAAATTGAACAAATAAAAGTATCGTACAAAGAATGCGACCGAAGAGCTCGTCAGAAGCCTGCGTCAGCTGCCTATCGCCGAGGAATGCGCTACGAATCAGTTTGCGAGACCAACGATGGAATCGCAGGTAAGAATCTTTGTTTAACGTCCTTACTTCACCTAAGGATTGACAAAATTTCGATCGAACACGTTTGCATCGTAAATCGGTACTTGAATCGAAGTCGAGTTTCGCGCGTATTAATACGATTTAAACGCGATCGCGCGTCTCGTCCACTTGTAATCGCGTCGATGGCGACCATTGGATGAGGAGGAGGATAGGGATGAGAAGCTGACGAGGCGGCGCTAAAATATTCCACCGGTTGACAGAGTTTCGTGTGATTTTTTATACTTCGAAAGACGGTCGAAAAGAGCAAAGACAAGTTCGTGCGTTTATATTCTCGCGGTGCAACTCGACGACCACAGAGGATCCGAAAGTTTGAAATACAAGCAACGTTGCGGAGGCTCGAGTCGACACGACAAGTTAATTTTCCAAAGATCAAAGAAGAACGTCGATTAGAGTTCTGTTACGAAACGGAAGGCGGTAGGAGCAGATGTAACTGGTGAAAAAGAAAAAGAAGGGAAAACATCGAGGGATTGCTTTTGCCTCGAATCGTTGCTCGGCTAACGGCATGCGGATCACGTTCGTGCGCCTCTTTTTGCCATATCCCTGTCCCCTAGAAAACGCATCATGACGAGAGACGATGGACGGGGCTTTGAACACGTTAAATCCGCCAAATAAACGTCCAAGTATTTGCGATGTTACTTAACCCTTTCGCTGTTAAAATTCCTAAAATTCCTTACGATCGACCATCGCGTTACGCTTCTTTGTTGTACGAAGTTTGCCTTGGAGAAAGTGTTAATCCTTCAACGGTGTAGTCGGAGGAAATATAGCCAAAGCTTTAATTTGCTCGATTTATTCCATTCTAACGCTCGTTGCTTATTAGAAAAATGTAGTTTTGCGTGTGTGACATAAAAAATGTGGGTAATCTTGACGAAAATTGTTTGTTCGAAATTTGTTGTTACGAAGTTTGTTCGAAAATTGGAAAAAGTTAATCTTTGCGCGGCAAAGAAAAATATTGGAATTCTGTTAACACTCTGACTGCCACGTTGGTCATACTACATGACCGGTCACGGTTTCTCCCGTAACGCCACGGTAGTCATCGGTGACCGGAGCTCTTCAACTTCTCACAATTGTAAAAATTGTATGAAAATTGACAGTTAGGGCATTTCGAATATAACCGATAAATAGAAGATACTTTGAAATAAAAAGTGCCCCGTTTAACGATTAAACGTTTTTATTAGAACATCGATAAAAGAAAATGAGAAGGGTAATTTACTTCGAGGGGTAATCTACGAATATTATTACAAACACATCTTAGAAAATAATCGTAAATGCCGCTTTATGATCGTACAATTGAAGTTACAAGTGTGAACATACCTTGTTATTATACATAGAACGAGCAAATACCGTTTACTGATATCTTCTACACGTTTCAACGATATATTCCGCACGTTTTGCTTGCGACGAAATAACAAACGCGAATGTTTTGTTGAAATAAACGAAGCCTTGTTACAATATGTCGCTATCGATTGTTACCAAGGCGCCACGACGGTCATCCGTGATCGCCATCAATAAGATAAACGGTCCATTGGAGAAGAACGTTGTTCGACATCGTCGATTTATCGTTATTCTGTCATTATATGCTTTGAGCAATAAAAATACTCGCGTGGCGTCCTGAGCGAAACGCGTGATTTCGGCGTGGCAGTCAAAGTGTTTAAACGTAAAGAGTGTCCCAACGCTTTTCGTTTATTCTGAATTCTTGATTATTATACGACACTGTTAAAGGGTTAATTACCATCCTCTATCCCCTCCTTTACCTCGAGGAATTATCCAAAGAGAAAAGTATAGAAAAGAGATGTAAAACGTTCGATGGAAAGAACCAACGACCTTGAAATCGTCTCTCCGTCTGTTCTCAGGGGAACCACGCGTGCGCTAACGATCTGCGAGGTCCTAGAGTTCTCGGTGAAATGGGGCCCGCTACGTTCCAGCACAGTGGCCGCATCGTTTCCGAGATCTGTAGACAGTTTCCCGATTTCGTGAACTACTTTGTCAAGACTCGTTCTAATAACGACGACGTCGCTTCCACGCGACGATGGTACTCGAACATCGCGCTATCTTGCAACGTTAAAAGCGAACTAGACTCGAGAAGTCCGATCACCGACTTTGCCGTACATTTCGAGAAAGCTTGCACACGGAGAAACACGGAGAAAATTTCTGTGACGACGAAGAACAGCCACGCGCTAGAGAGAATGGATAACAAGAATCGTTCGACGAAGAGGGATGGCAAACAATTGAACGCGACGTCGTCGGAGCAAACCATGAAGAAGAAATTGTTCAAAGACAACGAGAATCGAGCGGCGTCGCAAAGGTGCGATCGGAAGAGAAACGAAGCGAGAAAGTGTAACGAGTCCAAGATCATAGAGAAAACGACGACTAAAGTGGAAAAACGATCGAGCAACGTAGAGAAGTCGAAAAATTGGACGATTCCAGCTGCTTTGTCGGACAAGAAGCCTAAGATGTTGTACGGTTTGGTTCGACAGAGACGCAAACCCCTTACGAATTTCTTCTCGAGATTCTTCGAGGTTCGGAACAACGACCTCGCGGACGATTATTACGGCAAGTTGGGCGGTTGGAAAATCGACAGGATCGATTGTGCGGCGAATCAAAAGATACTCGGGGAATCGAGTCGGGATAAATCTCGTAGAAGGAGGAGTTATCGAGAGAATAGATCGAACGTTTCGACTTCCGTAAGCGATTTAGCCGCTGGTTCGTTAGAGGGAACGGAGAGCTCGATGATCGTGGAGAACTCGAGATCTCTCGAGCAATTGGAGAATCGAACGATAGTGCAACAGTCGACAGAGAGTTCTAGTTGCGACATAATCGAGGGAAGAGCAACGACAACGAGCAACAGCGAGTCGGAAATCGATACGAGTGAAAATGAATCGACGCAAAAGATATCGTCCAAGATCGCCTTATTCCTGGAGAATTTGAAGATCAACGGACAAAGATCGCATTCGCTATCGAGTCTAGTTTCCTACAATCTCGAGTCTCTGTTCACCGACGTGGAAGTGGCACCGATTTTGAAGCACCCTACCCCAACGTCTATTTCGTTCTCGTCCAGCGACAGCGACTGCAAGTTGTCGATGAAAGATAAACTGAAGAAAATCTGCGGCAAGAAGAAGTCGAAGAAGGAAGATGAAACGTGTAAAAAGAAAAAATGCAAAGGGATGGATGCGGCTAAGAGTTGCGGTAAGAAGAACGAACCGCCAGCGTGCAAGAAACGAGACGAGTGTAAGAAACGAGACGAGTGCAAGAAGCAGCCAACCTGTGACGAAGATGTGGAGGATCCCTGTAAACCTTGCAGATCGGAGGAACACCACGGGCCAACGTGCAAAAAGTACAAGGAAGAAGCGAAATACGATCCTTGTGACAAACTTTGGAACGACGAAACTCACGGCCAACGGTGCAAAAAGCAACAGAAGAAGAAGAAGACGACGGCTGATACGTGTTGCCAGAAGAAGGAGGAGAGTTACGATGCGAAGAAAAAAGAAAAACCAAAGAAAAGCGAGAAAGCCAAGTGTCCACCGGTAATTCGGGCACCAGGATGTCCTCAGGACGACGATAAATCGGGTGGAACCCGAAGATACTCTACCTTCGACTCGAAAATTAACGCGAATAATGATTCCGATTACAAGGATATTTGTAAGACGGACGAGTCGAACGACGTTTCCATCAATTCGCAGCGTAGTCGGCAAGAAAAGACGAGGAAAGTTGGTCTTCTCGACTCGAATGCCTTTGACGTTTCGTGTCCTTATCGTAACGAGAACTTCCGAAATTATTGAACGTCGGTTATCTAACCGCGAGTTATCTCGCGTATATTTGTCCCGATATCTTGGAATATTCGAACGAAAATTATATGTAGCGTGCGTGAAAGTTGTAACGTGAATAAACGTATTTTTCGAAAGTCACGTATATAGTTCGATTCCATTTTATCGACACGCGTTTCTTTCGTACACCGATTGTTTAAAGAAGGTACAAAAAATCCATCTGTGTGCTTTGATTTTAATTCCAGCCGCAGGTTACGCCAGACACCCTGGCCAGACACCATCGGAACGGTAACGCTGTCCAAGTAAGTTCCACAAAAAAAAAAAAAACAAAGTATCTTTGTTCAATACGTTACAGTTTATCATCTCTCGAATCGGTCGCGAGCACTCGATAACGATGATCGAGCAGCGCGTGAAACCGTGACTCGTCGCTATGGCTCCACCTCCCTTCTGCCTCTTCCTCATTTCCAAATTTAATCGTGAAAATTGAAAAAAAAAAAAAAAAGAAAATAAATCAATCGAAATGTCGGATCATCCTCTCTCCCCGCAGAGGGCGAGCATCGGTTCGCTCGGAATCAAGGGATCGAGCGCGCGAGCCTCGGACCGAAGAAACAGGGGCCCTTTGTCAATGACCTCTAACTCGATCTTCAACCACGTCACGAAGAACCAAATCCTCGACGGTCTCGCCAGTTCCTATCGAGACATGGTACTCTTGGAACAGGACAGAATCAGCAACGACGACTACTTCCCCCAAGGCGAGGAATACGAGGACGAGATTGGTTTAGACTATGGCCAACTGCAGAAAGAGTTCCCCAATAAACGCGTTTCCAGAGACGAAGACATGGACTTGCGTCCACGGAGTCGTTCGTACGATGGCACGTCGTTTAAGGATCTTTTCGAGTCGTTGTCGTCGAAGAACGACGCGTCGAATCCCCTTAGTTTAAGCGTTTAAATGGCAACCACTTGAAATTCATCGAAGATACGAGACGTTTGTTGCCTATGCGTTTACCATCGTTCGTCTAATACTACTATAGAAGATCGTCGATAAAATATCGTTTCGCGGCGGATTTCGCCTTGCGATCGTGATAGCCATCTCCTTCGAATACCATCATCCTTTACTTTCCATTCGTAACACACGTTCGATTCAGTCGTGGGCGAAGGAGGGAGGTGGGCCAGAGGCAAGGCGTTTGCAACGAGCGATCGCAGGAGAAACGAGAGACCTAAGCAAAACGCGATATGATGTATCCAGGGTGTAGGGAGAAAGAGGCGGCAGCTACGATTGGGCGAGCCGGACTGCGGCGAGGATCCGCCGGATTGGCCGAAAAAGAGCCCTTGCCATCCGCCAAAGGGCCCCTGTAAGCCCATGGGTCCACCGGGCTATCCCGCGAAACCGAAGCCGGAAAAGAAGCCGTTTTGCGTTAAGTGTCCAGCGAAGAAACCGTGCAAAACGAAAAAATGTTAGGCGTTGGGCGTCACGCGCACCGAGAGACAGAGGGTACGTGGAGATAGCGGCGGACTAAACGATCCTCTATCGATCAAAATCTCTGTTGTCTGCGTCGTAGGCCAAATACGATTTAAACGCACCGTTGCTGAGGCCTCTTCTCAAGCTTTCCACCGCGATGCTTGGTAACTTCCGAACCAGAAGTCGATACTCTTTGGGATCGTACGTTCTTAATGGGCGCAGTTGGGCGTCGTCGAAAATACCTAACGCGAGCCTGGCGTTCGCGAGGAACTTTACCGCTACACCCGCCCTATCGAAGGATAGCGAGAAGATCGTGCGTTTATCGAAAGGATTGACGAGACGCTTGTGGCAAGAGCAAGCGAGATTCTTTCGAAACGATTGCACCCTGATGGGCAAAGCGCACGGCAAAAGGCCACCTCGTCCTCCCTCCAAACTCTCTTCCAAGTCAGCTCCCGATTGTAGCAAAGGCCAGAGTTCACGGAGAAGGTCTTGCAGACAATCGTACCAACGACAGAAGCCGTGTATCCCACAGGATAAATGCGTGCCACCCGCTCCACCGTGCTCTCGTCCACGTCCGAAGAACCCCAAGTGTCCCCAGCCTGAAACACCTTGCCCACCCCCTTGTCCCATGCCCTGTGAAAAACCCGTGGAGGAGAAGCATCTGCCGCCGAAGATATGCTATCGAAAGTGTCCTCTGCCTCCGAGACCGCCCAAGCCTCCCAAGTGTCCCAGGTGTCCAGCTCCATTGCCGCCTCCACCGCCACCCAAGGTACCTCGACCGCCCAAATGTCCGCCACCCTGTCCGCCACCTCCCGCACCACCGCCACCCAGGTGTCCAAAAGTGCCAAAGTGTCCCGAATGTCCACCGCAAAGAGAGTGTCCGCCGCCACCGCCTTGCGAACCTTGCCCTTGTCCGCCGCCATGTCCTCCAGCCTACTGTCCACCTCCACCACCGTGTCCACCTTGTCCACCACCCATTCCGTGTCCCAGACCACTTCCTTGCCCACCTCCCCCTCCACCCAGAATCTGTCCACCTTGTCCACCGTGCGCGGAGTGTCCCAAACCTCCACCCTGTCCACCTCCGCCACCGTGCAGTCCTTGCCCCT
>NT_176897.1:261104-292059 GCF_000188095.3 Bombus impatiens | reverse complement strand
CCGCCACCGCCTTGCCCATGCCCGAAACCCTGTCCACCTTGCCAACAAGTAGCCAAACCGCGAGTCTCCTGCCCCAAGGACGTCCCGTCTTGTCCCAAAAATAGCGGGAAAAATCCGCGAAAGAGGAACCGAAATAAGCCGAGGAAGAGGGGGATGTCTACCTATCACGCAGTATCCAGGTTCGCGCCTCTGAGCATCGATTACAGAAGATTCCACGTCGACTCGACGTTACTCGGTTCGTCCGACGAGTCTAGAAAATCCACAGCGAAACCACCCAGTTGCAAGGATTTGGAAGACATTTGCGAAGACAAGAGACGCAGCTGCGTGAAGCCTTGCGAGAAGAAGCCCGAGAAGAAGAAGAAGAAGAAGGACGTGTGTGCCGGCAGAAAGCCGGTAAAATTGCGGGAGAAGAAGAAAGAGAAACAGGACGAGTGTGACGACAGGTGCCTACCAAAGGGAAAGTGCGAGGTGCCTGAAATCGCTAAACCACCGAAAATGGAATACGGGCCGACTACTTGTCCAGCCCCGAAGTTTGTCTCGCCTAAACCCTGTCCGGAAATTCCCGAGGCGAAGTACGAAGTAGAATCGTGCGTCGAAGTTCGAACGTCCGGTAAAGCGAAAAAAGAAATCTGCGTCCCGCCGCCTCTTCCCCAACCACCGACGGACCCGGTGATTCTTTGCCCTTGTCCACCTCCACCGAAAATGCACCCTGGACCTTGTCCTTGTTACGACTTAAAAGCGGTTAAACCGTCCAAGCCGACGCTGCCACCGTGTCCGCACAAGGAGAAATACGTTTGTTGCAAAGATCCGTTTTATTGTCCACCGGAGAAATTGGAGTGCAAGAGGCGCAGGCCTTGCGATCCCAAGAAAATGAAGAAGAGGAAGGAGAGGAGGGACAAATAGAGGTAAGAGGCTTTCTATAGCGTGGCGCTTCTGTCTGCCAAGTTTCAAAATATCTGGTCTAACTATCCTACGTGGTAAAATTGTCGATCTTCGAACCGCTGTAGCTTTCTGAAAAATAATCATAGAACAACCGTTAGGCGACTGTGTTTCGAAGCGAATGCTCAGATTATTATTTAGGAAGCTATAAGCGGTCGAGAGACAGGCGATATTTTATTTTACTGCCCCGCGTGTAATACTCTTTTGATATTTCAACTTCTAGAGAAAGTGAATATCCGGACAATCGGCGAAAATGGAGAAGCCAGAAGAGGATCGCAGTTTCTCACGGGGTCTATCTGACGTTGATTTCCCGGATCGATGTTCGTCAACGATATTTTCAGTCGCTTCGTTCGTTGGCTCTCGCTTCGAGGATCGATCTGGCGCCGATCGAAATTGTCCTTCACCTATTTGGCCTGCCTGTGACCGCTCGAAAGATCCGAGGAACGAGACGCAGAGGGCGAACGGGCAGACTTGTTCGTGTGTGTTCTTTGTCGCGTGCCTGACGTCGCGCTTTCGTCTTAAATTCATTCGTTGCGCCGTCGAGTCTCGTCACGTACAGCCCCGACAATCGTGAGGAAGGTGAAAAGCCGTCGTACAACGTGGCAGACGTCTCGAAAATTTTTCGTCCGTTCGTAACCTCGCTGGAGGATCGAGCTTCGTAACTCTAACCTCGGCTGGAACGACGAATCAGCCTCGTCGGCCACGCGACACTCGATACACATTCGATTATTTTTTCTAAGAGAAGTCCAAGTCTAAATTTGGATAGGCCTCGTGGCCGAGAACTGTCGATTCTTTGTAGAGAAGATAAAAGGACGCGAGGATGATAGTCGCGTGAACTAGGCTCGGGAAAACGCAGCAACAAAAATAATCCGTGTAGTACTCGTCCCTGTAACTTGATCCAAATGCCACGTATCTCAATCGCAAGGCGAACGTTCCGCCAACGAAACGGAGAAAATTGTCGAATAAATCCAATAGCGAGAAGAGATTCTTTTTATTTCAATTAACCATCCATACTTGATCCATCGGACGGATGAATCTTTAATTCTTTTGTTGAAACGCATCTTAGAAACGATCATCGCAGTTACAGATTCTTCCAGAGTTTCTACGAAAATGTTACTAATTTATCCTTAGTAGATATTTAGGATCGATAACGTATGCGTCAAGAGCGGTGAAAATGTTAACCAGATTCATTCGCGTCGATACAACGTTAGTTCTTAAGCAACCTTGTACCAACAAGAAGATTGGACAGATTTTTCGCCAGATAACCGGCGAAGGTTGAATCGAATCGAATTCGAAATCGGGAATGGTCGCGTCGATGTCCTTTCTGCGACGCGCGCGATCCGGAAACGATAAATTCCTCGGTCGATTCAACGAATTTGCGAGTGTCCGATCGCGTGGGCTCGTCTGAGCAATAGAGCACGCGGAAGGAGAAATTGCCATCAAAAGCGGTTCGTTACAATAATATCGACATTTATATACGAGTTGGCTCCAGTCAGAGGAAACGAAAGTGGGGAGGGGGATAGAAAGCAGGATGGAGAAGGAGGGAAGACACACCGGGGTTCTTATCATTTTATTATTGGGGTGAGCAGCCCTTCGTTCCAAGAACGACGCTTTACTTTTACCTTCCATTGTCTGTCCCCTCTCGTAAAGGCTTAAGGGCCGTTTCCAAACGCTCGATTCGATTATCATCCGTGGATTCTCTTTCTCGTTCGTTCCAGACGCTTCGTTCGTTACTTTCCTTCTCGTTCTTCCATTCTTTCCAGAGACTCTCGAATTTATTCGTACGTAAAACATATTCGATAATCGTTCGACGAATCGAAGCTCCCTTTGAAACTGTAACCTGACCGTTCGATAAATCTGTTTGATACAATCCGAGTCTCGTAAAAATGATTACCGTATAAACAACGTTAAAAGAGGATCACAGTGTTTGACAGAGGGCTGTTTGAAATTTCTCCCAGCGGATCCCTTCGATCGGTCGCGATCTCTGAAGCGGGGGACGCTTTTGCCCGAGTCTGTACCGCGGCAAATATCGCGAGTATTATCACGGACGTTCACCGTGATTGGTCGGATTCGAGGGTGTCCTCTCTTTTTCCTCCCTTTCGTTCGACCAATAAGTGACGTTTCCATTGGAGAAAGGGCCCGAAGGAAGGGAGCGCGACAGAGAACGAGAACGGGGGATTGAAGCGTAGCTGAAGGAGACGATGAAAGAGGAGGAGGTGGTGGAGGCGGCGGAGAAGGCAGCAGAGGGTGTTTGGGGTCGGGGGTGGTCGCGAGGGTGGAAGCTGCGAGAGGGCAGAAAACTCCCCGCGTGGAAGAGAGTCGAACAGGTCGAGGCTGCGGATGGAAACGAGCGGGATGGATAAACTTCGAAGCGAAGCGAAGCGACTGTCCCCGAGGCTGATGCATAATTCAGGAATCGTCACCGGCGAGGATATTGCCAATTTGGCGTCGATGAAAATACGATCGGATTTGTCGGCTACCCCAGAATGGCTCGTCCGACGTACATCCAGTGAATTTAACACCTTCGCCCAACGTGCCGCCAGCGTACCGTGCGAAATTGCATCGGAGCCAATCGCCGGATCGCTCTAATATCCTCCTTGCTTTCACGCCGTTCTCCCCGGTTAATGGCTTCCCGTAGGGGCGCTTATCTAAACCCCGACGTTGTCCGCTCTTCTTCCAGATCGAGATTCGGCACCCGTGCGCCTCCAAATTTCCCGAGGATCCATGAGAATTTGCAAACTAATCTTCACGGGGATGCAAACGAACTGTACGCTTTAGAGCGTTGTAAGGCTCCTTGTACACGAGGGACACACAGTTCCTTTGTTATTTTATTTATCAAGTTCTCTGGATATTTTCGTTCGCAAGATCGTTCGACGAGAAAATCGTTTGGTTTAGCAAATTAATCGCCGGAGACATGCAGATCAATTTTCGATGAAATCGATGTTGATATTTATTGATTTAAAAACACGATTACGCGTGTCTACCTATTTTCATTATACCGCTTTAATTCCAGCGTTAAATAAACGTAACCATGTGCACCTTGAAGATGTTGTCGAAAGTTACGTGGTGTGCGAATCTCTTCGTATAAATACGTGTTACATTGTCGGAACATAGCATCGAATAGACGCGACTATAAAAATGGCACGTGCTCGTGTGCGACTGACCAAAGTACACAATCTTTTCAACCATTTCAGACAAACCTTTCACGCCATTCATATTTCATCCCTAACTAGGATTTCCATTTTCGAGAAACGCTTCCTTCCATCCTCGCTGATACTGATCGATGGAAGATTATCGGTTCCTCGTTGGTTTTCTCGTGAAGATTTTTCGAGGGTGTGTCGCGCGGCTGCCACATCGGGGGGATGATCATTGAACGTTCTACGATTTTCCACGAACACAGGGATGCCCGACTGCCATGAAATATTTATGGACCAGGACCACCGACGTACAGTCACGATGAAAAGAATACATTCGCCGTCGATTCAATTTGTCAACGCGCGCCGTTAATTACGTTATTATACGATCTTCTTAGATTCTGAAAGCGCCCGTATCATCAATAACCCATAAATACTTGTCTCGCCTCGTTGTCTCCGCCATGAAAGAATCTTTTCTAGGATTATCGAACGATTACGATTTTTTTTTGTGATGCGTCACCATATATACTACGAAATATAATACACATAACCGCACCGATCATTTTGATCTTTCGCATTTGCGATTGCAGAAAAGCGGTCGGTTGGTACTGCAGAACCTCGTAACTCAAAGATCTATATCTGTTTTATCTACGAAACTTGAAACGCTGAAAAATCCTCGTCATACTCTTCTTAAAGCTGTCTCTTTACTATCTTAATAGGAAATACAGGAATACATACGTGTAACTTCGGCTTATTTAATTGATTGAAAATCGACTCTGGAATATAGATCGGTCGGTAAAACAGCAAGTATCGATCGATTCGAAGATTTCTGTCGTGCGACTGTCGATCATTGGTGATTGCTTGCGATTCGTAATCGATAGAACCGACCGATCGAGAGGAACGGCGACCTGGAAAAAGCTTGATCGCAAATTTATTCGTCGGACAGAGTGAGGGCTCGCTGTCTTGGCCAGCGGGCACGAGAAGGCGGGAAGAGACCGGGATTTATGGCACCGGATGCGCGAATACGGTGGAACTTCCTTGTATCCGGTTTGGCGAAAACTTTTCTCTACGTACGCCTGTTCCATGTTTCCCCCTTTTTCCTACCATCCCCTCCATATACAGCCTAGAAACGCAGTTCTTTTATCCTCCCTCTCCTCGTTGGAATTTCTATCGGGATCAGCAAAAAGTTTGATAACGAGTAAACGTTACAGTCTCTGTGACCGAAATAAAAAATTGCTGTTTTATTGAAAGAGAACCACGTGCGATTAAGTAACGATCGTTTTCACCCTGTTTTTTACTTTCACGATCGCACAGTGTCGAAGGACCCCCGAGAATCCTTAGAATTATTATTATCCACGTGTTTATCACTAGGAATAATAGATAAATCTGTAAATTTCGTTTAATTTCTGTCATAAAAGTATGAAACCGGTATAAGTATCCGCAGTCTAAGTATCATTATTATTATTATTATCATCAGTATGTCTCGCAGTAGAAAGATATCGAAACAAAGATCAAACGTTCGAAGTTTCCCCCTCTTTTATGCCGAGGAAAGAAGCAACGACTTTTAAAACGCAATTTAAAACGGCGTTGCTTGTCGCTTTTGTGGAAATAATCAAGCACTCTCGGTGCTCCGGTGTCCCAGGTGATTCGATCGGTTCCTCGGATCGTGGAACTTTTTAAACCGGCGTCCGGTTTGCAGGGGAGAGTCGTGGAAGGGAATTTCGAAGGCAAGGGAAAAGTGAAGCGATCGGCCGGGAGGTTAAATTAGATTTCGTACTTCCGAGACGCTACAAGAACCTTAAAAGAGGAGGTAAGCGTGGACAAACGTCTTCCATTTTCCAAGAGCTTCGGAGTTTCTTCGTTTCCTCTTCACCCTCGGCCGTTCCGCCCACCGAAGAAAAGATTTTTTAAGAGTATCTTTAAATTTTCTTACCACGTACTCTATTCACTGTGGTTATTGGTACAGATACAGTATCCAAATAACTTCGATTGTATCTCCTTCTCTTATCTATATCGTACCGTATTTTCGAATAACGAGAATTTGTTGGCTAACGATTATCTATATTCGAAGTGCATTCAAAATTTTCAACATTTTTCATGTTTTTGGTCAAATCGAGAGACACGAGCGTGCTTTATACGTATATAATGACGATGCTTGTCGACTGTTCGGTTGTTATCGTCGAAAATTGTGGATCTTAATAGCCGAAATAATAGTAAAGGAACACTAAGGTTACACCTAGAATTTATATTAAAATAGTTTTAGATCTATTTAATAAACGATTCCCAGGATCTTCCTCGATATACATTTGCACGCGTCTCGGCACTTTCTTCGTCTCACCATCTTCCATTCCACACTGCCAACGGAACAGTTACATTCGTCTGTTTTTCGAGACGCCGCGTACACACATACTTCCATACACTCGTATTCACATACGCGTGTCACTACTACGCGGCCAATCTAGTCTAGCACACAAAATTAGTTATATCTATAACACGTATGAAATATTCATAGTAGAATATTTATTACAACGTTTCATACAAATATGAAATAAATTTCTATTTAGGTAACGTTTCTTTAATTTTGTTTACAAGGATAGAAAAATGTACAAACATTTATAGTCTACTCGTTGGACAAAGCGAAACACGATCTCGTGATTTCAATTTTTTGATTTACCGGAAGAATTAGAACCTACACCAATAACGATATCGTGCCAAAGTATCGGGTGACCTTCCTCCACCTCGAAAATCTATTACCCACGAACGTATACTTCGTCAAGGAGGCTCTTCATGGTCGCACTCGACCGGCTTAGCCGGCTCTCCTCTCGAAAAGTCGAGGGGATCGCACCCTCGAAACGTAGCCGATGCGAGTGTCGATTTCTCGTCGCTCGTGGGACCGGCGTTCACTTGGCAGTCCACGCGAAGAAAGGGTGCGCTCGCCAAGAAAATTTTAAGGACTTGATTTTCGAAACACTGGACACGTTATTGTGTCCAATGACAAGCACTGACGAGGAAAGGGAACGAAACAGTGAACGTGCGACCCGGAACTTTGACTTCTCGCCCCGGAGGCCAATGTCGTTGACGAACCAAACGGAAACGAGTGCTGCACTTACAGAAATGAGTAACGCGCAAGTGCAGCGCAAATACATACGTTCGACTGCTCGTCGAAGCGTTCTAAATGAAAAGTCCTGGAGTATCGTCGGAGAAATTCGCAAGCTGCCGCATCGAGTACTCCTGGGAAGGACGAATTTCCTTGAACATACTCCGAGTTAAGAAATAGTTAATGCTAGTCAATAATACATATGAAACAGTAGACAATTAAGGAAAAACATACACCAACGCTTTCCCTTACTCTCGTAGTCCGAATAAAATCGCAGTACGTTGATTAATATACGGACGAGAGTACGTCGACGCGATATATAAAACTTCCAATAAACCCGACTAAAGTTAAAAATACCGCGTTGTATTTTAATTCATTTTCTTCCGCAAACCATCAATATCACACGCGATCCCAAACTTTCGAGCGATAGTGCATATCCAGGCCGAGTCACGAGCAACCTTCGACTTTTTCCACGGTACCACGAGCTAATCACCGCCCCTTAAGCTTATCCGTCCGTCCGATTACGTCGAGCGGCGGAAAGCTGACCGGAAAATGAGACTTCGATAATCGATGCCCGGTACATTGGCTCGCTGTTAACCCCTTGATATTTAACCTCGTAATTAGCGCGATGTCAGCCATAGCAGGGGTTATTCCCAAGTGTCGTCGACGAGTCTAGTTGCACGAGTTCGTGTTTTACGTTCAACGGAAGCACACCTACACATACAGCCCTTCCCCTGGTTCATCGTGGCGCGAGAAAGTATTCGATGGAGGATGGAGGAGGAATTGGCGCGTTATGAGAGAGAGAGATGAACCGATTCGCAGCCTCTGCAACCCCTCCGTTGGGGGTTTCCGCGGTAGCGTGATTTTCTGATTAGCAGCGGGTCGACTGGTTGCGGTTAACCGTTGTTAGGTTACCGCTCGATTGGTATGCATGGGCTGGGACTCGTGCCCACGGTACAGCCCCTGAACCCAACTAACCTTCTCTCTCTCCTACGCCACCGACTAACGGCTACATCGGCCTTGCTATGCTTCCTCACCTTCTGCATCGTTCGAGTCCGTTCTCTGGTTTTGGTCCACTCTGCTCCGGAACTTTTCGTGCCCAAAATATCCACCGGATTTCGATATTCCTCTAAAAATTCAAATGGACGAATGTATTTACGCAGAGAATTATCGATGCGTGTTCGAGCCGTGAAGCTCTGCGTGTCTCGAGACTTATGACCGTTGTCACGAGTCAGTAAAAATAACCACCTACTGGTTACGCGAATAACGTACGACGACCGACCAATTGGATAAATCGAAGCGTTGACTTTTCATCGTATCGCTCGCCAGTGATTACTTTACGACATTCTGTCAAAGTAATATCATTTTTCCTGTACTTGTGGTCTAAGTTATAAACTGTTAGCAGTCTTTCAAAAGATAGCCATCTATTTTAGTAGCGCGAAGAGTTCGGTAAAAACTACAAAGTATAATATCATGGTAAAATTATCCTCTCAGGAGGATGACGGTCGTATCCGAGGCAAGCCGCAATTTTTCTAGTCGCAAGAAATTTTCTCTCGGAGGAATCTTTCTCTTCTGACTCTTTGGTACTTTTGCTAAGTAGACTAATGTGGCCTAGCGAATGAAACAGCTTCGTAATTTACAGAGAAGAAGTAGAACCTGGTTGATACTTAACGTGACGTATGTGTCAAGGATAATCACGATGCATCAGGGAAACAATTACATACTAAGCGTTGGCGAAACGATAAGAATTACGATTACGTCGAATCGTTCGTGACAAGTCGTAGCCATTTTTCAGCGGTTGACTTCGCTTTGACACCGCCACTCGTCGACCCTCGCCGCCGTGTAACGCGCGTTACAAGAGGGAGACAGAGGTTTATGTAACGACCACCCCGTCGATACACCGTATCGAGTATAGGCGGGACGAGGATCGAAGGATAGGGTACCGAGGGTACGCTCGAGACAGAAAGAGAAAAGACGAGTCGCGGTGGCTCGTATGAATACCTAGCAAGGAGTTGGAGAGATTGGGGGGTTACAATTTCCCATGGATAATGGCACTTTGATTACCCCGTGACGCCGTGCGTCCTGTCAAGTGGCACGCCACCCATAAATGGCCAACGTGGAAAAAAAGAAGCGAGGAACCGTCAGCTCGTCTGTGTACAGGGTGCATTTTCGAACTTGCTTCCTCTTCATAGAGAACAGAAATATGATTTATTTATTCATTTATTTATTCCTTAAAAGGGTATAAAGAATCCTTTGGTGTACGATCGTGCTAATAACGTATTCGTGAATAGAATATGAAAAAGAAGCTATCTAAAAGGAATATGTAAATGGGAAAAGTCGAGCATCTCGTAGAACTTGAGGAGAAAAGGAAGTGTCAAGTCGGGCCAAAAAACGAGCCGATCAATAGTCAAACCGATAAACTGTATCGCCGTTCGATGAAACGACGTACGACGATGTATCGTTTCAATGGAAAGAAAAAGAAAAAGAAACGAAGGAACAGGGGAGAAATAAAGGGTTAATCGTTAATACATTAGCATAGGAAATTACGTCGCGAACATCGAACCACTTAGAATTTTCATCGCGTGGCGATTACTTCCTTCCGGTCGGTTTATTCTCTTTCCCCATGCGATTTCGAGGAATCGGCACGTAACGTGCACACGTAATTTTTCGTGGAACACTAAAGATCCGAGATAAAGCGTACTTTTATTCGTTTCCGCGTGTTCCTCCTCATCGATATTTCCGGGTCACCCGGTGCGTACACCAACCATCAAACTCGTAGTCTGTACTCGACCGTTAAATACACTATCGAAGAAAGATTTTCATTTCGTGGAGCTCGAGTGGCAGCGCTCGCTCGACGGCTCTCAAACATGCAACTGGTAGCGAACGATTCGGTGGCGCAACTCGAGTGCGTCTTTTATCGAGGAGGGTTTCGCGAGTTGACGACGAAAGCCGGTGAAACGACCATTGAAAGGTCGCCGCTTGGAAATGCTTGGGCCCCGGAACAATCGTACTGTGGCTATGAGAACCTAACCACGTCAAATTCGATCAAACGTTTCGTGGTCGATCGGATCGAAACTTTTAACTTTCCGAGTCCTCTTGAGCAACAACTCGGCGAGTAATAATATCACTGAATTGATAAATTACGAGTTATAGATTAGAAACTTTTTGTACATATTTTTATAATGAAAGAAACAAAGAAATGTAAAATGTCCTATTTAACGTTTCTTCGTTTCTCGAGATATACTCGAAGCGAATATTTGAAGTTAGATTATATTGTACTGGCTATCGCGAAATGATAACTAAATATTTTTAATTTAGCGGAGAAAATGAAAAAGAGCGCGAAGAAAACGATAAACCTGCAGTTTTCATCAGTTTCGAAATGGTACGTAGGACGTTTTCAGGAAAAAGGATAGTAACGCGTCTGTTAAGCGTAAAACGTCGATGGCAGAGACATCCAAAGAGAAGAACAGCTCTCTTTCTAAACGATACTTTTAAAAGAACGTCGAATAAATCGTCGTTCGAAAAACAAAATGATCGCTGATTTACGTACGGAAAGAAATCGCGAGCGAACCAGTCTCGGGACCGAACACTCTGATTTCTACCTTTTCGAAACACTGTAATTTCCTCGCGAGACCTCCGACGCCGAGCAACCTTCTTAATACCGGTGTCACGTCTAATGATAGCTTCGTGAAAATCGCTAATAAGCAGTACTGCGAAATTTTCGTTGGTTTACTGTTTTCTGGTAACCGATCATTTGCTGGGTGACGCACAATCAGATAAACCTGGATGCACCTGTATCTTCGGCTTTTACATTCCCTCCGGGGGAATTCGGCGATGCATCGGCAATAGAAACCTTCGAATACGTTTGACATCCAATTTCAGGCAATCATCGACAATTTTTGTGGCAGATCCTTCGAGTTTCGTGCTAATGCTTTGTGATCGTATGTTGAGCCGGACTCGAGATTGGCCTACGTGTCATTCGCGTCATTTTTTAACGCCTCTAGTGGCTACAAAAGATATTGTACCTTTTAAATATACGTCAAAAATCTATTGCTTTTCGATAAGCCACCAGGAAAAGCGACGAAAATTCAGCTAGTCAAAATTGAAAGATTCGAGTGAAAGACTTCGCTTCGCAATGTTAACGGCATATCGTAAAACGTGTGGGTCGAAACGTGAATTCCTTGGACGAATATGCACGATATGTACTAGAAAAATGGTAGCTAAGCGACTGCTATCGTACGAAATTCTTAAATGGACGCTTAACCGAAGCGTATGTCGTTTAGACTTGATTGGTTTTCGGCGATTTCTATCAGCTTGGAAACTTCGAAGAGAAGGATCGTTGGAACGCGCGGACCACGAAATGTGCAACGCGGTGGCACGTGTCGTCACGTGTCGTTGACTACGGTCAAAGCCCGATTTACTCCTGGCCTGTCCACGTGTCCAAATGAGCAACACTTTGAATAATACTCACGTTGCGCGCTCCACAGCCTCGACGCTCGAGTCCCCACGGACATGCCGCGGTGTCTCTATATTCTGTAATGCATAAATCAAGCACCGGCAAATGGCATTCCTCGATCGTGTATTACCGTAACACCTCACCGGTCCCTGTCGAATATTGGATACGCGGTTGAATAGCGTGGCGCCCGATCGCGATTACGTTGCCATCGGCAACCTACCGTTCTGGCGACTCCACGTTCCACTCGAAACTACTATATTCGTAATTATACAATTCGAACGTATCTCTTGTCTTGCCCGTGAAATAGTATTTACAAATTAAGTGATTTACGAAGTTGTCGTGTTTTATGCTTTACAAGCTTCCAATTTATTTATTTGCGGGAAATTCACTAGTGAAATGTATATTATATTATATATTATATATATACATATGTGTGTGTGTGCGTGTGTGTATGAGATACGTAACTGCGAATAATAACAACGAGATATCGACTGATAAAAGAATACCAGTGGATGTACAAACATCAGCATGAATTAACGTGTGATTGAAACAGTTGAAGTAATCATACGAACCAATGTAAATCCTTCGAATTCGAGAAACTAACGAAGCTTAACCCTTTCTGGTGCAATTTGCATGAAACGTTTTATCGTGACCGGTTGACTGTGCGTTAAACTGGTCCGTATTTCAAGTCATGTAATTATGTAAAACACGGTATTATCGAACGTTTGGTTTCGAACGATTTAACCGACGATTCGAGCATAAATCTGTCCGAAGAAATCCGAGAAACGTGAAATCCAGGAGAAATCTTCGCTAATCGAAAAGGTTAGCCACGAACCAATTAGATCCTGTGGATAGTTTCTACGCGAATTGTTCGCAGGTGGTCGCGTTGGTCGACGTTAATGGGAGTGCTGCGAGGAGAACTGGATCCACGGGCGAATCGGTGCGGAATGGGAAACGACCGAGTTTACGATGGAACGCGGAAGAGCGGCTACCGTTGACGTTCCACAGATTTTCTCCCAATTCGAGCCGATTTTTCCTTGTTGCACGCCAGAATCATCCGCACTTTCGTCGATCGAAATCGCACCAATCGACGATCTGTTACTAAAACTGTTATTTCATTCGAACTCTCGCGTTTCGAACTGAGAAACTCGCGCGTTTGCTCGGTCGACTAGTGAAACTTCCCGACGCAATCGACACGAATTGTAAATGTTATGAAAAGGATCTTACGATGCTAATTCAAAATCAATGATAAAAGATGCTAATAAAAAATCATACGATGCATACGATGACAATTCTGAAGAATCCATTGTAAAATTACGCTAACAAGTAGCTCGAAGTCTAGTTCGAGCTAAATGGTGTACCAACATGGTGTAACCAACTGGTATTGCAACTGAAACAACAGCACGGTTGTATTCAGACTTTGACGACCATATTCTCGGTCTCGAAGAGAATGGATGCGCGTAAAGCCGAGAGCAGCGTGATCGAGAAGGAACGGAAAGAGACGCGAGGATGGATGAACCAAAGGCTGTACAGTAGTTAAGTAGCAACGCCACCATTCGAACGTCGAGTGTTAACCGTCAGACAGTTTACGAGGCGATTCGAAGCTCTTATCCGTTAAGAGCGAACACGACGACACGAGTGTGAAGAGGAGAGCGCCCTCGATGCAAAATGGCCACGATACGGCGAGGGAGAGGGCTGAGAATTGCGATACCGACGCAAGATGATGATTTTAAAAGCACGTTGAAATCGCTGCCTCCGAATCCTTTGCAAACAGAAAACGAAAAATACTCGATCAAAGGCCAATGAATTCGTATGACGACGGAAAATTTCACTACGAAGGCGAAACGTAAAACTTGATAAAAAAATGCTTCGTTGGAATATAAGAGAATGCGCGTATACGTTTCGTAGCGCCTACTTATTGCATAATCTAATTGTTTGCTAATCGTTTCGAGTATCTAAATAAATAATCTAGTAGTTAAGAAGTGGAACATTTTTTAACGACCTTGGTGGACGCGCGAGGAGTATTAACCGTTCGAAGGCGGACGTTTGAGAAAAATGAGACGCGTAGCGAGTGTTCGCATTTTCTTCTGCCCCTTTTTCCCCGACTTATCGGAAATTTCCATGCGACGGTCACGTAAACGCGTTAAACTCGTGACTAATCGTTCCTCTGTCGGCAGACGAAAACGGGAGCGAAGATAATGGCAGCGCGACCAAATAGCTTCCGCCCAGGCGATCACGCAGCCGCGAGCGTTTTGCATACGTTTCGTTATCTAATGTCACGAGGAAAATCAATCATCCAGGTTCGGACAGACCGATATAGCAGACCAGAGATCGTCGTTTTGTCACTGTTACGATTTGACAAAAGGAAAAGAAACGAGCTTCCACCGGAACGATCCTCCCACCGTTGACGATAAATGTCACAGGCGAACGAATTTATCGACAGTACGTCGACGATAAGCGCCATTAACAAAATAACTAACGCTTTGTGTAAACGATCAACGTCAGTCAGGTCTCGTTATACCGGAATTCAAATACAAGGCAAACGAGGTGTATTCGATCGTGTTCTCTTTGAAAGAAGGGCGAACAATCTCGTCTACCATCGACGAATACCGATTTACGAGCTTAGCGAAACTTGGAGCTTCGTGATTTTCCACCTTTCTACCAATTCTCTATTCTCTACTGTCAAAGATGCCGTCAATATTGTATACGCACTAGGTTTTGCGAAGTTTTCTTGCAGAAATCGAAGTCGAATTCGCTTTGAAGGAACGAGACGTTTATTTATGTAATCGTTTGGGTGGCGAACGGTTGGAGGTTACTCGACATTAGCCCGAAAAACTAACGACTTCAGCGAGAACTTTGAATACGACAGTTATTGCCAGTTTATCTTCGCGAAATAATGGCGCCTTTTTTCCTGTAGACGCAATAAATGAGCAGCCGACGACACGGTTAGTTGTTCGATGCTTTCCCTCTTCGTTTCTTCTTATTCTTTATCCGACTGCGATAAAAATCTCTATAAAGATTCTATCGACGCAATAAAAAGAAAAGCACAGTTCAAACAATTGATACGGTCGTGAAACGTTTATTATGAAATTTCGAATTTCCCTAAAGTCGATAAAATTGATCGTTTTTCGTAGAGGCAGTTGATTAATAATTAATGGTAATCGAGGAGTTTCACGGTGTGTGTCTCAGGCTCGTTTGAAATGTATCACGCTGCGCGGTTTCCAAACGGAAACCAGGCTACGTAGCCGAAGAGCGAGCGCGAGCAGGCGCGAAACCCGATAGCCTGATTTCCGGAAACCGACTCTGCGGACCACACCTTACGGGAATCGTCAGAACGTGACTAGTATGGGAACCGAGTTTGGTCAGTCATGATATTCATGGCCTGAGACCACCTCGGGGCCAACACGGCGACCCGATACCCTGCCAGTTATTTGATCTGAGGACTGCAAATTTGAATATTTCGGAAAAAGAGATTCATGTATATTTTATTCTCGTTTGTCGAAGGCGAAACGACATCGCGGGCGGTGTCGGGGCATGTGACTGGACGACACGGAACTCCGCTTCAAAAGGATCATCGACGAGTCAACCTATGAAATTCAACGTTGTCGCGTCACCAGGGATCGAAGAAAATTCCTCGAAAATTTCCTCTGGGCACGGTTACCGTGAACGTCAATCGATATGGACTTTGACGAAATTTCAATTCGATTCAGTGGTTACAAAAAGTATTTGAACGGCGATGTAATATATTATTGCGCTAATTAATTATGTCCAAGTACGTTAAATGTCTTGTCGTCTACTTTCGTAGTATTTACTTTCGTACGAAAGTTTGATGCTATTGGAATGAAATGCAGAATATCGCCAAGAAAACATCTCCTTAGAAAACACGAGCGTGCAAATACTTTCGTGGCCGCCAAGTGTTTCGAATCAATTTTGGATCGGTTTAAGTTCGAAAATCGACCGGACGATTTAGCTTCCTTTATTCGAAAGATGATTGCACGATCGTAGCGTCACGAACCGGAGACGGAAGAATCGGCGGCGTTAATCTGAACGCAAAATCGAGAAACCGCGAATTTCGTGTTGCGCGGCCGGTAAAGGAATCACGCGCGTCTCCGCCAGACTTTTTCGCCCCTCCATATGTTGCAAAAACGCATTATGCAGGCTGCACGCGCGTGCACTTCGCAGCGTTTCGTGATCTCGGTTGGCCAGCTGCCGGCCGGTGCTCTTCTTCCCGCTCCGGGCGTCATCGACCACCGGTGATCCTGTGATTTCCTCGACTGGCAGACTCAACAGGGATGAGAGCAAGGATAAGGGCAAAAAGAATACCGGATATCCGAAACACATGACGGACGAACCGCAACGCGATTATTCTCGCAACTGTTTTTCGGACTCACGCGAGTAAGATGAGAATGGATGCGCGCGCTCAAAGGGTTTCTCGAAAGTGCAGTCGAGTATTGTTACGGATATATTGAGAATGATTTCATTTGTGAATGCGTAGAACGGCGTATCCTTTAATTTCTTTATAAATGTTGAAAAGTAGAGTTTTATGCCTTTAAATTTTATTTCCCATTACATCGAGGGATTGTTCTACCGTTGAAAGCATCGAAAGCTTTTCAAAATTTTACACTATCGTTCATTCTTGTCACTCTTCTCAAAAGAAAAAAAAAAACTTGTAAATGTTACCGAAACATTGACAAACGTACGTGCAAAACGCTGACACAAGAAATTATACACTTTGCTTGTAAAAAGACGTCGAAGAACAAAAGGAAAGAAAACGTCTTTCGAGCGATCAATTTCCTCGATGCAGAAACCCCGAAGCGAATCGAAACCCCGAGCAACGTCACGCGATCACAAGTGACAATTACAAAGTCTGAATGCGATGCGTTTGTCGACGATATCCCGATCGACGTTCGGTTAGAATTTCAGCAATTCCGCGTCCTTTGGCAACGCGATTCGTCACGCGAGTTCGCGCGGCAACCTGTTCTCGGTCCTTTGTCCGGCGAGCAAATAGTTTCACACTCGGCGAATTTTGTCGAGCGCAAATTTCACGGTCACGAAAGTGGCGCCGGCTTCGCTGAGAGGCATCGAGGCTGTCGATGAAAGGCAGTTATGACAGGCCTCGGCTCTTGTTAGTTTTCTGCGGACTGTATCTGTCGTTTGAATGGGATCTCGCAGACACGCTAGCTCATTTCCGACGAAAACGTCTCGCGCTCGGACAACGATTTAGCAACTGGCGATTCGTTGTTCTTCACCCTCGATGAGTCGATCAGTGGCGAAGCCACCGGTCACGCGAAACTTCCATCGTTAAATTCACCATCGTTGTCGTTTTCAAACGAAATTGAGAATCAAAGACTGATATATCTTGGAAAGTTGGTCTTCGTGGTGTTAAAGTTTAGAAAACTATGATCTTAGCAAGTTTAATGCTCGTTCGTAGACGTTAGAACGTTTCAGAGGAAAATAAAACAACGAATTAACAGTTATGTCGAGTTGGCAGAATTGAATTAATTAAACGCGAATAAAATAGACCAAATTTAGCGTAGAAGAAATATAACGGAATACCTGATGTAAATACGAATACATTAAGATGTAACAATTGCAATGGGAAATCTGGTAATACGAATATTAAAATTGAATAAATCAGCAGTCAATGGGTACGGAAGATATGGAACGTTCAACTTTATTATACGTATGTAATTAATAGAATTTTTAATACAATACTGAACGAATGAATTCTTTACGATCTAAGCCTCCAAACGAGCTACCAATTTTTAAATATTTTCCTATCTTTAGAATATTTCCAATATTCCTAACGTGTATTATAATTTATCGGTTTTACCTCGTCTGTCTGCAAGTGTCCCATTACTACTTAAGAACGGAGGTGTATGTAACCTTCAAAGCTGTGTGTCAGGCACGTTAAGGTCGAAGCTTGGTATCGACCATAACAACTATAAAGCAAATCTTCCGGTTCGCAAAGTTTATACGAATGAAATTGCAGCGAAGTAGTAGGAAGTTGGCGAAACGAAATTAGTTTTCTGCGATTTGTCGCAGAAGCGCTCATTCGCGAGCAACTCTGCCGCGAATGTGGTGCTTAAAATTCATACGGTGAACTTCTCCGCGCTCAAAGCGACTCGATATCAACAGCTCTGTATCCCTCAAAGGCGGCGAGAAACGCGTTGATTGTTCGCGCGGTCGCGGTTTTAATACCGTCGAAGCTTCAGACGCCCGATTATGGATTCAAAGCGTCGCGCTTTTGGGGGCAAGCAATTCGCGCTTTCCGCGTCTCGCTCTTTTATATTCAGCCGCCGTGAGACGCTAGTAATTGGTACGAGCTCCTTGTCACCGACGAGACTTTGCTACTTTAAAACCCATTATTCGCGTCGCTATGTTTCCTCAGCGTTATTCCGCGTGTTTCCTAGTTATAACTCTTCTTGCGCGTAAAAAAATTCCTAATTGCTCCTTCGATCGTAGAATCGTCGAACACGGAGACGTTCGCCGTCCATCGAGTAACATTAAGAAGAAAGGAATTCCACGACGATAACTACGGAAACGAATTATCCACGGAGGACAACGATCACGAGACGTTTTCATCGCGATCGTCGTTTACCTTGAAATATCTTTTCACTCGACCAAAAATTATATCGAAGAACGCGGAAGAAGTGGTTGAACGTCGTGATAACATCACGGGGTGAGGCCATTTATCGGTCTATGCCAACGTTTCGCAGTCGATCCTCCGAATCGTCCTTCGTTCCCTTTTATTCGTTCCTTGATTACTTCGAAATAAAACAGCGATTTCGGCCAAGTCTCGAAGGCCGCAACAATTCGACTTACGTAGCTACGTCTAATGGCCGGGGCAATCGAGGAAATCTAAGTGCGATCAAGCGGCACGTGGCGGCGATATCATCAGCAAACGACTTACCATTGTCACGATATTCTTGCAGTCGGTGTTCGCTCGACGAATCACGTAGCGCATCAACATCGCCGCTACTCCGTACGCTCCAAGCATTTCGGGAACCTTTTCGTCGCTACGCGAGTAAAACACGTCTGTGAACGAACGACGAAGAGATGGAGATTTCAAGAAACGAAGAAAAAGTAAGATCTCGTTGCTTCGATCGAGCAAATAATTCTGATGGTTGGGATATAGAATCTCTTCCTCTCGGTATTCGTGTTTCATCGAGCGACCGGTGTAACGTAGTACTCGCGCAGATTCCAATATCCGTCGGGCAATCTCGGAGCAACCGGTCGACGAGCATCGAATCGAATTAGTATTCGGATATCCAGACAATCGCGGGTCTAGACTATGCATAGAAAGCACGAATGGCTATGTACGTACGCTTTGTATTTGTACGGGTGTCCAGTTCAATATCGGCTAGTCACGCGAAATCAAACCATCGTAACTACGAATGCACACAGTGCCCCGCCGCACTACCTGTCCCGGCAATAACGACGATAACGCACGGCTGAAATGTTATTAATTTTAATGCTACGCTCGAACGAATCGGCCCGAATCGGCAGCGCTACCTCGTCCCGATGCAGACACTTTTCTCTCCTTTTTCTTCCTCCCACTCCTCCTTCTATCTTTTGGCTTTTCTTTCGCGTATTCGCCCGTTCTTTTCCCCTCTATCTCTATAGGTAGAAGAGAAGGAAGTTTCTAGATTTTAAAACGTAGGAAAAGAGATGTCCACGTTAGCATTTGACTCTCTCAGGCACAGATATCATCAGACACGACGGTAGAATTTTCCTGCGAATTCTAACTCACGATAAACGTACCGGCGTGAATAACGGTACAGGTGGCTGATGTAAATATCGTAAATACAAGTATCCGTAAATATAAATATCAGAAAATACACTAAACCTGTTTGTCCTTTAATTATTAACCATGTAAAATATAAATTCTTTCTTACCAGTAGTAATAAGTATCGCTCTGTTACCATTTGATATTATTAATATACCCATTTCCTGACCCTCTTTCATTATTTCGCAGCCGTTTCCTTCCTCCCTCGTAGTCTTTCGATTCTTAGCTCGGTTCTTTGGCCTCCACGCTAATGACGGCCAGCCGCAGCGGTGCAATCGGCGCAATTACGATTTTGCGCAGCGACCGCGGCCCGCGAGTACATTTCCTTCCCTCCCCTGTTCTTCCCGATCGAAATCATAGGCCGATCAGTGGCTGTGGTTGAGGGGTTGGATCGCGAGCGGTATCTGTGCTCGAGGATCAACCGCGGCCGGTATTAATTTTTCACGGAGATAACGGTAAATTGGAACCTTCGGCGAGCGTTCTTGACGAAATACTCGCGGCCACGTAACTAGATCGCGCGATCTTCGATTTCGAACTCGCGATAGATCTAATCTTGCCGTCTGAAATTGGCTGGCCCTTCGAACAAAACGATTCACTCTGCCACCTGTTTTTTTTATTCATCGACGAATTTCGTGCGTCAGAGAGGAACGAAGGAAGCGAAAGTTAAAATTAAGAATAATCCCTGCGTTGGTAGACACCGGTTGCAGTTAGTTACTCAGCAAACAACGATTCTGTTTCGCAATGGTAAAAAAGCGAGTGGGTAAACGCGCAACTCGTAACTCGTAAGGCCTCGTTGAACTGTTCGATGAAAAAATCTCTATATTCATTCGAGGCTATCGGTAAAGAACAATGCGTCGATAGATATGGATGGGATTGGTGAAAGCGTAGGAAGAAGAAGAAGATCCTTCCTTGGAAGGAAGAAAAAAGCAAAGACGGTGAACGGGTCAGGATGATTGTCAAGGATAGGTAGTAGATACGAATTGCGGCAGGATCGTGGACGGATGGTATGAGTAATTGGCCTGTTCGTAACGATCATGAAGTATCGGTAGTGACGTTAATGATGGAAGTACATTATCCGCCGGACAGAGCGGCGGCGGGAGCGTAGCAATTTCAGTTGAATTGATAGTCAAGAGGAGAGCATGATTTTTATTACTGCGATAACTGCGAAACGATCGTAATCAGTCGTTCAATGGATCCGGGGATACGTTCGACGTGGAATCCGATCGACGGATCGAACGAAATGACGGGGCAATCAGGCCGTGAGCCAACGAGGGTGAAACAGCCATCGGAAACTCGTGCTGGCGGATACCATTAATTTTATTACCGCGATCGCGCGACTCCAACCGACCAAATTTCGTCACAATCCATTTTTCCCATGGTTACTGACATCTTCGGTCTAGCATTGTATTTACAACGAAACTTTCGATGAACGGTACCAGCTAGAGTCGTCGATGAAAGATTCTTTCAATTAGGTTAGATCATGCTTGTAAAAATACGACTTTACGTAAACAATCGCAGTTTCTTTATTAGATATTAGATATTATATCTTGCATCCTATGTTTCCTTCTACACAGTTTGTTTTATCTCGCGTGATTTTACCGTTGCGGTGTCGTATCGTCGATAGACAAGCAACGATATCTACACGTACGATGCAGGTAAAACCGCATTGAAAGCGACGTATAGAAGAATTCGTAGGAAAATAGGATTTCCCGGATTCAAGATGCGTAAACTTCGTAAATATATAGCTATTAGCGTAATCTTAAAGAAGAAGGGTCGGTAAGTGTTCGGTAAAAACGTTTTTTCCTCCAACAACAGGGGGAGAATTTCACGGGACCACTGTGTGTAATCGTGAGCGCAACTTTGAGGAAGTATCCTCGGACAAGGTGACAAGAAGACGTTTTTAGTGGTCAGCAACAAATTTCGGACGATTAAAGAGTCGTAAAGCGAGCGCGGTCGAGTCAAACACGGATATCCTCTTAAAGGAATCCTCTGCTCCGCCATGGATCTAAATAGAGCCATGATTAGGAGAGATTAAGGCGAGACTCTGGTACCAACGAATACCCGTTCTCTGTTAAGATAACGCGAGTGCCTTATACTAATCGTGTCCCTTCCTCTCGAAGATAGAACGTTTTAGGCTGGGCCCTCGTGCCCGTGGACCCGTCGCGTCGTTCCAACAAGAACAACCAAAAATAATCCCAGTCCCTCGTCCACTCCAAAGTGCGAAACGATCGATTTACACGGCACGGTCTTAAACGTTCCTTTATACCAATTATCCGTGAATCAATTTCTAGAGAACAAGTTTCAACAACGTGAGAATAACGTTCACAATACTCCGTGAAACGCGATTATTTCTTAAGCAAGTTTTTCTTTACGTAAATCGACGAAGACGAATTTTAAGAGTAAGAAGATCTTCTTGGTCGCGCTCGATCGATGATCAACGAAGGAAGAAGAAAATTGAGAAAAGGGGAGAGATCCAGAGATTACGATCTGCGGATCGACTGGAAGGAAAAATCTCAAGGATAAAAAGCTTCTGCTTAGCGGTTGCGTCCAACTAAGAATCACGAAAGAACAAGGTTAAAACGATAAAAGAAAAATTCGAAACTCGCAATATTCTTTGAATATTTAAAAGACGACTGTCCTTCACATCGCGTCTTCGCGTTAATTATTCGTTGATCGAAAGACCCGCTGTCTGGTTGCACTTGACTAAGAATCAATAACGAAAGTACAAATTTCGAACAATAAGAGAGGAATCCAAAATTTACGATACTGTCTGGAACACGGTCGTCTTTTTGGGGAAAGTGTACCACCATTATACCTTGGCGTCTCGAAACTCGTCTTGGGCTCGTAACTCCGTTTCATCTACCGATTTACGAACGCTCGGTCTTATCTACTTACACGTCGATTTACGATCGTAGCCGACCGCGAATCACCGCCGGGATTTCCGTGCCCCATCGGTCGCGATGAAAACCAAACTGTCGTCATTTACGCGATTTTTCTGATTCCGAAAGGCCGCCGCCGTGCAACAACGTTTCGCAATAACCGTGCGCGAAGGAGGCAAAGAGGGCGAAATATGTCACGGCGATAAGCGTAAATATTCGATTCCTCGACTAGTATCCTTTGGATCAAAAGATCTCTAGAAATCTCGCTAGATCGTCCGCCTGAATCCCTCTGACAACGTTCAGCTTTTCAATTTTGCCTTCTCTGAAATTTACTTCTCTCTGCCAGTCTCTTTAAAGGCAAAGAGAAGAGAAAGAGAAGAAGGAAAGGAGGACAAAGTTGTTCGGTTCGAGATTTATCCAGTTTTCGTTTGGCGAAAACGTCGAGAGAAATAATTTGTTCGAAAAACGCGTCTCGATGGGTTCGAGGCAAGAGGCGAAAGACAATCGTAGGAGGCAGAGAAATAATATTACACCGGGAACCGGCGATAAGGCCGGGGACGTGGAGGGAGGCCGAGATAAAAGGACGAGGAACGAACAAAGCGCGATTACCATTTGTCATGCCAGTAAACGATGCGATGGACGAGCCGTTATAAAGTATAAACGCTACGCGCGAAGATTACGAAAGTCTGTCGCGGTGATAATGCGTTTCGCGCGACACGCATGCGAGAGAAATGGCCAGAGGAAACGACCGTTGTCGGACCTATAGAAACTTATTATCAGATCCTTACGTTACGTTGCCACATCTTTTTTCTCTCCCTCGTATCCTCCCGAGAAATGGAGTTTCTTCGTCAACCTCGGTGATCACCAATCGAGAAGATTACTTATCATACGTATTTGAGAACTTGTATCTCGTTGAAACAAATCGGGACGAAAGTGTAATTTTTATAGAGTATAAAAGGAAGATAGAGGGTGTCGAAGGTGTGAAGAAAATTCTTTCTCGAAATTGTGTTCGTTTTTCGAAGAATCTGAGGGATACCGGTGAATGGAGACGTTTAATTTGTGAACAGGTCCTCCTATCGGTCCGTTAACTCGCCTTATAAATTAGCTACAAGACCACGTAGCCAGATAAAGTAGTATACGCGTGCTTTCCACCTCGGATCGCCCTTTCTTCGAACAGGTAAATGTACACGAAATTAAGATATCCGCCGCCGAGGCCGCTAGACTAAATCGTTCCCATTTATATAAGAGCTCGCTCGCGGAGATCTCGGCGACGATTTATGTCAGCGCCTTCGAGCGTTCGTACAAATTTGTTCCACGACCTCGTGGATTTCGTCATCGGTGCCGGCGAAACGCACGCTCGTCCAACACAAAAAAAAAAAGAGAAAAAAAAAACACCAACCTATTCCCATAAATTACCGCGTAATTTACCGACGTCGTATTAAACACGAATTAGTCACTCGGATTCGGATACACACGTGTCCGGAGCGGCGTGACCTCCGAATTATCTCCGATCTTGGTTACGCTACGTTCCACGCCCGCTCTAGATCCCGAGTTTCCACTCGGAATCGAATTCTCCATTACGCCCACGCTACCTTGAATCCAAATTACTTCGAGCCGAGTGTAAGCCACAGCTTACGACAAAATTAACTCGCGTTACGCCTACGCTTTGCTAATGTTTGATTTATGGATCCACGGTAAGTCGAGTCGAAGTCAGTCGGTAGACTCGAATCATGCTAAACCCGAATTACGCTAGCCGCGGGCCATCATTTACGCTGTGCAAAGTCGATGCTGTGCTGGATCCAAGTCTCGTTTCGTGTACGTAGACCGTCCGAAATGTAACGGTATCGTCTATATGTCGATTCAAACGTTTCTTAGTTCTGTCGCAAATTTTATGTCGAAGTGTGCTTCCTCAAATATCGATAGAAAATTGAGAACTGTCAGCTAACGAATCGATAGGTTTCTGGACTTTCTGGATACGTTTAATTAATACGAGTAAGATTTCTGGATACGTTTTTAAGCCTCCAGCCCATAGAACGTTAATGCAAAGAACGTTGAGTTTCAGACGGAAGAAGTTAATAGGAAAAACCAAACCGAGTGAACGTATATTTTTTAAGTAACTGCGATTTGTTCTATGTAAATATATATGACATGGAATTACGGTAAAAATTATATAATTGGAAGCGATTTAAAAAATACAGCTGCTGCTAGTTTTCAGGCAGATCATGTATGCCGAACACACGTTAAATCCGAGCTACGCCGGGTTTAAAGTTACACCACGCTGCAACATGGTGAGAAAAAATCGACCAAACAGATTCCGTGGAGATCCTGAAGGCATCTTATAACACGAGGTACATGCGTGGCGCGAAACGCTTGAAAGAAGCTGTCAGCGAAGCGGATTCGACGATTTGCGCGCGGATGAATCGAGGCGTCGCGTTGCGTCGCGTTTCCACTGGCTTACGTAAGTAAACGGACCGCGAGAAAATACGACTTCTCGCCTCGAACCTCGGGTAATCGAATCTAACCGGCCCGTCTCTTTCTCTCATTACCGTTATTACGTGTCGTCGAGTCGGTGTATCGTTGACAACGTAATCACTGCGATTACCTTCGTTCGCTTTACTGATTTTCATTCGTCGCCTTCTCGATCCGCGCCACGATCGCCTCGAGGTCGAAAGGAAATTCCATTCGATCGACGATACGCACACGGCCAGACGTTTAATTAAATAATTGCAACGGTGTGATCGAACGTGATTTTGATTTACCTATGTCTTTTGTTTTGCCATTATATCGCACGAAGATTATAGGGGAAAAAAGTGACAGGTATCTACATGGGAAATATAAAAATTGTAAAATTGGAAAATAGTAAAATTGTATGTAGTATAAAATATCTAACAAGTATGGTATTCGTCGTAACGCTTCGGGAATACCGAAACAAATCTCTGCTATCGTTTTGTCTCTTTGATTCTATTGGTAAAAATACCTATTTGCATATGAAAATATCAGCAGCTTGGTGATAATTAAATTTACGTAAGAAACAAGATCCTTCGTGAACGATAGCTTTTGGTTTAGTTACTGATAACGCGTAAATATAATTTAAGATATATCGAATAAACTGGAAATATCTGTACGAGTCAGAATCGATCGAACCCTCGTTGTTTCAGGCTTGATCGTCTTCTCGCGATCGATCGATCGTCCGAATTCGTGAAACTGCATGGAGAACGATTAGTCAACTTCTCGGGTTCGAACTTCTTTTTGGATGAACGAGAACAAGCGACCCACGAGTCCTCGCCGGGATACCGTAAAGTTTCGTCTTTATTACCAGGTGATGTCGAGGGCGGATGCAGGATGCGGGAGGGGGGATGATTGATGCAGCCTGGTTATCGGGGACACGGGCCAAAGAAGATAGTCGATCCACGGGTCTCATTACCGCGACACGAGATGCTCATATTATCGTCATTTTTATTAAACACCGCTCGTACATTTTCGCTGCAGTCCGACGATAATGTAGCCGACGAGGGAAACGTTCGATGAAATATTAGTCGTGTTCGATCGCGTCGTCGACGCCATTTACCTCCGGCGAGAGACGCTCGATCGTCCATTGCGAAATCGTCAAAGCTCGACGATCCTTCCATCCATCGGGTTAACCCGAGATTCGAGAACGACCGACACAGTTTTACGATTTTTCTCGGAACCGTGAGGCGAAAAGGAGGCTTCGAAAATGGCGTGGAGCTCACGGGGGTCGAACGATATCGAACTAACGACGAAGATACGAGCGTTATTAATCCCGCGGAGGATCATAAACTGGGCGAGGACAGAAGATAAAAGGCAAGCCAAGCAATCGTGATGGAGAAAGAGATATCGAACGAAGCGTCTAACTCTTAAATGCATAGTGTTGCCATTTAGTATTGTAACTACCATAGCAGAAATGTGATTATTGCAGAGTGTTCTCGAATGGATTTAGATTACCAATATAAAGCTTCATAAATCACTTTTAATTTATTGCCTTATTATCTTCACGAGCAGAATAGTTTAACATTATTCATAGCTATTTCTTCATTTTGATATTTGGAGCGTTTATTATTAAGGTAAAGTATTTCAGAAATTATGCTATACAACCAGTAAGATTAAAGATAAGCAACGTTTAATTTATTTATATATACTAGATGTTGCTTGTATAGCCTCTTTTTCGCAAAATTACTTTCCTACCTGTGATTTCGTCACAGGTAAAGCGGCAATTTCGTTGTATGTGAAAAAAATCGTGTATGTATTTAAGGGTGAAGGTACACTCGAAGCCTGGAATCGAAAAGCTGCATGGCCACGCTCGCTTGCCTCGTAATAATTTACTCGGCAATGCGTATAAACCGCAACATGGCGGACCAACGGATAATTAAGTAACAATTAGACCTCGGACGTAGGAACGTGCCTTGGCCGAAGAAAAAGATAAACAGCGAAAAAGGCCGGCATATGGCCGCTTTATGCCATTCGAGTTCGCGCTGTTCGAAAAGCCTCGAAATTGACGATTCATTCGGGATGCTTGACTTCTGTCATGCCGCGCGCGTTCTCCACCCCTCTCACTTGCTCCATCCGGCTTTCTTTCTTCTTCTACCTTTCCCCTATTCGCTCTGTTTGTCGCCGTTTCTCCCCTGTTGGCCGTCACCGTTGTCATCAGTCAGCCAGTCTCCCCCATATTTTTTTCATTATTCGTTGCTCGCGTGGCCGTTCGGCCGCGAAAACACGGCACCACAACCCGTAACCGCAACTTCCTCGATCCTGCCTTTCCATCGGTCTAATGCCTCTCATTGCTGTTCCAACGATGCGTGATCGGCGTACACTAACGACGGTAAAAGTTAAAAGGATTCGCGATGACTCTTGGAAACGGTAATGATCGCCGAGCAACGCCGTAATCGATCTCGAACGCGCTACTTTGAATTCGAGCGGCAATAGTTTAGCGAGTTACGTCATCGGATATGTATTCCGCTGTTCGGTATACGAAGAGTAGCATAGACGTTGAAATAGAGTGGAAGTAGGTATGTAGGATATATTATACTCGTTGCTCGATGAGTTAGTTACTCGTAATCGGATGCCAACGATCGAAAGCTGTATTCGAAACTGAACCTCGTCAGGGACAAGCTTATTCATCCGTGGCGTGTTGTAAGTTTCAGCGATACGACTATCAGAATCGCTGATCCGTAACTCGTTACCAAGTCGTTCAAAAATCTACGACAATTCGTTTTTGGAGATTCGAGTGGTTTGTTTTCGTAAAACATACGAATAAGTTTGGTACGCGACGTTCGAACGTTGATAGATTGTTCGAAGAATCTGGATTGACGTGAAACTTGAAAGGATATTTCAGGTCCAGTAAACAACGAGTTCGCACAGATTACAAATATTTCCAATTAGTTAAAATTCAAGCAACTGGAATAATGTGAACGAGCCTTTAACTACGCTTTATCGTTTGTTCGATTTCTATCGATAGGAATCTGTTAAAAAATTGTTGATACGTTTGAAACGATACGCTGGTTCGTATTGTATGGTCAAAGACAAAGGGATTAAAACGAGAGTGAGCGTGAAAATTGGAATTACGAAGCTCGTTTCGAAGCGAGCTTATTGGCTAACTTGCACGAGTGGAGGCACGGATGAATCGTGTAACGGTGAAAATTTTGCAGATTCACTTTCGGACGAGTTTTCCGATAATTCAATATAATAGAAACGCGACCGAGCGGGCGCATGGTAATTGGTGTTAACGAACACGCTCTGTCATTCACGACAGCGAAAATGACTGCGGCCGAGTGGAGTGTTTCCGGCTCACCGGCCAACTTCCGCGGCAGAACAATGGGAGCGCTTAACGCACCGGCGAAAGTCGTTAGTCAGTGTTATATTCCGCGTCGGTATGCGCGCCGTGCCGTCCAAATGCGTTAATCTAATTTTCTGGGCATCGATTAACGCGTCGGCCCGGCCAACATGGCCGACCCTGGCCGCGCGGATAAACGATCACGCCAATGAAAAAAATGGAAATTTGTATGACACGGAGATCGTTTTTCCGGCAGAATATCGTCCCTGGATATCGTCGAGCGAAACAAAGTAACTCGAACGCCCAATAACCTCGAAAAATTACGATAACGTTGTCAGATTCTCAAGGATAGCTTGGATTCTCAAGGATATTTTGGGAAAGTACAATTATCTAGGAAAAATTTTGATAATTTTAAGACGAATAAAGAAATCCAAAATAAAAAACATGCGATTAAACCAGAAGAGAAAAGAAACGAATCGATTGCATAATCCTGGTTATTTAATCGATACGTAAACCAGTGACGAAGCACGCGATCCGAACAGCGATAATGAAAATTTTCCGACAATCGACCAATCTGTTCGAAAACCAGAAAGTTTTCCATCGAAGCGTCATTAAACGCGCCATCTGCTACACTCTTCGCGTTTTTTAAATCATCTTCGAGGCGCGGCATCTACAAGGTGGAAACGACCATTCACCGGTTTCGTTTACGTTACTCGTGGAGCACCGCAGGGGTGCCCGTTACCTTTTTATTCGCCCCACTCGAGAGCGGATCGTGAACAAATTGCCGCTACCGAACATCGTCCTCCTTCTTATGAATAGCTGGCCGCTGAGAAAAGTCCAAGTTCGTGTGTGGGTGTGCGATCGAGTCCGCGTGTTTCTGGAACCTGCTGTCGAGATCACGAAGAAAGCCACGGGCGGTACAACCGGCGGGAGAAAAAGGAAAAAAGTAGACAATGTCTCCAAAAATTGGTCGAAATTAGTGGAAATCCACGTAGTTATATAGAAGCTGACCGAATCAGGCTCCAATTAGACGTGGCTCCATTCAGGTGTATCCGTCAGACTGCCCCCTGGGCATCTCGAAATATCTTTTTAATGGACGGGCGCCGCGTGATCGACCCGTTCTCTCCTCCTAGATTCCGTGTCCCATTCTCTTCTCGCCATCCTTTCCTACGTCACATCCGGCACGATTTACGAGGAAATTAAAAGATCGACACGACCGACGACGTGTTCGTTAACGAGCGACGCGGCGCTGGCGTCTGTTTCCATGTCGAACATCGATCGAGGATGCGTCGATCTCGCGTCGTCTAGACACGTCCCTCCCCGTGAAAACGTTACTTTTTCACTACTTGGATCTTCTTTACGACGGATACGCGTTTCATTTCTCACGAGACTGACTATGAATCAATTTCACGTAGCTAGACAGAGATAGGAAACGTATGGAAAGAGAGAAGAGAATCGGAGAAACGAAGGAAATCCATTAACGATCGATTAGCAAAACGGATCGAATAGAAAAGTTTTGGTGGCGAAACGATGCGTTTAAAAAACGATTTGCGGCCGTACAAGCCTGTGATTTTGGTCGATAAATTAACGGGCCGCTGTCAGCCGCGGCCGGTGATTACCGCGGATTCCAGTGCTCCACTTTACCAATTTTCTCGATTACCGGCATGAAAAGCCCTCTTAAGTGGACGCCCATCGAATTAACCGGAAGGTTTTACCTCGTCCCGGGACACCTCTTGAATCATCCGAACCGTTCGACCTCGATTTTCCTCGCCTCGCTCCGAGATGTCTCGGAAATGCCTGTAATTTCGCTGACGAAACACCTAAAAGCATCTTCGAGGAAGTTTCACCCGGCTTTGGTCGTCCCTAACAGGTGCAGCAGCTTGTCCGACCCAGAGCCATATAACAGCGAAGAAATTTTTCATAGTCTCTCGATCGCATCTCTCGTAGAAATAATTAATACAAAGTTTTAATCGTAAAGTCACGCTTTAGATACGTAGGATTTTTAAAAAGCGTATGAAGTAAAGTAGAATTCAGCGATGACGTATTTTATTCCGAATCTTTGAACATGCTCAGCAAGAACAGGTTGAACGACAATTTATTTCAACCACCGTGACGCTTGTATCCAAGCACGGTACGATCGCGAAAGATTAATTCAATGCTGAAATCAACGCCGAACAGTCTGGCAGATCCATCGTTTCGTATGTTTCTAATGAACGATTCGAACGTCTACTGCAGAAAAATTACGCACACCAACGTAAGGTATGGCTTTACACTTTGTACAGCAACTTGCACGTTGCTATATTCAACTTTTGACGCTTAGTCATGCTTACAAACAAAGGCGATCGTAAATGCCGATCCACAATGGAGACCATCCGGCATAAAACTCGAGAACAAAAGCAAGGGAAACAAGGAAGAAGCTAGAGGCGCGATAAATCCGTGAAAATCGAATTAACCGTACGCGATTACGAATAACAAATCCATGGCGGGCGTTAATGAGCGTCACCGGAAGCGTACGCGTGCACGCGAAGGAGGGGAATTCCGGGCAGGCGAGAAACACGAAGCAGGAGAGAGAGAGAGATAGAGAACGGCACCTCCTGCGGCTGGTTCGCAGCTTCCGGTTCGGTTGGGGGCTCACCGACGCAACGCCAAGGGGACAGAATGCACCGGTGGTGTACCGCGATAAAATCGTCTAATTGTTTCGCTAAGCGTATGTGAATGTCCAACACGCGGGTGTTCGCTCACGCACCGCCGTTTCGTGCGCAACGTATTTTTCTCTCTGCTCTTTTTCATTTTTTCCGTCGGTTTCCCCCCGCCCCGCCGTCTTCCCTTTCCCTACCATGGCCGTTCGACAAAACAACAAAAGAATCGTAATC
>NT_176897.1:260292-260725 GCF_000188095.3 Bombus impatiens | reverse complement strand
AAAAGAATCGTAATCGCGGAGGTGACGCGAGAACGATCGCGCGACCCATGCTCATGCAAATGATGGTGGCGGCGAACGAGTTCGCGGGAAATCGTTCCTTTCCGCGGCGTTCCTTCGCCAACGGCCCGAATTAGTTCGCTCCGTAGACCGTAATGTGTATTGTAATTAACGTAACTATGTAACCAGAGATAAGACTGCCGCCCCTGTACCCGCTCGCCTCCGTTTTACATGGTAGCACGGTGCCACGACTTACAAAACGCGAGCACCCTTAATGAAGATAATTCGCTAGCCGAGTGGTAATTGCATTTCGTATTATGTGTATTGCGTACGATATCAAGATCGTAGTTCCGTCCCTCGATGGAAACTGCACGGATAGATACGTACTTATGCGAATTCAGAAGTAAAACGTTTCCCGAGGCGATTCGACGCGGCG
>NT_176897.1:250171-260233 GCF_000188095.3 Bombus impatiens | reverse complement strand
GCGGCGATCTAGCCGCGATAAATCGTAAGATGTTTCAATCGCCAAGTACCGGCTACGGGGCACCGTATCGTCGAGTTAATTACGTTAAATCGGACGTTATTAATCGAAACGTGTTGCGCTAGCCATGGTCGTCGCGGCAACAATAATAATAATACGGTAATATGGTCGAGCAATAACAACAGTTGTTTCAGTCGGATCGAGGTGGAGTCGCGGCGAATAATAGTGGGAAATTATCGTTGGAGTTCTCGGAGCGATGGAAACGGCGGGATCGACATGTTAAGCTACGTAATGAAAGAGTCGAAACGTAACACAGAAAGTGCGAGTTACCTTCGATGAAAAAGAACTCGATGAAGTCAATGACGTTGAACGGGCTCGCGCAAGAAATAGCTAGAAAATTGATTTTATAGCCGGGCAGACGGATGGATAAGAGTTCCGAGTGTCGTTAACCGGAGAGACGTTCGTTCCTTGGACTTTCGAACGTTCGAGCTGGAATGATAATTGGTCGATTCAATTAAGACGCGCCACAAGCGTTTCGGATCGCCTAATTAAGAGATAGCGCATGGGAGGAGCTACGCGCACCCTTTTTCCGTTCGCGAAACCATCAATCCGCACGGACGATATAGGCACCGCGCGGTTTCCTAAGGATAAATCAGATAGAGAAGAACTCATCGAGGAAGGAGGTGGACGCGAGCACAACGAGAGAGCTGGAAGGGCTCTGCTACATAATTAGAAGTTGTACCTCCTTCGCGGCCGCGATAAGCCACGGTCATTATTTCCGTGTTTAGATAGTCCGGCGAATGGACTCTGCCCGTGGGATCAGCGTGCTCGTCGAAACGACAAGAACTACGTCTAACAGTCCATTCAACGTGTCCTTAAAAATCGATTCTTAAACAGCAATTTCTAGTACAAATTATACATCGCCAACTTTACGAGTCGATGTTACGCTTTCATGGACGGAGGATATGACTAATGGAATGATAATACGACCCAGTTAACCCATTAAGGCGCAAAGTTGCGTTAACGTCTATCGGATTCGCCTCGTAATTACGAAACGAAATTTCAAGAATTTGCTTCTACGACGCGTCTGTTATTTCGATACGCTTTTTCCAACTTGATAAAACAATAATTTGCTTCGTTTATATTATTTAATCGAATTTACGCAACTTTTCCCCGTTATGCCATCGTTTGGTTCTCGATGCGTTAGATCTCCAGCGCTCCGTGAAGATCGAATGGAAAAGAGATATTTCTCGGATCGAATATTTCGATGATCTGTGTTCGTCTTGGACGAGTTCTGAACAGGCAGCGTCTTATTGCATCCAGACGCAGCGTGGTTCCCATGCGAGATATAGAGGCGGCGCGTACGTTATTATAAAAATTAAACGACGTTCATGCGATTGATTATCGAAATTATATATCATCGAATGGTCCGCTGGCGGATTTTCTGCGGAACGACGAGGCGGTCGGCGACCACGGTATACGAAGAAAGAGACGTGGATGGAGGAAGAGAAAGAGGGGAATGCTAGAGCGGAGCGGCTCGATCGACGTAATTGTACGCGATTCAACACGGACCGATGAAGATAGAGCTCTCGTGTGTGGATCGTCCGGCTCTCGGAGGGCTTAATAAGTCGTTTTCGAAAGATAATCCGCGGCGGGTGTGTCATTTGATTTCTTGTAATTTCGTGTTGGTCGCGACGCGGAATGCCGCGTAGATGAACACTCTCGTCGTCCCCGTCGTGCGCCGTAGACATCCTACGGACACACGCCTAGATACCCATTCTGTGTATGTATTCGCGCGACCATCTCTGTTTCTAACGTCCCCTCTCGACCTAACTCTTCTTCTTCGACAGCGATTCTCACAGCGAATTATAATTTTTTCCCCGTATCTATGCAGCTGAAATTCATGATACGTTGAAACGTACAGGGTGGTTGGTAACTGATGGTACAAGCGGAAAGGGGGCGATTCTACGCGAAAAAAGGAGTCGAAAATATAAAATAAAAATTTTTCGTTCGAGGCTTTGTTTTCGAGAAAATCGACTTTGAATTTTCGCTCGGTACGCGTGCGGTACGTTATAACGGACCTCACTGTAGATCGTTGTCTCGATGGAAAAATTAAAAAAAAAAAATTTTTATTCTATATTTTCGACTTGTTTTTTCGCGTAGAATCACCCCCTTTCCGTTTGTACCACCAGTTACCAACCACCCTGTATATCAGGTTGTCGGAAAAGTGCCTCTCTTTTACAGATCCGTCTTTTACAACGATGCGTCTTTATACAAACGTGAAACCCAATTTGTCGAACGTTCTGATCTTTATTTCGATGGAACAAAATGAATCGCACGTAATTCGAGAAAACAATATAAAACGAAAAATGTTGTGCATCCATTATGTCTTTACAAAACGAAAGAAACTTTTCGGGCGACCTAATACATTTTCCGAAGTCCTTTTTCAGATCGAGTCGATCAAGTCGATTATACGATCTGTTTGTCTTCCGATGAAACTAGACAAGCACAGATTCTCGAGAGTATCGCAACGCTTGTGCGTATCTTTTGTAAATACGTTCTGAACGTATTACGCATATACGGACATACACAAAGTACTTCCGTTTCAATGACAAGCGTAACGTTACTTTCCGCGACGAGGTTCTAAATACTTTGGCGAACCAATGTAGTCCGACCGCAAAATACAGAAACGACTCCGTCGAGTTGACATCCGTTGCACTTAGCCCGACGCACGTGGAATACTAGAAAGTTTGAGAAACGCTGGTCTAGCAGGTTCGTTTTTCCCGTTCCTTCGCCCTCCGAGCCACGAGATTACACTCATTCAGAGATTTCGGCTGGTTCTTTCAGCGGTCCGTCTTTTTTCCTCGGTTGGCTGAATGGACCGTGGTTTCTCGGCTGGATTTCCGTCCTTGCCCGGCGACGCGGCGATCGAAACATCGCTCGTGGCCCCGGGGAGTCTTTCATTCACGTCGCTCCAGCGAAGAAGCGGTCTGAAACGGCGTGCAAGAATTACCAGTGTCCGAGAAAGAGAGAGGGAGAGAGAAAAAGAGAGAGAGAGAGAGAGAGAAAGGGAAAGACTTCTAGAAGGAACACCGTGGTCACAGTTGCACCACGAAATTAGCTCGTCGTGTACCTGTTTCATCGTCCAGACGAACCGACGGACGACCCGTGTCCCCTTTGCGTGGGACGATTCCAGGACTTGACCTGGCGCCAAGCTATTTCTTCCCGGATTGGAAGCCCGGGGAATCATACGGTCCGAGAGCCTTAATTGACGCGATGCAACAATCCAATGGAATGAACCATCGAATTCCAAAGTGTGGTTCGGCTTTATCGATCGTAAACTCACACTGCGCCGTGGAAGATCGCTCGCTGCTCGCGACAAGACTCGATTACGTACTTGGACGAAGTACAATACGGTACAGAGCTGGGAATAGCACTACGGTCACAGGGGATACGCGTTTTGACGAATCGTTGTTCCGACGAATGGGACATTCGAAGGCCGAAATGCGTACGAGCCCGTCGAAATTCAAATCGATCGATTCCACCTGCTGCAAATTTCTTTTTCATCGTTATCCGGATACGCGTAATTAACGTCTGCTTTATCGTAACGTATAACTTATTTCCGTAACGTTGTCTAGCGTGAGAAGACACAAGACAAACAGTATCGAAGTAACGAGGCGAAATAAAAGTGCTATGGGCAACGCGATCGCTTTCTCCTTCTTGTCGCGTTCTCCGCTTGTAACGCATGACCGACGAAAGGCTGCTTACGACGAATATACACTTTTTGTACTACGTAGCATCGAACAAATGGTGGAATTAGCCGAAGAGGGAAGCAGAGTCGTTCGAAGAGGACAATCCTGTCTGAAACTGGATGTGCCTAATTACTCGGTCGTAAAACGAGCAAATTATTACATCCACGCGTTCGTCCATCGGAGGAACATCCATTACCGGAATCTCTGTAATAACATGTCGTCTTTGGAGGATGAATCGTGGTCAGTCGGATAAAGCAACGGGTTTGGGGTTCGGTACGCGGGGCACAGAATAAGAAGATCGTCGGACGAGGGAGAACGATAGGAGGATGGTTTCGAGGGAGAGATAAAGCAACCGAGCTTTCTGCTCCGCTCGGTGAAACGTGCAGATAGAAGGAGCGGAATAGAGCGAGAAGGGAGGAAGGAAGAAGATGGGAACGATTCAAATTAAATGCCGTTGAAACAAAAAATGATCGAGTAATGACAGCACTGGTGCCTTCGCGGTGGCTCTGGCTATCTTTGAGCATACGGTCCGGAGAAGAAGGGAGACCGTGTGATTACCCATCGACCAATAGCCGTGCTCAGAGCGGCCATCATGGTCCAGGGAAGACGTGCAATCACGCGGTTCTCCAGCATCTTCCTCGCGAGCCACGGGATGGTTTCGTCTTTCCTGCAGGCACGCGTGTTCCGGAGTCTGCCTCCTTCGATCTAGCTTACCAACGATGTATCGGCGTTCGAACGTCTGAAACGTTGCTCGATTTCGAGACGTCCATAAAGGAACGTTGGGATTCGAGATTGCGACTCGAACAGGTCGAAACTCGAGCTGTTCGGCAATCGGTTGATATTTAAAGAGAGGCGGTCGATTTTTCGAAAAAATTCAGATTCAAAAGTTTACGAACGATGAAACTCGATAGCTGGAAACGAGTTAAAAGCGTCGATTTCTATGTAACGACGCGAACGTCGACTTTTCCCTCGTGACAAATTGTTGTAGCTGCATGGAACGGCGGCGGTGTTGCGTCACGTAAGAATAACTAGGCCTCGAGAAGGGGACGTCGCGTTTTGGTAAGGTGTAACACAGTTGCGCAAAAGCAAAACTAGATAATGGCCGCTTTCACGTACCGTAGCCTCGCACGGTGGTTCGGCGAACGTATGTAATTTAACAAGTACGCCTTATCCGACAGCCATCATTGATGAGCAGTGAGCCCTATAACGTTAATTATTTTCACGGTTCTCAACTCGTCTTTTAGAGGCTCTAAGAGGCAACGGCTATTCATCGGAACTGGTTCGAGGTTGTTCGAGTAATTAGCCTTGCTTCCGGACAACTGCCTCGAAATAATTTGAAATCGTCCAACGCTGCGAAGGCACAGCGGCACGTACGAGAAAGAAAATCTGTATTTATCGCGTAACAACGTACGATATCGGTTGTTCTAAATTACAGCTTCAAGAATACGTCGACGACGTCGACACAGGCGTCGAGAATTCGCAGAGGTTGAAGCACCCGCAATTACCGCGACTCGATGAAAACGCGGTAGCGTCTCAATCGGGAACAATTAAGTCTAATGAATTCCAAAGGTACGGGCATGAAACTCGCGTATTTGCATGATACATTACCGCAGCACGATGCGCGTCGACTTGAGAACCGGCAATTTATGAGCGCATATTTTTCTTTTAACGATAACACTTAAGCTCGTGTGTAATTGCATCCTGTACGCTTAAGGTCTGTCCACACGCGGCACCAGTTGGCCGCCGATGTCGTGCCATATTTCACGCGGACATTTCAAATCGCGTAGTTTTCGCGCGGCCTGGCTCGAGTTCCTCTTTCGCTACCTCGACTAACTCCGTTCTTTTTATCTCTCCCCTCCTATCTACGAATGATCACCGACGATTTCACTCGGCGCTCGTGTGAAACGCGGATAATGACGAGCAACGTCGAAGCCAGGATAGCCGGCGCTTAATAACTCGTTAATTATCGTTTTAGGAAATCCGCGCGCACATCGCCGAGCCGTCCAATTACTTTACGTAACTCCCGCGCCTTCATTTCTCCGCTCTGGTCGCGGTAATTGGTTTAATTGCGTTTCGCAAACGAGAAAAAAAGGAAACCGGCGCAGATTGGAAAGAGCTGGCGGAACAACGAAGAAGGGACTTTTATCGCGAGGTGTCTTCGCGCGTATTTCCATTCCAGGCATCTCGCAGAAACGTAGGTAGTACACGTGGTACACATTTCGCATGTTCCACGCGTCTACGATAACGTCGTTTCCTCGAACGACAAACGTCGATACCAACGATCGATGGATAACGGCGATCGCGCGTTTCCGGTGCGTGCGAGCTATTGAAAATTCGTTTTGCCCGCGATTAATTGCAAACGGAGCGGCGTTCCACGGAAAAACTTTCTCCTCGATGGTCTTTGATTTCTCCGCGATAAAAAGGGAAAAGGAATGGTTAATTATCGCGCGCGAAACGAACGACGAAAAAGCCAGCGGCCACGGTAAACCAACTTTTTCCAAACGTTACAAAGCGAGCGTCGTTCGAAAGAAGAGATTCCTTCGTTCGCTCTTTCTCCTTTTGCTCGGTGATTTTCCTTTTTCCAAGGATTCCGTGACGTTGTTTTCGTAAACGAACGAAACGAAGGAGAACGCTCGTGTGTGCACTTCTGACGGCAATTAAGAACCGCCGCTTTTGATCGCGATTCGTCGACCTCCTTCTTCCTCCCGGTATCACGCGATTTCCACGGCGGCAGCGTCGTACGAAACTTTGTTGCGTTTCAATATTTTTTCTCCTTTCGGTGGACGGCGAAACGCATTCACGGCTTCCTGCGAGATGGTATCGCGTTTAGGCGAGCTTTAGGTTATCATTAAGTCAGTCCTTGGAGGAATTTTCTGTCCTCGTAAACGCGACGCTCGGTAATCGTTTCGATCGTGCCTCTCGACCAGCTATATCCAACCAGAAAGTTAATTGCCTTCCAAGAATGCTCGCAAGGGTCGGCCCGTGTGGTACCCGCTTGGAAATATTTCAATCGCCTGGCAGAATGTGAAAGCACCGACGATTGATATAGGGAAAAAGTTACGCGCCTTTTAAATTTCATGCACACCGTTACGGCTGCGGCGATTTTTCTGCGTTCGTACGTCGCCTCGCTATTCGTTCTAACGTTCGTTACATTACGACGGCTACTTGACTTAACCGCGCTCCTATCTATTCACGATCGCAATGGAAAGTTTCGACAACGGTAATTGGATTAGAAATTTCTAAAAACGGGGAAACAAAACCAAGCAGAGGTACCTGAATGAGATTTCGCTGTAATTGGCCACGATTCGCGGTACAGAAATCCCTTGGCCTGGTTTAAGCTAAAAAACACGTCAACGCGTGTGCACATAACGGGCACGCGGTTGCATTGTTTTTCTTTTCTCTCTCTCTCTCTCTCTCTCTCCCTTTTCATAACTCATCCGCGATCCATATTCATGGGGGACGGCCGCGGAGGAAGGCGGAATGCGCAAGAAAATGAAACAACGAATTAGCAGCAGCGAGCCGAGTACACGCTCGTGTTTCTGCTTATGTATAAATATACCGGGGCACGGATAAGATCGCTCGTATTTAGCAACAAAATCGCCGTGCAATGCGAAAAGTTTTTCACGACTGCCGTAGCACATAATGAAGTATAGTTACTTCCTGACATCAAACTAATTCGCCGCCATTACGGTGATTTATATTATATGAAATTGCCCGGCCCCGGCTCTTACGCCTAGCGCGATTCAATTCGCTATCACGCATTCAGCAAACCATGAACGCACGAACGCTCGATAATGACGTGAATCTGCAGCTTTGACCAGCGAGAAAGAACACCGACAGTTACGAATTTATAAGTCTGGTCGGCAAGAATTACCTTCCAGTCCGTTCCAATTCCTTAACGAATATAAATATTTATCGTACATTACGATACGCCGGTTTTACATCGTTCGCGAGTTTTTCAGACCCATCTAGAGTGCGGTATTTTTCGTTTTCGTTGCTCGATTCTCGAATGGTCTAGTTATAAACGGAAGAGGGCTGGAAAACGGAAGTTGCACGACGTCTCTCTTGGTGTTCGGACAATGCCGCGACGAAGGAAGTAATTCGTGGAGGACTTAGCCCGTGGCGGTGTTCAGGCTCGGCCTGTTCAAAGGCGTGCTACGCGTACGAGCATTGTCTTGACAACTTAGCGGTTATTTTACACGCTGTTAGCTCGGTAAGCTAGCCACGAGTTTACCGCTGTTTCTATGCTAATGAGCCACACCAAGACGAACGAAGCTGCAAACACGCGGCCAGCGAGAAGCAGCGCGGCGGCTAAAGTCGCGGGAGCAGCAGGACTCTTAGACCGTGTTTCCCTGCGAGTCTCTCGAACAGCTCTAGTTAATACAGAAACTCTCGGCCTAACTTCGCCCAAAGGGAATAGTTGCCGCGATATACGCGTGTAACTTCGTCAGAAGAGCCCGGGACCACCTTGCTTTCCAACCGTCACGCGCAAATTTAGTTAAAGATGGAACCGCATGACGTACACTCGAGCTTGCTCGATCGATGTCGCGACTTCGATGTATTCGGCGAACGAATTTCTCAAGCAATTATCGCAACCGATGTCCGTCTCTATCGATTTACTCGCTTTCGTGTCACTCGATAACCAAGAAAACGTACGTACTACGACGTAAAATAATCGAAGAAAGGAATAATCCGATAGATAGGAAGATAATAAGATTGATCGAAAATAAGCGATAAATTTACGATGTTTTGCGAGAAACGGTCGTTACGATAACGCGTGTTCATGGAGCAACGACGACGCGATCGGCCATTTAATCGCAAAATCGATTCGTTTTCGTTCGAAGGTCAAGCTCTTTAACTTTTCGAAGATATCGGACAAGAGAAATCAACGAAGACGATAGATAAACGTGCAAGTTTCGTTCACGATCGGTATCTCGTTTACACGGACTTTCCTTCGACGCCTCGTGTCTGGCTTGCAAATCCAAAGGGGTTGCGTATAGACACAGGTCACGTGCACGTATTGCCCAAGTACTCGTTTTGTCACCAGCGTTACCGCGAATAAGTACGAGCAAGTTTCTATATTAGTTTAGTTGGTCGGGATTAGCTGGTTCGCCCTTGCGGGTAGCTCGGCTGCTCGCGCATATCTATAAGGTTCTCGCGTTCCCTCAACTGCACAGGCAATTTTAATTGCCACGATAATATATGCGCGAAACATTTGCATCTGTACGTCGTAGCCGGTGCCTCGTAATTGTATATCCCTTCCGTTCAATTTCCACTTTTGCGCCAACCCTCGACGCGCACCGATAATATCCCGCGTGGATTTTATTTATGTAAGAAATCTCATCCGCGCGTACTGCATGAAATATCCATTAATTCGTCGACTTGGTTGCCAAAAGGCTAAGAAAACTCGCGACTCGCTTTTCCATCTCTTCGCTCGCGTGTAAAGTTTCTTTAACTTAGAGCGCGAGAGTCGTAATATTTTTTATCGTTACTTTATCTAGTGCGTTTTTGCTGTTGCACAATCCGATTGCTTTTAAATAAGTAATTAAATCACGATTAAAACGCAACGAGGAGTATCGGTAGCATCTTATTCCACGTGTTATAATTCCAAGGCAATCGCATCCATTGCTGAACGCAGTTTCGACTTCCCAGCTCCTCCAAAGAGATACTGCACGACGATTCCTCGGAATTGACTCGCACGACCTCGAGCATTACCGTAATCGTCGTAACTACCTTAAAAAGCGGTCTCGCGCGCCATCGGCTAACGCAACATGCAGATTGTCGGTTGTTCGATCCGGCAGGGGATCCCGGAATTCCTGCATTGGTCGGCTACTACTGGTAACGGCCCGTTCCCTGTGGTTCGGGCCAGGAGTGAAACGAGAAAAGAGTTGCATCGGGACCGACCCGTGAAACCGTAGAAAATTGTGCGCGATCGTATACCTGGAAACGATGGTTCGTTTCGTGGAATATCGGCGATGCGGCGCTATAGAAACTTTGCAGGGTAAAAGAACCGAGATTTTATTTATTTCCTTCGTTTCGTAACGACGCGAAACACGTACAGAGGTTGTTCGAAATCGTACGATTCTAAAATTCACGGCGGTAAAATACCTACCCTAGCGGGCAATAAATACGCAAATTTCGGTTGAAAGGTTCGAAACAAGGCATCGAAGGGTAGAGAGAAAGAAGAGAGAGCTTTGGACAGACAGAGGGGAAGTGTAAAAAGCGAAAAAGAGCTGGGATCGACGAGACGCGACAAGTAACAAATAATCTTGGTCACGATTGAGGGGCGGGCGGGGGGGGGGGGGGGCTGGGG
>NT_176897.1:245994-249314 GCF_000188095.3 Bombus impatiens | reverse complement strand
GGTAGCTGCCGTTGTTCCTTCCTTTGTTTCGAAATTTCCCGAACGATGGATGCCCGTAAAAGTGCTTCATCGGCGAGCTAGCACCGGACGTGCGTGTTCCGCGCCCCGCGGGATCAATGGATTCGCGGCCGAGGAACAAAGGGCCGGGAAGGCGAAACGGCCGAAAGGGGACGAAGAAAAGAGCGAATCCGACGCAGCAACGAGTGAAAGAGAGAGAGAGAGAGAAAGAGAAAGAGAAAGAGAGAGAGAGAGAGAAAGATACGTAACAGAGGCCGATAGAGAGGCCGAAAAACGGGAGTAGATCTGTCGTGGCGATAGAGCTGGTCTGCGGCCACCGCTGCCCGGGCACCCATGAAAAATAACGAAAATTTAGTCGAGGGCCGGCCGCAAAGCGATTAAGTCCATTATACAGTTTTATCAGCATGAGAAAGATCTAATAGCGAGCGTACACCTCCCTTCTCGTTCAGCCCTCGCTCAACTCGCTAATTCTCCGGTGTCGCGTGTGTATGTACGCGCGAAGGAACCCCCTCGATGTGTCATACGCGCGCCACTTGTGTCGCTCAACGCCTCTTCGTCTATCGAACGTGAACGATGAGTGCGAACACGCCAATGGCCCAGACCAGAGCATACGTGTATCGGAAAGCGCGCGTGCGCCACTACTTGTGTGCGTGTACGTACGTTACAAGTAGTTAGTTACACGGGACATAGGCGTAGAATTTTCGAGATTGATACGCCGTCGCAAGGTGATTAGCGTGTCTCGTGACACGGTGCTCGAAAAAGCGCGTAACAATTCTCCGCGATTTCTGGCTTCCACGTTGGCCGTAACGCGACCATTACGGTCGCGGTTTAACGGCGCCCTGATCGTTACCGCGAAACGATTAACGTGGCACGATTCGATCGTGGTCGTGTACTACGCTCGATCGACGCCGGCTCGGTGCCTTTTTATTCGAAAGAGGAAGCAGGCGCTAACGATTTCGCAGCGTTTATTCCAGAGGGTATAAAACATCGTTGTATGGCGATAATTGTCAGAAACGACGCCTATGCGACAGAAGGTACGACACAAGGCATTAACCATGAGAGAACAGCTAGCGCGCGCGCGCGCGTGTGTGTGTAACAGGCGGAACACACGGTATAACTAACGAGAGACTTCAACCCCTGGCCGGTGGAAACACCTGCAGGAAATCACAACCCCCGAATGCAAATATTATCTTAATTGCTATAGAAAAGTACCGCCATTACGCGGAAACGCTTTTTTCTTTCAGCTTTGCGTCGCGTTAACGAGTGTGACCGGGTCGAGATTGCTCCGCCGATGAACATAGGGTGCGCACTTATCAACCCCTAAACGAAACCGTCCACACGTTACACAATCCCGAGCGAACGATGACTCGGTAGAAACTCGAGTGTGAAACGTTAAATAATAACAAATCCCTTCGTCGATGGCCATGGGAACAGTTGCAGATTTTCGATCAGAAACGGGCTAAACGTAAGATGCGTGATACCTTCGAAGGTTTCGCGTGTTCGAACGAAAATTTTCGCGAATACTTGCACGGCTGTTTGTCATGTAGAACGTTATGCGGCTAAAAGACGGGCTACGAGGCGCAAAGTGGCTCTTACATTGGTTTCAAGGCTATCTAGCTCGCTATCAATGCAAATTGCCCGTAATGGAGGCTCTTAGACGAAATCGGATACGTACGGGAATAAGGGAGCTGGCGTTTGTCGGTTCTCTTTAATCGTCTCACCTGCGCGATTGTGTCGTCGACGGAAAATCTCGTATGCTATCAAAACGCGTTCGCGTGTGAACGCAAGAGCCTTTAATTCGAAGGAGAAGAAGGGGCCGCAGAATAAATGGAAAATTTTTTATCCGCTTATTACGATGCGACGGTTATTAAGTTTGGCAATTACGACACGGCCGAGACGAATTCGTGTCGACACCCACGATGACGAATCGCGTATTTGGCAACGCTCTTTAGGCAACTTCCGCCGCCGCGTATCCTGTCAATAGCGCTTCTCCGCGCGTTGCCTTTAATTAATTTCTCATGCATACCGGCCCGTGGAAACTCGGATAGCTCGCGCGAATTCGTGCATAATGAGTCGACGCGAGCATCGGGCGAAGAAATCGCGGCAGGCTAATATGTTCGTTCGTTAACGTCCTCGGCACAATTTCCATTATCATCGACTAATCGTCGTCATCGGCCGCTCGACTACGAGACGCTTCTCAAACTTCTTAAACTCGCGTGGTAAACGCCGGAGGGATTCGCCGTTTCTTCGTTTCGTTTTGCGATCGATCAATTCCAGTAGCCGCGTAATCGCAGGAAAATCGCCTAGCGATCGATAATGCGTCGTTAACGCGATCGCATAGCAATTTGCATGCGATCAACCGGGTTGCAAAAGCCCAAGTGGAAAATGGGACGGTTGTAGTAGCCGCAAAAACGTTTCGTTGAAAATCATCGAGTACCAAACGTTCGTGTTAACAGTGGGCTCGCGTAAAGACACGTAACGTTCATGCACGATGCAATTTGCATCGGCAAAACCGCGGCGTTTGATGGCGAAACACGACGTAGTTTCACCTTCGATTAAGCCCGCGTTTACTCGCGACTAGCTCGAGCAACATCGTCGTTGCTTTTCTCTTTCGTGCGCCAAATTTCCGCTATCGCACCCGCGGGAACGCATTGCGATCTTAATGAGCACTTAGCATAACAAACGTAAGATCGGATCGGGTTGCCAGGTTGTACGGTACACGCACGGCCTGGTTCGACTACCGGAGCGCGCGCGCGCGCGTTTGTTAAAAGGGCCGGCGAACGAAGGGAAAAGGGATCGGGCTGGAAGGAGGGGCGGCAAGGTTCGGGAGGAAAAAGGTGAAAGAAGCGGACAGAAAGTGAGATAAAAGTGGAGGGGTGGAAACGAGGGAAGGAAAAAAGGTGGAAACGCGCGACGTTTAAAGGCGGTACGAGGCGGAAAAAGAAAGAAGATAAAGAGGAAAAAAGAAAGAAAAGGAGAAATAGGGAATCGAAAGGAGACAGGCTTTGGTTTATACCACGCGATGCGCATGCGAGCACCTCCGACTTATGGAAGTTTAGCCGTTAACTTAACCGGCGTTTACCTTAATCTAAGATCAGCTCTGGCCTGCCGCGTGCACTGCTCGGTATAATGTATGGCCGTATGAATATGCATTGGACACGGTATGAGGTCTACCACCGATGTAAACGCGCGCGTACGTGTGCCACGTACAGCCACGGCTACGTTTACCTATGCAACCGTTCGCCCCTGCGAGTCTGCCTCGTCCGTGTGTTTGCTTACGCTCGGTTTGCCGGCCAGCGTGC
>NT_176897.1:245583-245983 GCF_000188095.3 Bombus impatiens | reverse complement strand
GCACGCGGTCGAGCCGCGCGCGCCTTCCTTTTATACACGAGTTTGAACGGTGTGTGCACGGGCTGATCGCGAGCGCGCCGCCAATCGCCTGGTGAGAAAACCGGACAGGAAGGCGCGTAAAATCACTGCGATGCTCGTTCGACTCGCGTTCGTTCGTACGAACTTCGACTTAAACGTCGGACACGTAGGTATACGAGATAGCCGCAACGCCGCAAACGAGAATCGGAAGAATCGAACCGAGTCGCTTACAGGGTTGGGCCAATCGCGTGCCGCGATTAATCCCTACGCATCGCGTGGTCATTTAAACAGCGTAAACGTTGCTTTCGTCCCGAAGGTTGGTCGGTCGTAATTCACCGGCCAACAGGATTTCATTTTTGCGAGCGGATCGCCGCGCCGGCTC
>NT_176897.1:230975-245539 GCF_000188095.3 Bombus impatiens | reverse complement strand
CGAGAGCGCAGGTTGCACGCGCGAGACACTGTTAACCGCGCGTGGGAGTAATTTGTGAGCTCGCGAGTGCGTTTCGTGCGTGCCGGCCGATACGGCTCTACGGAGGAAGCAAGTGGAAGGTGGATCCTTATCTGGTCGAATTTTACGACCGTTTTAAAGGATCGTTAATTTTCGAGCGTTTATCGCCTGCCCGCCGCGGATCCTTCCACGTCGTCTCCTCCTCCCTTTACGAACGATTGTCGGCGGTCGACCGATTCCCCTTCTCGAGATGAAAATTCGAACATCGATCTTCGGAACGTTGTCCGCGGTACGCCACGAACGAACTAAGAGCGGACGTTCTAGGTATTTCAGGTATCGCCGACCGGACGACCTTTCGTGACGCCATTTGTCGCAAGCATGGCCGCTTTTACGGATTTTCATTCGCTCGTAAAGCCAATTTTACGACCGATCTGTAACATATTTTTTTAAAGAGATTTTCCCGCCGATCTTCGAAACGCGAACGACGTTGAAATTGGGTTATCGGGCTGGAGTTTATTTTAACGGCTCGGGCCTCGAGCTTTCGGTGCTCGTGTCTTTGGAAATAGTCGAATAAGAAGCGGAATGCAAACGCGAGTATTTTCCACTGGACACGAGTCACGGCTATATCGGTAAATCCGCGAATCTCTTGAACGAGGTTCTTGCCACGCGTCGAGTCTAAGATCTTTGAAAGCCCTTCAGAGGAATATCCAAAGCTCGTTCTAGCGCGAACCACGGCGCAAGGCTACGGCATTCATGAGGGTTAATTGCAAGTTGATGAAAACAGTTTTAACGCTCTTAACTTTTCACTTGGTGTCTCAGACCTGACGGCGAGACTCTCATGTATATTTAATAACCGACACGTGGATACACTTGTCTAGGCTACCAACGCGATACGTGTATCTATGTTAATTCGCCGGGAGCGACGCCGAGCTTTAAAAAATTCAACGACCTAAGCGCATTTCTTCGCACCTAGCTGCTTCGCCTCTTTGCTTTAACTCCCCCTCTGATTTCCCTTAGAATCGATCATGGCCGAATTCAACCGCGCAAGAAACACGAACGAAATTCCCGTTCTTTTTGCAGCCGATATGGATGCACGTTACACGAGGAGAGACTCGTGGAAAAGTCGTTGTTCGCGGCGCCGTTGTTTAACGACGCGAAGCTTTTGTTTCGCCGCCTTCTGGTCGCGACGCTCGTGACTAATTCTCGTGTTCGTTTAACGAGCCGCCCACGAACGAACGCGTTAACCTTTCCACGTGCACTAGTCGCGCGAAGAACGCGCGAGCGGCTGTACGGACATCCGCGAAAGGGCAGCGTAGAACGCGAGGCGTAGGTGGCGCGAACGAAGGGAGGAAGGAAAGCCGAGCGTTGCCTCCTTGCAGCGTGTCACGGTTTGATAGTCTCGTTACAGGCTCCGTTAACCCGTTTTTTCATCGGACCAAGACCATCTCATGCGGTACCTTATTCGTACAAACCGGGGAAAAAGCGAGGGAAACAACAGCGAAAAAAGAGACGTTGATATACCGTTTGGTTTTTTTTCCACGGCGTGCAATACCTAATCGTCGCTTAATGGTACACGTCACGCAGCGTAGTTAGCGCAAATAGCTCAACGTTTAACGACGGGGGCACTTCCGAGACGCAATTCGGTCTCGCAATTTGCCCGGCCGATAAAACGATCCGGTCGCCTCGGTCTCGCGGATTTTTCAGATTCTTGCATACTTTACGTCCTCGCACAATGTACCTCGGGCAGAGAATGCGTGGACAAGTTTCCAGGCGAACATCGAAACGCGCATACGTTACACGGTGGCGTGTCGCGAAGAGGATCGCCCGACGTCGAGTACGCGCGCCATATGGGCTGTTCGCATAAATAAGCGCAACTATGGGCGGTCAGCTGCCCTGATTAAGCGACGTCGCTACCTCTATTTTCTACGATTCTTCCATTTCGGTTTACCGTCGCGTGGCTAATTTGATTTGGTGCCGGATCGCGTTCGTACGACGCTGTAATTATTCCTCGGCGGATACGCTTGCGCGCATTGTTTCCGAGCTTGGACGAACTTGCAGCGGCGATTTCGAAACGCTCGAACGGCTCGAACGGCTCGCAGAGAAGCGACGGCGGTTCGACCGATTCGAACGGACAAAGTCGACCGACGCCGCAACAGCGGTGAAAAGGGACAGAGGAAGAAGAGCGTGGAAACACCTTCGAACCAGATGGTCGTTAGATCCGATTCGGTGATCGATCGATGGTGAAATGTTCGGTGGAAAGTTGCGTTCCCTTTCGGAGGCATGGTCGTCGCCATTTACCAACACTCGTTCGTTCGTACGCGTTGCAATCGTTGCGTGGCTTCGCAGAGATCTTGGCGAGGTTGGTCCAACCGAGCGGGGTCGATCGATCGAATCGACTAAACGACGACGATGGAGGAAAAAGAAGAGCGGCGCGCTCGTGGCTTCGTTCGTAAGTAGAACCTTCCGCCGTGGCACGGACAGAGCGCGAGGCAAGTAGAAGTGGACGGCGGCCGGTGGATTCGCGGCAGAAGCTCGAGGTAGGACCACCCTTCGGCCTCGATGGCTCTTCAACCCCTTCCAGGTGGACGCGTTGGACCTCTCCTCCCGCTCGACTGCTCCGGGAAGCGATCTCGAACGGGCAAGGAGAGAACGAGAGCGGCGGAAAGCGGTCGAAGTGGGAGCGTTCGTATCAATCTCTCCTCTAGCCTCTTCTACCCCTTCTCCCTTTACCCTTCTCTCGGTCGGTTGGCCCTCCTCGGTACCGAAACCCCTCCACTTTGCTGCGCTCCGAGCGCAACCTGACCCTCCCTCCCCGCGCTATAATGAAAGATATTAACTACAATTTTATATCGAATTACCGCTGAAACACATTTCAAATTAGTTGGGCGTAGCCGCGCCACGTAGCGGAGGCGCCGAGGTTGCCGTGTCGCCGATTGGCTGGCTAGTTAGCGCCGCTTTCGAGGATTGGTCGAGCAGAAGGAGCAGAGGGGAATGTTCAGGGCGTGCCACGACGCCGATATGGCCGCCCAGGAACGTACGGAGGCGCCTGGTCTGCTCAGTGCGAGCAGATCAGTCGAGGCAACCCGATGCACACGCACGCCTCGCCCCAGCCAACGCTCCCGACACCTCATCATCAGACGCAACGCATTCTCTCCTTCGACGATCGCTCCGATTCGAGCGCGATCCCATCGAGATCGATCGCGTCGAAATCACCCGCGAGTTCGATTGCACGCGTGTTTCCTTCGTACGTGGTGCCGACGAGATCGACGACCAGAGATCCAGAGAACCTGGCCAAGCGCGAGTCGCGCGAATCCACAAGACCGGGCTCGAGGATGACGTCCGCTAACGGTTACGTGGATCGTTGGTGTTCCATCGGCGAGAAGGCAGACAGTCTGATATTGTGAACCATCGAGTTTCGAGCGATAGCCGGTTGATCGATGTGACGCAGTTGATGGGATAAAAGAGACGTTGAAGTTCGGTGAACGTGAGACGAGGAACAGAGAGAGGTAGTAAACCGGTTCGGTGACTGTCCGTTAATCGCGGTGCGATCCTAGTGATTCTAGCCGGTCGAACGATCCAGTGTCTTATCGATGGTTGGAAGGAATCGCGTCGGCAACACGAGTCAGCTCTATTAAGCGTTCTCCTTAGCAGAACAGGTATAACGAGCGCGATTAACGCGGCGGCGATTGGTTGACGCGACGGCGAGTTCTCGACGGTGCACCTTGTGTACGTGTACGGGTCGTTTGGGACACGCACTATCGCGGGAAGTAGCGATAGACGGAGAGAACGAGAGAAAGGGAGAGAGAGAGAGAGAGAGAGATAAAGTCGGATCTTTTATATAAAAAATAATTAATAATTAAACGGCCGAAGAAAAGAAGAAAAAGGAGAGCGGAAATGGCCGGCGAACTGGCTGTTACGCGCGGCAATTATGTTAAGTGGCCAATTAGCAATTAACCAAGGAGACCAGCGGAGCGGCCCCTTAATTGCAGAGAACAAGAGGACGACGAAGAAGGTGGAGACGGAGGTGGAGCGACCGAGTGAACGGGAGGAAGCGCAAGGTGCATCGTAACCATCTCACGCGCCATTTACTCTCTATTCTCGCTCTGAAATCGACCACGAGATTCGTCGAGACTCTCCGTCCGAATCTTCCGCACCGACGAAAGTTCGACCGCACCGTGACGCCAAGTATCGCGTTCGAGAAGAATTGGCGAAGCAACGGAAGGAAAGATCGTGCAACGTCGCCGTAAATTCGAACGATAGCGATCCGATCAATGGGAGGAATGTTGGCAAAGAACGCAGAGAGACACTGGAAGAAGAGAGAACGGCGTACCGAGGGATAAATCGGATACAGTGAAGTGTAGGTGCCCGCGGGGATTCGGTGAAACGAAGTTCCTAACCCGAGGCGACGCCGTCACCGTCGGCAAGATTCTGTCTCCCAGGTACCGGGCGAGTCCTGGGGTGGCGACAGAGGCACCTGCAGGTGCCCGTAGCCCGAAGGAACCACCTACGTGTACCGTGATGACGGTCCATCATCATCAGAATCACCACGTGGCGGCTCGCAGCGGCGTCGCCGTGGCCAATAACGGTCTGAATCTGAGCAGGATGTCCGGCCTCGAGGCGCACAGGCTGGAGAACATCGTCGAGAGGAACGGAGTGAGCGTGGAACGTCTGTCGAATGGGCTCGACGCCAGGAACAACAATCACAGCAACAACAACGGTCTGGTGGAACGCGGCGACGCATCGACCACGATGCCGCAGAGATCGCGATTTATGATCACCGATATCCTCGGTGGCGCGTCCAGCAAGATGCACCAGGCGGGTCTGCAGACTCAAGAACCGCCCGGCAGTCCGCCCTCCACGCCGAGGGACCTCAGTGTCAGGCATCAGTCGAGAACGTCCTTGAACAATAGCAACCTCGACGAGGATAGCGACGCGAGTCATCACGACGGTGCTTCCGTTACTTCTAATGGTAAGCGGTCAATTATGTCCTTATCTCGGTTTCGTCGACGCGCGTAAATATTTCCGCGAACCAACCTCGATTAAATCGTTACGCGGAATAGCTTCGGAATCGTGTCCAGCGAAATTCGAGAGATTCGCCGCCTACGGTATACGAGACACGAGCCTCTAATCGTTGGTCGTCCGCGTTGGCTAATTGGCCGACCGACGGTAGAAGGAGACGAGAAACGGAAAAGAGAGAGGGAGGGACGGGGAGGGAGGGGCGGTGGGGAGAAAATAAAAGAGGGAGACACAGAGAAGCGAAGGAGGCGCGAAATTAATTTCGCCACTCGGTTTGTTCACCTGACCGCTCGCGTGGACTTTCACGAAGGTGTCAAGGACATTTATGGGGCGGACTGTCCCGACCGGATGTTCCACTCGGTGAGAGATCGTGTCGGCCGTCGGTGGTTGTGCGAGCGCACGAAACGCAACTCGGACCGTGCTACGAGAATCGAAAGATATTTCCCGGGAGATGGTAGAACCGTCCTCCTGCTACGGTCGTCCCATTCTCCGTCTTCGATCCGCCTGTGTCCCTACGATCGTTTAGGGTTTTTAATGGTCTGGAATCGGACTTGGGCGCTCCAACGCTTTAATTACGTTACCCTCGTTTGTTTCCTTTAACTCTTGTATTCGTGAGCCGCCGCCTTCCGCCGTTTAGCACCCTCGGGGCCTCCCAGTGCCAAGCGAATTTACCGTTCTCGCTCGCACTCTGCCGATCCGTTCAGAGAGGCAAGTAGGTAAACGTCTTCTCCGCGAGACGACCGCGAGAGAGGGGACGCGCAAGAAAATCTTTTTACCGGAAAGGGAAACGCCGCGTATACGTGTACGTTCCGTGTTAAAGGAACCATTTTCCACGAGATAAATCTCCACGGTTAAATTACAATCAATTCTTAAGAGAAGAAAAAAGAGAGGGAACGGCCAGTCGGTGTCTAACGCTTCCTTCATTCATCATTTCTGACCTGTTACGGACCTATCGCGAGTTTACCTCGGTCCTATCCTTTAATTGACCGATGCTTCACGGCTATTGACCCTTAAGGATGCCGAGGCATCGGCCACTGCGTAATACGTACCTACTGCCGTGATCGATTTGCCTTTCGAAATTTCATAGAACGCCGCGGTTTTTAACGATCCAATGATTTTTCGTTTTCGGCCCTCGTCCACTAATTAGAGGCCATCGCGGTTTTTTCGAGTTAATGGAATCCCGAATAATCGTTACCCGGTCGAAGCTCGCCATTTCGACACTTCCGTCCATTATTCTACGCTCGTTCTCCTTTATAGATACTATGACGTACCTGTTTTTTTATTTCCACCGATTCGCCGACCCGTAACTCGAAATTACAGCCGTAATCGCGAGATCGTGTTCTCCTTTGTTTATACAAACATCGGACGCCACTTCCTCCCAGGGAGAATGTTTGGAACCGCGTTAGCGATTAAACGTCGGCTACACGGTGATATTTCTCTAGTTACGATTATTAGAGAAAAAGAGAAGAAAAACGCTAATTACAGGCATTTGTCAGTTTCCAGCTAGCTTCGGAGCCGCATTGACAGAGGCATTGGGAGAGCACGGCTAATACCAATCATCTCGAGACGATTTCCGTCAATTTACAACCAGCTTTTTACCCTTCTCTCCGCGTTGTACATTCCCGTTTTACGTTTGCCGTCGATCGACGCTCCACGGTACTTTCCTTCGAGGCTAAGTTCATACGCTTACATCGTAATCGGCTTATTTTGCACAAAAAGTACATTAAGAACAATTACGCGCATGACTACGGCTACGTGATTAGAGACACGGTTCCGAGCACTAATACTGCTTCTGACTGTGAGAACCGAATAGACGGTTTCTCGCAAAAACGGAAACAGCCTTTTATCCTCCTCTAAACAATTACTCTCGCTAGGTAAAATCACGGATCCCTCGTTTCTTCCCTCGACATCGATCTCTCGTCGTCTAACCGTGTTATACGCTGCGAGAAATTGCAAGAAATCGGGACACCTACGAACTTATCCGCCGTTTCGCGATTCGTTCGTCAGCGATCCTCAACGTGACCGAATCGTCGGTCTCGGAAATCTCGAGAGTAACGCGAGAGTAATCGCTCGTCGATAGTCGTCGTCGTTGCCGGATCCGCGTACCCGCGGCGAAGCGTGCGATTCGCGATAAAAGAACGGCAGAACAACCTCCGCAGTCTCGTCTATTCTAACGTACCGAGCGATCGTAGATCGCGATTCGCAAAGTTGAAATATTCCTGGGAAAGCGTGTGTCGCGATAGCTGGCCGATATATCGTTGTCGACGTTTTTCTTTCCACCGAATAACGTATGCTCGAGGGCCGTTATCAGTCGCGGTTAACCTCACACGCGGCTAATCGTCGCCCCGGCGTCGACTAAAGAATTAATGAAGGCCAATTAGAAGGAGTAACGCCGTTGTAATTGCCGGTGAACATGCTTTCCGGATGATCGAACCGGTGATTATACACGATCCATCCTCTTGATCTATCAGCGCTTTCGACGCCAACATCCTTTCTTCCCATATCTTTTCTCGCCTGATCAACTTTTTCCACCCCGATCGTTTAACAGGCGCGCCGATCTTCCTACAAAACGTCGATTCGTAATTATTTCGCTTAATCCGTATATCCCTTGATAGGACGTTCGTCTTCTTCGTATCGTTTCTTTTACTTTTTCGTTGCCTGTGCAGCTGCGCACGAGCCAAAGGACAGTTCCAGTCGCGTTGTCGTTTTGCCTCGGATTATCAACATCGTTAGGATATACATCGTGCAATAATAAACCAACTCCGGGTAAAACAATGTCAATTGTTCACACAATGTGTGAGACAGTATAAATGAACGAACACGATCGCAAGGTGACCGATTTTTCAGTCTCAGTCTCGAGCGATTTTAGCAGCGATCAACGCACAGCCTTTGGCGAATCGGTTAGCACCGATCGAGTCAATCTACGGTCGACTCTGTATTTATAATTATCGAAAAATATATTTGACGGTTTTGACATCGAGCAATCTCGTCGCTAAACTACCACACGACCAAACCATCCTCGACACCTGGTTCAACGAGGAAGAACGAGTATCGAGATACGTTCGCGACGATATCAAAGTAGAATTCCTCTTTAATACTGAAAAAAAACCGTCGTTGTCGACGCGATGTGTTATCTCGTACAGCTGTTTTGTGTGCATATCTAATCTCGCGGGAGTAATTGTCGGTACATGCGCCGTTGTCCATCTTGCTCGTTCATTCCAATAAAGAATTAATGAAAGCCAATTAAGAAGAGTAACGCCGATGTAATTGCCGTCGGACACGCTCGCACCGCGTCGGGCTCCACAATTTTCCACGATCAATCGTAGATTTTTATACGCTTCTGCGCGTCTATTATTCTTTCCGATAGAACCTATACGATAAGACGCTGCGAAATGAAAAATCAAACTCGTATTCTCTACAGTTTCTATGTTGGCGTTTCCACTTTCCTCGCTGCCACCTATCACGCGTAATTTTACTATGAAAATAGAGACAGATTCGATGGTAAATCGTACCTCGTAACTCGACTTCTGTCACGTTTCTGCAATTTCATAATTTTATTAAAACAACTGAAAAAATGGAACCTATAATTACGGTATAGTTCCACTCGATAGACATCGTAACGATCGTTGTTCCACTTTAGATATTTAAATATCGTTGCACGTTGTGCGCGTTCCGTATACCTTTACATTTTTAATTTCCCATAAATGCATAAGCATCCGCGATCTGCTCGCAAGATATCGAGTACAGTAGTGCGTTCGATGGAATCTTCGGGCAAACGCGTGAAATGCTTCGCGAAATAGAGAGTTTCTCGAGCGCGTGTACAAATCGTTTGTAATCGGCTTACAAAGCCAACATTCGTTTCTGGCACTCATTGTTGTTGGTTTCTGGCGTCGGGCCGGAAGGATCCGGGGGCCAGCCAGTTTCACGCCCTTAAAAGGGAACCGACTTTTCGCGCGCGACTAATCCGAGAACCGGAAATGATTGGCAACCGTTTAGATCTCGGCGCGGATTAGGAATTCTATGAGAGGCGTCGTAGCCGCCGAGCCGAAAGGCGACTTCGACTTCTTCGTTCCTCTTTGCTATTTCTTTCTCTTTTTTTTCTTTTTCTTTTCTTTTTTTCTTTTTTGCGCCCCATACGAGAACAGCCTGACAAACGAGAACCGGCTGTCACCTTTTTGACGAGACTATCTGCCCAGGATTAATCCGTGCTCCGAATAATCGAGACCTGGTACGCGCTTCTTTATAGAAACGTCAAAGGATATCGCCATGAACATCGTAGGAACGGGCTTGAGATTTCTGAAAGACTCAAAAGGGAAAAGGGTAACCGAAGGAGCCCTTCAAAGTCGACTCTCAACGATTCGAATCGAGAAGAATTAATTGCGAGAAAATAGATTTGGAGATTAGGAAAAGTTTCAGCCTGCGAGTAGAATTTCCTGTAAGTGCCCAGACACGCTTTTTGTTCCACGCAACGATTTCTTACCAGTGAGATATCCTGCATCGAAGTACGTCGTGTTTGTGCATTGATGGGAAATTAAAAGATGCGTAAAGTGGTATTTTAACGGATGGAAAGAACGTCTGACTCGATGCCGCTGTTTTACTGGTTGGTTCTAGCCAAAGAAACATAAATTCGCGTAAATATCAGTGGGAAATTTCATCTTGGAAACTAGATCGTTGGAAACTAGTCGGTCGATGCGTAAGAAACATCGTCGTGGATTCTATGCTTTTGCAACTGTGGTAGCACACGCGGACGACGAATTGTCAGATTTCCTAAACATTCCTCAGCACTGAAACGCCAGTGAGCTACATTGCTGTCGTTGGGATTTGTGCGGTTGGTTTTCAACGTTCTCTTAATGAGATTCGCGATCGCAAATCCTCTTAACTAGCTTGTTCCAACGTTGACAGCGCTGACCTCGCTTTGCGCTACCTTTAAACAGCCAACTTCTACATTGTTTGCTGCACTGGAAATTATACGACTGGAGATAAAGCGATCGTCCAGACGATGCAACCTGCTAAGTAAATCATCCATAAAAAAGTATAAATCGAACGAATGGAGATCGGTGGAAAGAAACGTTGCGAACACGAGGGTGCAAAGGCACCGCCGTCATGGTGCTTGAACTTCGAAGGACGCGAGCGGGAACGTTGATCGCGAGAGGGGTAAGGTTAAACTGTCGTCGTATCGTAGAAGCATAACGACTATCGAGGAACGTCGTTGTACGCGAACATCTCGTCAACTTAATCGGGTCAGGGTGTATTGTTTCAAACGGCTGACTTTGCAAGCGCTCGAATAATTAATCATGCTCGCTTAATCTAGGATCGGCCACTTTGTAAACACTGGACGCTTTCCACGTGTTGCGAATTAACCGTACCGATAATCCAGCCTGATTACATATCTCGCGATATTTCTGTGTATCGTGAAAACTCTATAACGCTATGATCATTTTTCAACCGAAGAGTTTATTTACTATCGGACGAATCGCTAAACGGTGTGCCTTCCTTTCCTCGACACCTTACAAAAATTTCTAACTACCTCTTCCGGTAATTTTCGGTTCCTCCATTCTCTGACGGGCTTATTATTAACTCGATAACGAGGAACAGTCATTCTCGAGGCAAGTGGAGCTCGACGCCGCAAGAAAAAAAACAAAAAAAAGAAAAAAGAACGCCCCATTCGTCGACGTCACCGAGGTTAATTGGCACCGGTATCTCGGTTTGCCGAAATTTCCTTCCACGTATTACGCCCAATGCAGTCGCAATTAACACGCGAGTATAGTCACGAACGTAACACACCCACACAACCGCTGTCGCCAATGTGTACCATCGACTACGTACAGGAAGGTAGGAAGGTGGACACGTGTACACGAACCCCCTAGAGTAACGTTGACGACTGCTAGGAGGCCACTTGGCGAGTCGCTAACACGACTTTTGCGTGACCAGGAGGCCGGCCTTGATATCACAAGGACCGAGTTTCGGCGTGGCAGGAACGAGCAACGAGTGTCTACGTGCTGCCATTTCAGCGACCAACTTTCCATTATTCCACCTGTACTTTGCCCTACGAATTTTTACACGCTAACACCTTCTAGGGACCGTCGCAACCGCGTCCCCGATGCTCCCCTTTTGTTTGTTCGACGTCGACGCTTCGCCTCTTCCAGCTCGAATCCCTGTTACGACTAAACGAACGATTCAAATTTTAGGAAGATCAAGCTTCCACCGGTTTTCCGTCAACGCGCGTAGAACGTTCGATTCGTCGATACAAGTAAATCCGATTTGAAGCTGAAACGAGTCGCAACTATGCGCTTTCCCGTCGGCCACTCGCAATTAAGGCAAGCTGCTCGTTGCTCTGTACTTTGTTCCGCTCGCAACTCTGCGGACCCGGTGTCCCCGTTTCACCCTCCATCTTGATCCTGCCTTTTCATCGTCCTCGGCCTCGTGTATCGGAAACGATGTTTCTCCGGTGATGGAATTAATTTCCCCCTGACCTCTTCCGGGGACTGCGTTCGAAAACCTGGTCGATCGAATCGTCGACGTTACATCGACGTTCGAAACGATAATATCGCCGGTCCGTAACGAATAAGAGAAAATACGTGCGGTCGACGAAACTGCGTAAAAGTTCTCCGGTGTCCTAGCTAATTACCTCGGAACGATCGCATGGTGCAGTAGTCGTATTCCTATTCACCGGTCACGCGGAATGCACCGATGAAATTCGAGAAACGCGTTCGTTATGGACCCCGCGAAACCTTAGGCTCGCATAATTCGATCTGACAGTAACTCCCGATTGCATTTTTCCCTATAATGTTTCCACGCTGCGACAGATCGTTCTGCGAGCCGACACTCGACACCTCGCCGTCCTTATTCCGCCGCTGAGATCCCTTTAAAAACGAGCGCGAGGCTTCGCCTGGACGAAATTGTTCGTCAAACGATAAAAGAAGACGAGAAGCGTTCCTAGATTTATTTTCCAGCGTGTCGATCGCTGACCATGGCAATTAAGAATTCGACTATGCACGTCAGGATACTAATTCGACACCAGCATCGGCGTAATTTGTTTTTCAAATTCTCGCCCTGACGATTTATCCCCGCCGGGGTGACTGCAAATAGAGTGGGCAGGCAATAAAACGTTAACCCTATAACATTATCTCCGGTGTTCTCTACCCCCAAAGGTGGTGACACGGTAACACAATACACAAGAGGGGTCAAATTCTACCCCCGTCGGGGACCACCACCCTTCTACACGATACGAGAGAGGGTGCGTACAGGGCAAACTAAGAAAGGGGGTGTGTGACTCGAACGGAGAAAGCTAAATTCCTACGCTAAATTCTCTGAATCTCTCAGCTCCATTTTTATCAAATATCCTCCCCACGACCTGTTAATTGCCAATGACAAATTGCAAACTACACGTTAGCTGAACATTCTTCGGCTGACTAAACGGTTTGTGCATGTACGAACGATTATACGTGTACGAAGAATAAACGACGAGATCGTAACGTGAAAATTCAACGTGCTGACAGAACTCGGTATAGCTTCGAGTTAACCTGGACAGATCGTAAAAGCAGCGATAATAAAAGTTTCGCAAACCGTTGCTCCGCGTTGCTTTATGACTGGCGGAGATAGCTGGAAAGAAAGACGAGGAACGAAGCGGAGAAAAGAGGGCGGACGTATGGGGGGGCGGCACGGAAGGGTGGAAAGTCCTCCATTGTGCGCCGGTAGCTACGATTTCATTTGCTTATTGCTTTATTTCGTCGCGGGCTGAGCCGCGCGGCTAACTAGTCCGCAGGTGTGCGTTTTTACCCGCAAAGCTGGCGCAATGCCGTTAACATTCGCGGAATGTAGACGTAGACCGCACGTAACAGTGCGCGATAAAAAGCGCCACGCGGCAGAGGCTGCGATCGTCGCGTTCGATGAGAAACGCTTAACTCGTCTCTTTCATCCTTTTATTTTAGTAATATCGAGGCATAACGTAGTTCGTAGATTTTAATTGCTACGCGATGATACGTCTGGTACTTGTCTTAATTCGTACTTTGCAGTATCGTTGTCTCGATAGTCGATGGTTACATGGCTATTTCTTCGCTTTTGTCTTCGGTCTGTCTTTGAAATAAATTCTTTTCTTTGTCATATCAAAGCGGAATACAATTTTACAATTTTTAGTTTACTATACAACGATCTATTTAATAGATCGTTATGGGATCCCAATACCAAGGTCGTTGAACGATCGACACGCTCCTCCTAAACCTTTGCACGAATTCGAGCATATGATCTACACGAATGTAGACTAATCTATCCGACAAATAATCGGCAATTGCAAGACCAAGGCCGGAAACGTGGAGTTGCCGAATGTAACCTACAAAGTCTCACGGTAGATTTAATCGGATTTAATCGATCGCGGTGGATCGGTGAAAAATACGCGTGGTTGGCCTCTCAGAGCGACGTAATCGGTCGGCCGAGTATGTCCGTTCCGCCGTAATCGTCTGTACATCCTGCAGGTGTCGCGTTTCGTTGTAAACCGGGCAAACAGTACTTCGCATGGACTTAAACGAAGACGATACCTGGTCAGCGACGTGGACGCGACCGTGCTGGCACTAATTACGGCAGCGAATAATTGCTCGATAAACATCCTGTTAATCTCACTTTTATGTTCCATACATTGTACGGTGTCGGCGTGCTGGTGTAGCACGCGAGGGCCTCGATTTCCCTCTCTGTTTTTCGCACACGAAACACGACAATTTTCATTGGCGCATACACGCCGTGTATCCGGTACACCGGCATGTTTTTTTTACGTCCGTTGCGACAATTATCTGTACAAACTTAATTGAAGTAACGCGACTCTACGACGGTCGTGTAATCTTCCTCTTGTCTTTACGGAAAAGAGGGACAGAGTAACATTTTCGAGAGTTTCGACGCTGCGATCCGTTAATTTCGAAGCGAATTTACGCAGTGAGAAATCGAGCGAAACAGTGAGAACAATAAAGTTTTCGTGGCAAACATGTCGCTAAACAATCTCGAGAGTCTCGACGCTTAGATTTCGAACTCGTACGACGAAAACAATAAAGTTTATGGAAAACGTGTGCTAGGTGGACAGCGCGAGATGTATGTTGTTTGTTGGAAAGTCGCGAAGAAGACGGTGGCCGGTTCTCGAGGAAAAAGCGAATGAAACTCGGAGCATCTTGTAACAGAAAGAGGTGGTGGAAAGAAGTCAAAAGAATACTGTCACCGGGGAAAGGAAGAAAAATGAGTACTTTGGAACGGTTCCGGAGTCGCTGTACACTCGTGCTTCCATGGTAGAAAAGAGTCTCTTCATTTTTCATCGAATTAAACCGATGGTTGATCAGAGCAGGAGAAAGAGGAAGATAAAAGGATAAGCAGTAAAGATATCTTTCAACGTCCGGCTTGACGTTGATCGTTTTCATTTGGAGAAGTCGTCGTCGTCGTTTCGATCGCGATCGTACATCGCAGAAAACGTTTTTGCGAATCTCCTTCGAGAGCATCGGCTCCTATTACCGGTCGAGGCAAAGTGAAACATACTTACAAAGCGGAGAACAGGC
>NT_176897.1:224350-230687 GCF_000188095.3 Bombus impatiens | reverse complement strand
AAGACGAGCCAACACACGGACAAAGCTCGCAAGTACGTGCTGTGGGAGTAAGCGGTGGAAGAAACGTAGTAGCAGAAGCGCTTTTACGCGGAAAGGAGAAGAAGAGAAAGGAGCGGAATACGATGGTGACGAAGGAGACGGAAAGGAACGACCGTGTGTTTCGCGATAGTTCTCGGGTTACTTCAAACTGTGTGCGCGAGAGGATAGCAGAGGGGCTGAAAAAGTTCCAGCCCAACATCTCGGAAGTGTGTAAAAAAGAGAACTGCGTTGGTTGAGACCCGGGCTCTAAGTGTATCACATAGTAAATTTAGTTTTCCAACCTCCGTTTTATCGTCTTCCCTCTTTTTCCCTTTCTCTGGAACCTCGCGAGTCGACCTCGAGCTGCAGTCTACGATGAAATTCCTCCACGAGCTTTTCCTCGGGGATCGTCGGCCATGTTTCCCAACATGGCGGACCAGTCCTGGATCCGTTCGAGCGAATCTGGCCGATCAAACGGAGGCTAAGAGCCACGCTTTCGTTCGAGTTAACTCGATCCACTGGCTCTCTACCATCCCACTTTTCCCTCCCTCTCTTTCCCTCTGTCCCTTTCGCGCCTGCACTTCTCTCTTCCTAGTCCTCCCCACCCCACGAGTCTCTCTTTCTTCTTTTCGTTTCTCCACATCCTTTCCCCTACTGCAGCCCTTCGGTGCTGTTTCTTCCGCACCACCCACGACCGTTCCAATCGATGAGCTCGCGACAACAGTCCTTTAGATACTTTTAGAAGCCCGCAGAACATCTCCCGTGGGGCTGCAGCCGGCTGATCGGTCCCCTGACGGGATTCCCCCGAACTTCGCCAACCGATCCTTCGGTTCTGCATCGGAACGTAACGCTCTTCCGACCGTAATCCCGTCTATCGAGCTGCATTTTCGTATCGACCTGTCAAAGCATCCACGAACCACGGACAACGATCGCCTTTCGTCGCTCGAAACGTCTCCTGGAAGACGTAGGCGATCTCCGAACGAACGAAACAATTTTCCCGCAGTTCGTCGAACCCCGTTCGTCGTAGATTCGCGTTTATCTCGATCGAGTTAATCGATCGCTTGATACGCGTTTTCCTGCGATCGAGACAGGCAAATTGCGTCTCCCGGACGATGAGAAAAATAAAGGAGCGGCGTTAACGAGATTCGAGGGAGAGACGAATCGAGAGGAGGGGGTGTTGCGTGGTTCGCGTCAGATTTGATCCGGGAAACGAGCGTGTGTGCGTGGAGAAGCGCAACTTGCCGACGTGTATCGAGTGTAATCGGTTTCCTCGGGGAATCCCACCCTCTCCGTGGGTGCCAGCGAACCGGGGGGATAATTTGCGGCGTCTCGACGCGGCTGCGTGGTCCAATCCGCGATACCAGCCAATCGGCTCACGGCTGCGCGGACTCGAACGGAGAACAAAAGGATCTCTGCCGATAGAGAGAGAGGCGGCCGTGATCGCCATGCAGGGACCAGCAAAAACGCCAGCTACGTATATACGGAGCGCACCACGGCATCGATTACTTCCCCTACGGGTTGCGATAAAGCCTCTTCGAACTCCGACCTCGCAAACTTCCACGGCCCGGCTCATGCAATCTCCACGTTTACTCTCTTCCCAGATACGAGCTCATCTCTGATTACGTGTAATTAGGATTTTATAATGGACGGTAGGCGTTCCTACTAGTTCCTATAGCATTTGGAAGTAACTTAGGATAATGAAACATTTCGTAGACTCTGTATCGTGAAAGTTAATGCGTTGTGAAAGTTAGATCGTAAGAAACTGAATTTTTAATCGTCCAGACGGAATATCTTCAATTTAGAAAATAACAAAAGTATCTTGCCGTTCGATTAATATACAGGGTGGTAATAACCACGCGCGATCGATTCTACGTATCAGAACAAACATAAAAATCGATACCCGAAAATGTCGATCGAGCGTGTAACACGTACTTACACGAAATATTGGAATATTGATTTTGTTCGCTGCTTCTTTCCCTTATAACCGTAAGCGAATATTTGAATCGAAATACAATTTTAACCGTTGATATGGAAAGCATGTATTTCTATGTATTAATATAAAAAAAACGAGTAATAAAGAACAAATAAACATATAGAAACAGCGAAGTTGTCATTTGATTTCTTCACCCTTATGCCAACTGACAGAAAGCCGACTCGCTCAGAGTGCAAGAAAACGAGAATACGGAAGATAATGTCGTTCGAGTAGCAAGAAAGGATATAGACCTTTCACTCGATAAATAGAAAGCATCTAGTTTTTAACGTGGCTAATCAATTGAGTAACGAACCGCTTGATTCGCAGCGAGACTTAATCGAACGTTGTCGGGGTTTCAGGTGGCAAGGAGGACGATCCAAAGAGTTCCTCGTCCAGCACGCTCAGCTCGGCGCAGAGCAAGAAACAGCGAAAGGCGCGCACGGCTTTCACGGATCATCAGCTTCAAACTCTGGAGAAGAGTTTCGAGCGACAAAAGTATCTGAGCGTGCAAGACAGGATGGAACTGGCGGCGAAGTTGCAGTTGACCGACACCCAAGTGAAGACGTGGTACCAGAACAGAAGGTAGGATTATCACTCGCAAAAATGTATCGTTCGTTTGACAGATTACAGCTGTCTAGGATGACAATGGCGGTGGATAAACAACTTCGGAAGCGGCAAACAACCCCCTGTGACGTGATAACGCTGTACGAGGATATAATGGAAAATAACGTTCTTCTTCCTTGAGAACCGTGCGATACGAAACAAGCCTCCGCCGAGTCTAAATTGGTTAATGATAAACTGCCTCGCGTAATGATACACTGCGCGAAACAATTAGAGAATCATTGGTGAGAAAGGTTTTTAATCGCATCGAGCGAAGAAATCTTGATCGATTGACGCGTTATGCCTAGCTATAATATCGTAACTACTGGATCGTGAATATTTATGCAAATTCATAAGGCAGCTGAAGCTAGATAGTGATTTATTTCTTTCACTGGATGATACAACGAATATTCTGCTTTGAACGTTTCAAGGTTTCGTACCATTCGCGCGGCAATACGCATTTCTAAGTTCACCGTAAATACAAATTCACGATAACAAGCATCGTTGACTTTAAGAAGATCGTCGAAGAAACGTACAGTGACACGATGGATAGGTAGAAAAATGATGACACGACGCGAAGAACGATACGCTAACTGTTTCGAGTAGCGTACTTGGATAACCTCGGACGAGAGCGAGCTTCGTCGAGTTCTAAAGAGAAGACAAGCAGATAGAGGAGGATGTTGTGGTTCCGACGTTTTAATAAACTACCAGGATCCTATTGCCATGTTAACAAAGAAACGCGCGAATCACGACCGTGCTCGATACGCGATGAACGAAGAAACCGGACAGACAATGGAGAATTTACTTTATAAAACGTTTAAAGGAGCAAAGTAAGAAGCGGACGAAGAAGGCGATCGATCGAGGGGTGGTTCGACACTTTCGTTACTCTGTGCATGTCAATCGGAGGATGCTGCTCATCAAGGCATCTCGGAATGAGTAGCATAGCGGCGAGGCCTTTCGTGACAACCCGTATCGAATCCGTAAATGGAAATCGCGGCGGCCAACAAAGGCGCTGTTTACGTGGTTAAACGCAAGGATCACCGGCCGTACGGACGTTTCTGCTCCGATATTTCGAAAGTCATGTAGCTCTTCTGGCGAGCTTCGCGAACGTCGATAATCGTAGCAGCGTGAACGATCCTTTAAAAAACAGCGACTCTTGGGAACCGTAGCTTTTTACCGCGAAAGAGTGATACATTTCGGGCACTTGACAAAAATGAAATTCACCGCCTAAGTCGTTGCTATCGAATCGATCTCACGAATCGACCAAAATACCGTTTCGGTAATTCAACTTTTCGAAGCTACAGGCTTTAAATTTCAAATGAAAATTTGGAGATGATTTAGACGCTCGAGGATTTCGAAATTTTCGAATCTTAAAAAAACGAAATATTAGTTGGAAGATTGGAACGTTTGGAAATTTAAGAGTTCAAACGTGCAGAAATTTAAAAGAATTTCATTACTCGAGAATCTAATATTAAACGGACGAAGAAGAATCGGAAGAACGAGGGTATAGGCCAATACGTGTAATCGAAGGCTCGATTTTCGAATCCTCGGCGGCATCCTTTGTATTCGAACAGGCGCGTTTCTACCGAGTCATTCAGTGGCGCCTGCAATTTCGTCCTGTCGATACTTCGCGGTCCTATCTTTCCTCGATCACCACGCTCGTTAGTCACAAGAATCCGGTATTTAAGATCGAGCGAGGAAAATTAAATTCGTAGGCTTCGTATTGTCTTTCGCAGCAATCCGTCCACACCGTTGCGATCGCTTTTCAACCGGCTGCAAACGGGCTTCGAAAATAATTTCCATCCGACAAACTGTTTGGTCGAAACTTCTTTGGACCGGTAAATAATCCTTCCAGAGTCTAACGACGTTCTCAACGGTGGAAGAAGAATTTCTAATCAAAGCGAATTCAATTAAACTCGACGCTGCTTGCATTTTAAAACGTAGCCATTGAAACGAACGTGCTTCGAGGATCCGCTCTTTTCGTCCTGCGGTTGTTCCAGCGCGTTCAAAGACCTCCAAATTTATAGAAAATGTGAATTTCAAAGCGGCCGTGGTTTAATGCACAAAGGAATATTCAAAAAGCCGAGAGAACGTGAAAGCTCGAGCCCAGGGTGTCACGCGACGAAGAAATCAGTCGCGTTTAAGGGTTGAAACTTGCCTGAATCATCGCCTCGTCGGAATACACGTTTCGTTTATCACGAACAAAATTTCTTTCCAATGACTTTCTGTCCTCGAAATGGCTTCACGCCAATTTCCACCCCGTCGTTAGTTGCCGGTGGCTCGGTGCCCTCCGAGGGTGATTAGCTTCGAAACACCCACAACTCGTGACTACGCGACTTCTGTGGCCGTTTAGTTTGGACAAGCGGCCCATCGAGCTCAAAGAAAGCGAATCGTTAATGAGAATCTCCGAGGCCCGTGATGGTTCGCGTATAGCGGCGAACAAAAAGCGAAGAACGCGGGACAAGGGGGGCAAATCTTAGACTCTAAACCGTGCCATTAGACTGTCAATTACGAGGCGACCGAACGCCGTAATCACAGACGTGCACGCTGTCAGCTATTGCATCGACCTGTATTTCGGTGTCCATTCAGTCTCTCGGATCTAATTGCGGCCAGCCTGAAATCGTTTGCCATCTTGCGAGCAAACTGGCCGCGTATTACGCGTCTATCCCGCAACCTGACAATTTGTTAAGAATCGTTGCCACTTGGCGAGAGAGAAGCCGTGAGAAGACGCAACGATCTCTACGACGTTCAAGGTTCTTAAGTGTAACTTTCGTTTAATCGCTGCAGTTAATTAGGTTTAATTAGCATTATGAAACTTAATGATGAATAGTGGGGCACGTTTCGACATAAGTAAAGAAGCGGTGCCTTTTACAAAGCTACGAAATACGCGTAAAAATATAATTTAATTAACAGTTTGACTCAATGTCAGTGGAAACGCACGAACGCGTAAATCGCGGTTTGCTTCGTTGAACAGTGAATTGGAATCGGTATCGCTTATCGTAATAAGTATCGTAACAATAACGGTGACTATCGTCGGACGATACCATATATATTCCATTAAACGTGGAGCGGAGTATTACGCGAGTGGTCATAAGTAAATTACGAATATTTACCGTAACTAGAGAGAATATTGAAAACATGGATAATATTGGCAAGTATATACAAATTGTCTTTTTTAGTGGTAAAAGCGAGTTAAATATTTGTCGGAGATGAAAGAACACCGGAGCCTTTGGAATTTTGGATAATCCCGCAACATTGTAACCTAGAGTCTACTATAGCTGTAATTGAACAATTGTAGTTATTCAATCCGATTGTAACTGTTCGAAAGTTGTGATAGTGAGCTTGGGCTCGAGGCGACAGTCAGTAGCCGAACATAGCCGCGGTCACTGGATGAACGCTTTGTCTAACAAAGGTATAGAGTAATTCTATAGCTCTCCTTAAAAGGAATATTCGCGACAGTAAACATTCCAACGGACGGTCTGTGCCCCGTGGCTCGCCACATGCAGACCCTATTCTTCGAGTAAGATGATTGCCAGATGTCGATGCGTCTCCGCAGTACATGTTCAGCTAGCTCGCGGGCCCTTTATAAATCTTAAGATTTAGTCAACTAAAGTCCCTCGAACAGACAAACGGTCTTTGTCCCAACTACGGGAAAATAGAGGAGACCTATTTTTCAACGAGCTGCGTCTCGTACTAGCAACTTTCCCTCGAGGGCGGCTCGCATCTTTTTCTAACCACCGATATGGA
>NT_176897.1:214558-223927 GCF_000188095.3 Bombus impatiens | reverse complement strand
TACGCGTCCGACTTAGATTTTGTGAGTACGTTCATCTATCATCCCGTCGACCGCGGATTCGTTATTGAACCTAGGATCATTGTCATTAGTTTCTCGAGTACCTAACTACCACGGTTACTTGTCCGGTTCTATAATAATCGTATTTGCACTGGTCAATGTCTTCTCTATCGCATAACGACAACGTGTAACCCAAACGAAGATTCGTTTCACGCCCCTAACCCTAATTCTAACGTAAACGCGACATACATATGCATACGCGTACGACACAGAAATAATATTCACGAATGATCGAAAAGGATTAATTAACGGAGGAGAAGAAGGACGATGACGATACGCGTGCCATGATTATCGCCGGTATGGATGAAAGAACGAAAGGCTGGTAAGAGGGCGCAAAAAGCCGGGAAAATTAGTGACGCTTCTGTCAGCCGGCTTCTTAAGTGCCCGCTTAAACTTTTGTTGCTCGGTGTACGCGGCCGCGGTGACTCGGCGCCTTTTCGCGGAGGCGCCGACCACACCTCGGGCGCCACCTAGACGCATTTCGGATCCCTTTTTCTCGGCTAAACTATCACCTTCGAAAGGTGGCAAACGATTTTTCAACGCGATTACTACCTTCAGCCGTCTCTCCGTGTACGCGTATCTGCGCTTTCAGTTAATTTCCACTGGAAAACGAGCTGTGATCGACGATTAATTAACCGTTTGGAACCAGACGCGAGCCTCCGCGACTGTGCGGCAATTGGCAGATCGTTCGTAACGAGATCGAGAAGGAACAAGAAGAGGAAAAAGAAACGAGACAAAACGGAACAGGTCGTTGCCGGTAATGAACGTTCCACTGGACCGGTATTTACCCCGTTCTTGAATCTACGACGGTAGCAGGATCGCCGTCTAAAACCGTCGTCGAGTTGCGGTGATTTTCTCGCGGTGGACGTATTTTCCGCGAAATCGATCGTGGCCCGGCAGCTTCGGTTAAATTGCCTCGTCGAGTCCCGATAAGCGATACGCTCGCCACTTTTTCTTCGCTGCATGCCGGCCATACGCAACGGCGAAGTTGGTTATTTAGAAGTCATTAGGACTCGTTACGTTACTCACCGCGCACAGTCCCTACTTATCGGCTAATTACGTACACAGCCGTACACGGGTCGGTGCATCGGTGGATCCATAAGTGGCGCGCACACACGCCGTACGGCCGATCGTTGGCGCGCTTTCGGTCTTTAGCGTCCCCTCGGCACACTTACCTCCGCGTTCAGAAACTGCATTCTAATGAAACGCCACGAGACCCGCTCGCTCGCTCGCTCGTTTATGTAATTCGCGACGCGCATCGAGATTTATGTATTCGGACACGTAGATTTATGTATCCGCGGCGGATTTATGCGCTCGTGGCTGGATTTATCGCTACAAAGCCACTACGGAAGCCCTGCTACTTTAATTAGTTCGAATCGCGGCCTTAACCCTCCTCGATGACGTTTACCCTTCTTAGCGGAAAATTCTATTCGCATCGACGCAACGTTACGTCTATCCGGATTAGTTGTAATCTAATCGTTTCCAAATCGATGGACATGGAACGCTTTGACGTTCCTGTTACGTGGAATTGAGAACACGAGAGGTAGGAGAGGAAATATTCCATGAACGTTCGATCGTCGAGGAGAAGTTGCACGATGACGCGCAGGTAAAAGAGGGTGGTGCACGGCTAACGATTTCGAAAAACTGTAAGCCGAGCTGGAAAGCAGCACCGAGCCACCGCGTAATACTCTAGAATTACGAGTCACGTCCCGAGGGTAGTATTTCCTCGCACGCACGCGAATCTGCCGCGCTGCCGAATCCGCCAAAGCTGAGACTTTGCCTTTACGGTAGACGGTACGCGCAGAACGTCATCGCAGACAATAAAGTTACACCGATACGACTAAAGTTTCGACCGCATCTGCGATAAAAAGAATCTTCGAATCTATCGTTTTTTAAAAAAAAAAATGGAAAAGTCCAAATTCTCAAAACAGTTGCTCGCCTTATCCGCAAGTATTCGCGCATTGACAGAAATCTCTCGCGAACGCGTTAAGCGTGTTACGGGAATTACGATGTCAACGGGGATCCAAGGGATTCGAGTTATTATCAATGTAATTACGGCGGTCGTGGCTCATTACGATGGTAGTGAAATTTATAAACGGTTTATGGTATCATCGTCGCTTTTCTCAGCCGCTGTATCGTACCGTTTGAAAATCATGCTTTGGAGAGAGAAGAACGACGAAGAAGAATCTTAAGTGGAAAAGAATTCCGTTGCGTTAAGAGAGACGAAACTATCGCGCGTTAAATGAAAATACGAGCAAGTGAAAACGTCACGAGCGAGCAGGATGATTCCGAGAGGGAGGCAAGAGTCCTTCACACGGTTTTGCGCTCGTTATATGCCATCAACGCTAAACACCATCAACCATGAACACGCTATAATATTTTACTACATGGCTATCTAGAAGTAATACCTCATACACACATTGGATAAGAAGCAAGAGTGATACGCGTATAACGGGCCGCGCAATAGAGATGCCGGTACGATAATAAGATACCGATAAGTCAAGAGGAAATTAAAAATTGCCCTCCAACACGCTACGCGTTTGCGTCTAGCCAAGAGTTCGATTCTACGCTTTAAGACTAATTACGTGTTTATTCTCTTACCTTTTTGGTCGGACAAGGAGGCCGTTATCGACCATCTTCCATCGAAACATCGAACGTTTGACGCTAAATTTAGATGTAAAACTAAAACAGTGAGTCACGTACTTGAGAATATTACGCTAACGAAGTATAGTATATAATGGTCGTTAAAACGAAACGAAACAGAACGGTATAGAATTTTACGACGTACAAAACTAATAACGCGACGATGTTAGCGCCCTGCTGGTTAAGTTACGACTAAACGACTCGACCAAGGACTCCGAACGAATCGAAATTTGTTTTTCCTTTGTCCTTCGGTTATTGAACGAAACGATAACGAATATCGTTCGAACGTCTACGTATCACGCGTGTATGAATATTCCGTTCCGTCTATATATACCGTAAATACTACGTTTCATCGTTTAATATTTTTGCCTTGTAGCCGGCGTCTCGTTCCGATCGTACCGTTACACCGTCCGTGTTTCGAATTAACGAACCAATTATTCAGCGTGCCGCAAACAAGGGTACACGGAAAAGGACACGACCAACGAAGAGAAAGTTCTCGTAAATATAGCAATTACCTAAAGCGTCGGATCGAGGCGCTGCTAAACACGAACAGGCTCACCCGAGGCGATCTGTTAATTAGAGACGCGCGCAAAACATTTCCATTGAAACGGTAAATTAGGTGCAAATTTAACCGCGGGACCGGCTGAAAGAAACACGAGGAGAAATGCAACGAAGAAACAGCAGTTTTTTCTCTCGTTTCTTTTTCTCTCTTCTCTCCTCTTTTACTCGAAGCCACGGCGCCGTAACAGCATGGCGACATCGCTAACGCGTCGTGATACATCGCAATCGTGAGAATCCGGCTTCGTTGTTTCTTGAGGCTTCTCGACACCAGCCGGAAGAACACACGAGCTTCCCACGCCTCTGGCAAACCGCTTTATAACGGATCGTCTTGATTTCTCGGCTAGTCAAATGCACTGGTTTCGAGGCGATCTTTTGCCGAGGCAACCAACCATCCACGGTCGGCGTGATTGAAGAAAAATTCGTGTCACGAAACCACCGAGCACCGACACGATTTCAAGTACGGAATGGGCGGTGGCCGAGGAATTTCGCGAAATAGCTAGAAAAACGAGGCTAACCGGCCGGTACCCGATAACCGAGGGGAGTGTGCGGTGTAACGATATATTTGCATGCGCGTTTGTCCGCCTATATGGTGCCTGTAACGTTCCAGCTAAGTTTTCCATCTAAAAATACTAAATAGCACGGCAATCTTGCCTGAGAAAGCGTGTCTCGTACAATTCTATCGTTATTTTCTCGGCTCGTTACAAGCTACCCTTTAGGCGGTCATTTTTTCTCTCTCTCTTTCTCTCTCTCTCTCGCTCTCTTCTCTCTTTTTCTAAACTTCGTACGCTTCTAGAGGGTGAACACGATTCGATAATACCGGCGATCGAGCGTTGCAGAACGTAAACGCGTTCCGTAATGGCAAATGCTAATTCGAGTTCTTCTCCTTTTATCCCTTTGTATCGCGAATGAAAATTGATACGTATATTACACCCGTCTATCCGGTGGAACATGTGTTCCATAGTCAGTCGAGCAAATAATAATTTGAAAATATGTCGCCCTATTCTTTGCCTCCGTTCTCTGTCTGTCGCCATTATTATCGCAAACCGAGCCGACAGCTTGGTTGCATTAGTGTCGCGAGGACTCGTAACCACAAAACCACCGACCAGTCCCAAACACCATTATAAATGCATTAACTCTCTCCCTTGGCTTTATCCTCCCCCCTTCTCCCCTCCCCCACACGCCTTTTAAACGTGCGTCGTTCGCGTAATTCTTTATCGTCGTATCGTTAGAAGCGACGCGTTATCGAAGAAAAAATAGCAAGAAATTTGCCGATTGAATTTCTAGAAGAGCGTGGAAAGATGCGACGATCGGAGAAACGTTAGCCAGAGTCACCGAAGGAACCCTGTTGGGTCGGGGTTTCCATCGTCTCCGAAAAGTCGACGATCGTTAAGCCCGATGGAAGCCCGATCGTTACACTTTTCTTAACACTTCCCTCGGACCTCTCTCTCCCCAGTTTACCCTTCGTTTTATTCGAGGCAAGACGAAGGCAGCTCGCGGGAACCTTTCGAGAACGATAAATCAATGACTCTTGCTCTTTCCGCAGCTACTTCCGACCCTTGCCCTGTCTCGCTCGCTCTCGCGGTTATTCAACCGCCGCTACAAAGAGCAGGCACAGCAATTAAGGGTGTTTTAGAGTGGCTGCACTCGAAAATGACCGGCCACCCCTAGCGGCGGTATTAAAAAACATTACTCATCATATAATCGCACGAGTGGTTTTCATTGCAACTTGTCGTCTCCGTTCTTCACCCCGTAACTCACCCTCTTCTCTCGGTTACACGGCGGTCTCCTCTCTTTCTCTCTGCCGTTTCGTTCTCTCGCGCCTGTGCATCGGCCGGTCTCCTTTTCGCCAGCATGCCAGCGGAAAAATGAGAAATGATCGTGGCTCGATTCGGGCAGGGTCCTGTTTAAAATTCATGAACGATTTTACTGCTACCTCCCCTATCGTCGAGCGTCACAAAAGGCCGAAAGCTAGGGGGCATATCGAGAGAGAGAGTGGCCCACATTTTCGAGCGATGCGCACAACGCGCGCAGAGTAAGAGAGACAAGTCGTGGACGAGAGGGGCGGCGAAGAGGGAGGCATGCACCCCACGAAATATATTAATTGTCGAATTTTCCGTGCGAGCTGCATATCCGTTAGAGCCGCTTTGTCCCTTGCCAGCCACGGATCTCCTGATTATTAATTACCCTGACAACGAACTTCGTCCCCCTGCTCGCCCCCTCTCGCCTGGCCTCCCGTGAAATTCGCGGCCTCGTTTCGAAGGCACAACGTTTTTCCTCTGCTATTTTTTTTCATTTTTTTAATTTTTATCCCGTGCCGCCGGTTTTTATGGAAAAACGTAACGAATGTCCCCGTCGACCGTTGGGGGGCTCGTTAATTATCGTCCCGAATTCCGCAGCTAGCGGATCGTCGGCTTTTAATTGAGAGGGTAGCGGACCGCCGAGCTGATTTATCGTCGTAGATAATCGTGACGTTTGACGGCGCTCGTCGAGCCGGTCGAGATTGCCCGAAATTCTATTCCCGATTTCGCGATTCGAAGCTGCCAAGTTTTCTAATTATCTCGCGGTAATTACCTCGAACGGGTCGATCGATCCTCGATTACTGGAGCATGAATCCATATTTAAACGGGAATCGATTACGCGTATAACTGCCGTTAATTATTATAACCAGCATGCACGGCCAAATTATTTTTGCATCGATGAAAAATTGTTTTATCAGCCGTTCGCGTGCACTAAATTATACGCATAGATACTCGTCTGTACTTTGCTCGTGCTCCGTTCATTTTTCCAACGTTATCGACTAACAACGTTGATCTTCGTTTTCGCCTACGACGTCTCGGGGACGTTTTACCATCGTGTACGCCACCGCGCGTGTATAGTCCACCAGACAATGAGACGTAACATTATGTTTACAGTAATAACAAACGAGTAATACGCTGCAACTCGAGCGAGAGAGCTAAATCACCACGTGTCGGTTCAGACGCGAGACTATAATTTTCCACTCCGCTCTTTGATAATTACGCGCGATGCAACGAGTTGCGTAATTGGTTCAATCGGTGCACTGCTATCATCGTCGCAAGCCTCACGGACGCGTTTCGCCCTTTTCGTTTATCCCGCATTTCCATAATAACGCTGATGAAAAGCGTACAGCACGAAATCGCGCCCCTCCTTTTCTTTTCGTCTTTCTTCTTTCTTTTTTTTTTTTTTTTCTTCCAAGTTCATAGTCGGAAACATTTCCCTATCTTTAACCGGGATCGAACGAATGCTACCCTTTTATTTTACAAATGATCGCAATTTTCCTCGAGTCATCGCGCTGGTCCCGCGACTCACGACTGCGTACACGCGTATCGCGGCATCGTTCATTGTTTTTTTCACCCCACGCGATAGTTCACTCTCTAACCTCTCCGTGCACTTTGCCTTTATCGGGTCGTGCGCGTTGTCCATCGGCTGGTAACCCGTGGAAAAGACACACCGACACATCTCCAAGCACGTCCAAAGGCGCTTCAACGTTCGCAACCACGGCGTAGGAAGTTGCGCGCGTGGCATGATACGCGATGATTAGGCGGTGAAACTCCACGGGCTATTTGTTAGTATAATAAGCCCGCCAACAGTGTGGCCAACGTAACCACTCGACGGCACGCCATCCCGTTTTAGCGTAATTGTCCCAGATCGAGATTTACATACGCGGACAGAGATTGGGAGGCGATCGAATCAACCGGGGAACAGTTAGGGGTGAATTCGAAGAAATCGTAAAAAACCACGAAGAATTTTTCCCCTGTAAATGCCTTTGAATATCGTTGAGGCGTTACTTCTCAAGCGATAGCTACGAACGATCAACGACGAAATTCCCGACCATTCGCTAATAAATTGCAAGAGGCGCGTCGATAAGATGTAAACGTCGTACAGAGCGACGAGGAATCGTACGATCGAAATTAAGCTCCTCCCTGTATTCTCTTTGCAGAACGAAGTGGAAGAGGCAGACGATCGTGGGCTTCGAAATAATGGCGGAGAACAATTTCGCGGTGGCGGCTTTCCAGCAGCTGTACGGAAGCGGAGCGGCAGCGGTTCCTGCGCATCCTGCGGCAGGACGATACTGGCCGTATCCTAGTGCACACGCGTTACCAACCAACGGTCTCTTCTACCAGCAAGCGTCAGCGGCGGTCACCCTGCAGAAACCCCTTCCCTACAGACTGTATCCTCCGACGATGATCCTGGCAGGGCCTAGCAATCCCCTTGGATCTCTGACAGCCAGCTCCAGCCTGTCGAATCTTAGCAACTATTACAGAGACAGTCCAGAGATGCCGGATGGAAGAGACAGAGAGAACATGGAGAGATCGTCCAGGCAGAGGGACAGAAGCAAAAGTCCCGTGCTCAGCGACAGATCGCCATTGATGAAAGAGGAAAGACTGTACGCGCCAACGATGGTGCAAGCCGGTTCGAGTAACAACCTTGGAACTCTGACGGCGAGTTCCAGCCTCTCGAACCTCAGCAACTATTACAGAGACAGTCCGGAAGCGGTGGACGGACGAGAAAGGGAGAACATGAACAGAGCATCGAGACAGAGGGACAGGAGCAAGAGTCCCGCGTTGAGGGAAAGATCTCCTATATGCAAAGACGATAGACTCTATCCACCTACGATGCTTCAGGCAGGGCCTAGTAATACCATTGGATCATTGACGGCGAATTCGGGTCTGTCGAGTTTGGGCAGCTACTACAGAGATAGTCCCGACATGATCGAGGGAAGGGAGAGAGAACACTCGAGAGCGACCAGACAGAGGGACAGGAGCAGCAGTCGTTCGCCGAAAAGAGAAGACAGTCCTCAGAGTATAAGAGCGGACAGCGACGACGAGAGTATACACGATATCTAGGGTATAGATGCCGAAGGAAGGTTCGACGACCTACGAGAACCATTAGGAAGCAGCTACGTCGAGATCGAGGAGGATCGATCAGGCTCTTTCCAAGAGGAGGACGATTAATCCTCTGGAAAGGTTGGCGCGTTCGACGGAGAGATTCAACTTCCACGAACTCGCGATATTTAACGCGGATACGAGCTTTATCGGCAACGCGTTCCAATCTTTCGCGTCAGACCAACCGAACGCGAAGTCGAACGTCTATCGAGAAGCAACGCGGAGAGAAGCGATCGAGTTAATAGAGCAGCACGCGTTGCTTTATAGCGGTTACTCGAATCCTTACTACGTTACGTAAGCAAGAACGCGCGTATAAAAAATTTTCTCGCCGGTTCGCTGTCCAATGGAACTGGCAATGGATTTCGTGAGGTGGAACACAGGAAGTGACATGGCACGGGACGTCCGGGATTTCCTAGATAATGAGAATGCGCAGAGGAAGCGTTATGTGGTTAACCAAAGTTTCGCGATTGGAACATTTAGCGAACCAACGGTACGCTGAAACACAGTATTCATACTCGATGTAATAATCGTTATACCGGTAGATCGGAAGAGAGCGAATCGACTAATCGACGACGTCTCGACAGATTTATCGTAACGCTCACACGGTTCGTCGATCGTGTGTGCCTGTCTGTATATCCATGAGTGTATGTGTGCGTGTGTGTGTGTGCGTGTGTGCATGTACGAATGCGCGTGTGGACGTAAACGCCAAAAGGAAACGGTTGTTAATTGGTAGAAACGTCGTTGAACGACGCGAAGCGGCTACTTTTCGCGGTGTAAATAAAAACTGTTCACCTGTCTGGGAAAGGGGAAGGATAAAGAATAGGTTAGAGAGCCGGCTAGACCTACCATCGAGAACGACTGGAGTCGCGCCAGGAAACGAGCCAATCGCGCACGAACGCGAATCTACAATTAATATGACATTAGGGGGACCTGCCTGCGGGGGAAGAAATCCGAAATGACACGAAATTACACGCGGTCGCTGAAAAAAAAAAAAAAAAAAAAAGAAAAGAAAAGAAATGAAAAAAGAACGGTCGGAAAAGAAGAAGACGCCGGAGAATTTCGGTATATACATAGCGTCGAGGGACCGCTAGGCTGTTCGAACGATCAAATAGCGTTTCTCGCCACGCGACATTTTTGCTCACCGTTGGTTCGTTTGCGAAGCGCCAACAGAAAATTGGCCGATTGATATCGGCGCGGCTCCTCC
>NT_176897.1:212013-214469 GCF_000188095.3 Bombus impatiens | reverse complement strand
GGCGCGGCTCCTCCATTCTACCACGCGACGAGCTCGCGGCGTAGGGAATAAATTCCCGTTGTAAATACGATTAGAACTCGATCCGCGCGATTCGCCGCGACGTATCGTCGATATAATTTAACGGACAACTGTTGTAAATAGGTACGTTCGAGAATGAAGTCGTATGTAAGTCGAATAGTAGGCCGGTTGGATGCGTCGAAATCGCAGATACTTGTAAGGCGTAAGTCGAAGCCAACCGTGATAACAAGGTATTCCGAAGTATTTTTCAGATTCCAGTATACGTAGAAGAACGCGCGGGACGTGTTTGAACCGTCGGAAGGTGTTGTATCGTTTAGAATCGTTTGATCGTCGCGTGGAGTGTTCAGAGTTACGCTATTCGTGGAAAGATGTTTCGGACGGGTGGCTGAACAGGGAGAAAAGATCAAGTTCGACGGTACAGACACGGTTGTTGCGTGTTCAGCGATGAAATACCAGTATTACGAATGCATAAAATTAGGCTGTACGATGGCGAGAACAGGTGTTGTACGAAGTAAAGGAACACTTTAAAGGAACGACGACGTTTGTTGTAAATCCGACGAGACGCGATCGGAGAGTCTCACGGTATCGTGTGACTTAACGTTAAGTAATGCAGCAAGAAGTACATAGTATAAATCATGCTTTGTAAAATAATGTCTGTATAGCGAGAATTATTATATGGAAAATATATTATACTAAATTTAACGCTCAGCCTCTCTTACTTCTCTCTCGTCTTTTCTATTAAACGGAATATCCTATCCTTTCGCTGGTAATAAGTTCGTTAGTATTCATAAGGTTATAGATGTTATCGAGGCGAGCAATGTAGCAAGAAACATTTTGATTGCCTGTCCGCGCGACCAACCACTCGTAACTCGGAGATTTAGCGAATTTCATTATTTCCAGCATTATCTTGCACGGCGGCTGGTATACAATTTAATTGAATTCTCGAATTAGCACTTTCTTCTTAGTTCGCGAAACTTAACGACGAGCCGGAAGCGATCGTAGATTACAATTAAAATTAACTGGATCGTTAGACGAAAACGAAAGGAAGAAGGTGTGTCTGTTCCATCCTTTCTTTCTTTCCGCGAGTAAATCGCCATAATCAAACTATCGTTTGCAAGTTGCGATCCTTCGGGGTTCGCCTATCGATCGCTACTTCTCACGGGTAACGCGCGCAGAGCAGATTCGCCTTTAAACGAAAGACTCAAGCCCTTCGAGCAGTTTTTCACGCGACGATGAATATTTCAAGACGTTACGATCGGGTTAATGCCTACACAGAGATCGCGTCCACCTCCTGCTCGCTTATTTGCATTCCCATTTGCATACGCACTTACGTAAATTGTTTGATCGCGTTTCGCATCTTACGGCTAAACAAGCAAACGACCCAACGACGTATCGATAATCGCGATAGTCGAATAACGTAACCCGGTATACTTCGTGAGGGTGTCGAGTCCTATTTTTTCTTTCTTTCTTTTTCTCTTTGTCTTTTTGAGAACGCTGTATCCTACACAGAACGGTATACAGAATGAGATTGGATGGACAAAGTTTTATTCGCGATTCGCGTGAAAGAATTTCGAGCGTAAAGACTATTACGACGCTGGCTGTCTCGTCTCCATTACCGAGCGAATTTTCGGCAGTCCGACCGTGCCACGGTGTGTAATTTGCTAGGGCCTTAGTCGTCGAAGGTAAAACCCGAGAAGCGTGACAGCGTGCTCGGGGCTTAATCGCGTTTGCTTATTTCCGGCGTTGGTCAGCCGACGCTGCAATTATGTAGGAGCGAGCTCGAGCGCTAACTGCTGCATAAGGGCTTATTTTATTCCTATTAGGGTAAAACGGGTAGTCAGGACGACGCGCATTCTCGTGTATCCCCAATTACGTGAAATTAATTTGGATCCCATTAGCGGTGGCCCACCGCTGCCGCGTCAACGATTTTTCCCAACGGTTCCCCTTCGGTTTCCTTTCCCCGTAAAACATACCTTAAACGTAAACCACAGATCACGTAAACGTTTCTTACTTACGTTTACGAAGCGTACGTTTACGTTTACGTTCGTTAACGCGAAAAGATCGCTGCGAATATTATTGGATCCGCTGAGAAAGCGCAACCACGTTGCGCTTAGAACGATCGTTGCTCGGTTTTACAGACAGTCGTAGTTGACAGGAAACGCATCGACGAGGCAAAGATTTCGTCACGGATAGGGTGTTAACGATCTTTCGGTGAAAGGATAGAAACCGCGTGGACGAGGAAAGTGAGATATTTATTCTCTTCTTTTTTTCCTCTCCTTTTATAATACTTTCTATGGAAGGCTTGCCGGCGGAACGAGCGTCACTTCCGTGGGACAGGGCTTGAATGCAACACACTGTTAAATATCGCGCACCGAACGTGTGCCTCGTAAAATGTTTTAAGAAAGCGCAGCGAGCGTGCGCGCGCGCGCGCGCGGTTT
>NT_176897.1:199301-211316 GCF_000188095.3 Bombus impatiens | reverse complement strand
GAGCGTGCGCGCGCGCGCGCGCGGTTTGCATAATTGCAGACCGTGGCCGAGAACGGATGCGCTTATTAGCTGAAAGCGGTAGGAAATCACAGTTTCATTTTTTCGCGTGAAGGTTCCACGCGGTTCGTTTCGCGAAGGTACACTGCCTGATGGAAACCGAAGAAGAAGAAGAAGAAGGGAAGAAGGGACTGGCGAGAGGATGTGGTTAACCCACGGTCAAATCGAGCTTTTGCCGGGCTTCTGCATCCTGAAACGGGCGACAAAAGAGAATCACCGGAACAAAAGTACAGCCGTATACTGCCCCCGCATCCTGTTCTCTCTCGATCCTCCATTTACAGTCTAGCTCTGTCTTTTCGACAGATCCGAACGTCACCATCTACCGTCCGTCTACTTTTCCACGTTTTGCTGCGGTACGATGTGTATCGGTGTCGTAACAAATACGCAGCGTGCAACTGAAATTACAGTTTATCGATCGACAAATTGGACAAAATGAAGAGTTAAAGAGATAAAAAGAGATATAGATACGAGGCGTCGGGGCAAGATTAATGGATTATCGTCCTGCTATCTTAGCGCTGACAATATGTACGTACGCTGGGCCTCTGGTTTACCCAGAACGTCGAGACGCGACGTCTACTTAATATTAATAACGCGTCGCCTGGAAACACAAGACGAGCGAGGCGGAAGGCGATTAACCGGTGGGCATTTAATAAAATGCAAATAACCGGTCGCCGATCGATTATCGCGGTTAGCGGTAAATAAAGTTATTTCGACGACATCGGCAAATCGCGAACGGATCGAACGCGGCACAAAAGGTTCCGCTCGTATTACGCGGCGATCGAGGGGGAACGCGCGATCGCAAATGTAGCAGAGGGAAAGATACGACAGCGGAAGATCGAACAGAAACGACGACGACGAGGACGACGAAGAAGAAGGAGAAGAAGGAGAAGAAGAAGAGGACGGGGAAGAAAGAGAAGGGCAGAGAGAAAAGAGCGAGGGAAAAAGGTGGATCGAGGTGAATAACAGCGTATAATGTGTCCAAAAGGCACCTGCTTCTTTCGAGCTTACTATCTTCCCATCGAATGGTCTCGAGAAAAGGAGCTAGACTCGAGTTAGCCGATGTTATCTCGTTCCGAGACCAGCGAACCACTTATATCGTTAATTGCTCCCACTTCCGGCCTCCCTTCTCCCTCTTTGTTTCTCTACCTTCCGCCTCGTGTTCTCCCTCGACGTCCATCTCGCTCTCGCCGGTTTTATCTGTTGGCCGATGCGTGTGCTCGCGCGAGTGCTCGTACGCTGACGCGCGCGCGCGAGCGCTAAGAGCACGCATTATGCCCTCGGTTAAACTTCGGAAAGGCGAGCACGGAAGCTTATGCCCTTTTAAGCGGTCTCGTGTAAAGTGGATGTTCAGCCGGCCTCGAGCACAATGTATTTTAATCGCCTCGTCACGAAATTATTTATTGCGGATTCCGTTTTACGAGGAAATCAGTGGTAATTGGGGAGGCTTAACAGGGAAATACTTATAAACTTTATTGCATGTAGATCGGGCGCATAGCCGCGGAAACCTCGAGGGTACGCGAGGCCTGGCGTAATTAATTGAAGAATATCCAATGAATTCCTCTCGCGCAACCTCGGGGCGAGCTCGAGTGTAAAATCAGTATGGAGCGATGACGATCAACCATAATTTATACCAGATTTTACGAGGGTACGTTAAACAGTTAACAAATTGGCAGGCAAGTTTCATTATTTCCAGATCTTGCGGCTTCGGTGCTTCTTTCGCCGGCATAACGAATACGTCGCGCCACGTAATAGGCGTAATAATTTCTGCGAAGAACCTGCGAGCAGAAATCGTTGCTGCCGCATTTCGTAAATAGCTCGTAGAAAAGCGAAAGATTCGGTGGTCGTAATACCTCGAAGAAGCGACAAAAGCATCGATTCGTCGACAAGAGGCGCGAGAAACGTCGCGATCAACAACGATCCGCACGACGTATAATGGATCGCCGAAACGTCGAAATATGGGTAAGTAGTGGCGCGAAATTCCTCTCGGCAACGTGTTAACGATCTTCCTTTCTCGACGTCACGGAGATTCGTCGAACAAGATTAAGACGAAACCAGTTGGTCGAGTCAACGTGACAGGATGAACCAGCGTGGAGGGAGAAAAAAGCGAGGGATCACCAGGCGTAATCGTGGCAACCACTTTACTCGCGTAAACGTACGCCTGTTCGAAAAATCAACCAGCCTCGCCTTCTATTCCCAGCATGTTGGCGAAAATTGGGAATAATATCGAACACGGGCCGGTAAATTGGTCGGTAACCGAGCCATTCTGCTCCAATGAAATTCGTCGACCGAACGTTTGCCGTGTCTCCACTCTATTTTGTACCTATCAGTGGTCGTATCGAGGTCAAAGTGCCGCGTATTTAAATAATATCGTGGCACGTCCGCATCGTAAATTTCTATTAAAACACTTAGAATGCTTTTAGCCGTTCGTTTCGTTTCGATGTTGTAAATAAAATTTAATCGAACGACATATTTCACAGTCAAGAGTGAAACTATGTCTCGCTATAATTCATCATTAAGGATACGATAAATTACAAAACGTAAAAGTAAGATCCGCGGAACGAGATGTTTATCGTTAATCGAATCCTTTAATTGCGCGCCTGTTTCGAAACGATAACGTGACGCGTGCAGGTGTACGAGGAGTGAAAACGATATAATCGATGGTAGCTTGTCATTATCGAGTATCGTATATTATCGGCGCTCGTCAATGTGCCAGACGAGTGAGATTTGTCGCTTGCATCGTTGCCCATTCGATGACAAATCATCGTCCGGCCAATTCGACGATTCCACCGCGATACTCTAATGTCACCCCGGTTGCCTGCCTTTATTAACCCCTCGAGAAAAAGCTCGTTCCTTCCCATTGACTTAACGAGAATATGCAAATATCATTCGCCGAATGAAGATAAGAGCGTAATAAAGTATAATTTCTCGGCGAATCGTTTATATTTTCTCCTTGAGTTTCTTTATCGTGAAATTTATCGAATTATGTCATACTGGCCACCGACAAGTATAATCGTGTTATATAATACAACTGTATTAATTTTCTATACGAAACAAACATAAACACGTTACATAAAACTTCGCCAAAATTCACTCTTCGTTCGAACTTTAATCGTACAACCTAAATAGACTCTAACTACGATCCGGGTATTATTTATCAATTCGTTAAAACGTGTCCATCGTAATTGTATTATCCAACGGTCGCGTAGGACTTCACGTTGTAAGCGGTTTTCGACGATTATCGTCGGTATCGCATGTAGCGGAGAAAAAAATAATTCATTCGACGCTCGTAAAATTATCGAAACGCAGCTCGTTCTTTGCCGAGCGGCCACTTACACGCTGTATCTGATGTGGCCGTATTAAGGTAATGAATTATCGTGGTACGATCGCGATAACCGTCGAATGTTTAGCCAACAGTTTTCTCCGCGTAACCCTTGCAATTTGCGTGCGTGAAAGCGTGTGCCCACGCGAACAGCCGTCCTGTGGCTGAAATAGACGCATCGCCGTGTCCGAGATAAAGCCCGGGAAACCTACGAGGAAACACATGGCCGCGAGAATTTAAATATTGTAATTAAGAGGAAAGGCTACGCGTAATCGAGACCCGAAGCCCGAGCTTGGTCGAGCACCGAGCATCGTTTCGGTGGGCGAGCTTCGGCCGAGCATATGGCCCGGACAATTACCAAGCAAACTCCGAAAACACGAGGGACACCGTCCCGCCTTATCTTCCTCCTCGATCCCGACCATTTTTGGGCCCGTCCTGCTCGTCGGTTGAAACGCTCCTCCGAAGATATAACATCCACGTTTCTCGTTTCTTGTAACGTATTTTTCGAAGCAACGGTGCTCGTGTGTTCCACGCTGCATCGGGAGGAAATATCGTCTTACAGGATTCACGTTCAAGAGTTTTCCCGTGTCACGGCTAATTGTTTCTCGGGACATGATAAAGTCGAACGATAAAAAGAAAAGCATAGAGAGAAAGAGACAAAGAGAGAGAGAGATGAAGAGGGACGACGATAAATACTCGGAATCAGCGTTGATTAATACGCGGACGTAAAGAAATTTCACGTGATAACCGGCGAGTTCGATTCCAGATTATAGGTGAGTAATGTCCCTGGCAACCGTTCGGCAGTCAGCACGACGACAGAATCATTACTTAAACCGATACACTGCGCGCGGTGGGTAGAAACTATAAGTACACGCTGGATGCCCAGTTTACGTGCGTAAACCCGAGGTCTCCAGCGGCGGTAAATTGATAAAGTGGGTGACAAGTCGTTAAATCACCGGCAGGTACAGTCATCGAGATGCGATTGCATGTGCAGTCGCACTCTCGCGTGTGCGCGCGACTACGGGCCGAAGGGACGAGAGGGAAAGGCGCGGTGTCGAAAGGCAGAAAGAGCGAGCGCGATCGCGAAAGGAACAAGAGGAAGAGAGAAAGGACGAACGGGTGAAACAGCGGTGAAGAGGAGAAAGGAGGAAGCGGGAATCAGATTTACCAATCGACGATATATTTCAACTATCAACATTTTTGTAACTTATCGTTTTAGCGCGCGGAAACATTTGCATACGAGTTTCGTAAATCATTTATAAAATACGTTGCCAGGAATTTACGACTTTTGCCCGCGACTGCTTTATGAACGCTGGTATTTTTTTTCCTTTTTCGGCCGAACATTCCCTCGTTACCGAGAAGTTGATTCCCTCGTTAGTTGGAAATACGTAATTTCGATTAGCGTGTCGAGTATTGCACGATACGGACGAAACGGTTCTGGATTCGGCACGGAGCATCGTTTCAGGGAATTTCGTTGCCTTGAGGAGAGGCAGGTCCGATAAATTTACGCCATGCAAGGGGAAAGTGACGCGGCAGGTGGAATTTAGCGAGAACCGCTGAGAACACGGATTGTTTACCTGGCTGCTTTCCTGCGGATGTCGCGATTCGTGTTGGTTTAAATCACTGCCATATTTTCAGCCCCCTCCTTGCGCGTACATCATACGCTTTCTCTTGCCTCTTCCTCTTCACCTTTCAACTAAATTTTAGACTACTCGAGAACCGCGGCGTGATCCACCCGATCGTTCGATCTGTGCATCGTTCTTCCTTTCTTCGATTGCCCGCGAGTCGAAACGTTTTACCGCGAGCTGTCGACTTTTCGCCTCTATATTTTCTCCGGCGGTCCCTTTCGAGCGGTGCTTTCCTTTTTTAAAAAAAAAGATTACTCGCGGGTCAGTTCCATCGGGGCATTTGAAGAAATTAGCAGGTGTGTCGCTTAAAAGCCGCCACAGCTGCCACGGAACGTAGCTAATTTTTTCTTCTACCTACCGAGCCAACATTCCCTCGAAACGCAAAATGGAAACGGATTCCTTTCCTTCCAAATTAACGAACAATTACTATCATCTTAAGAGATGACTCGGCAAACGAATTCAAGATCGTGATATTATCCACCGAAACGACTTCTGGGGCTCCGACGATGAAAGACCGAAAAGACAGCCGAACGAAAATAGCTATCACAAAGCGAAAAATAGTCGAGATCCACCGATGTCGAAAAAAAAAAGAAAGAAAAAGAAAAAAGATCGAAAGAAAAAAATCGGCACGTTTGTTGTTTCATGGAATCGAGGAAATTGATTTCCAGTTCGATCTGTTGTCGATTTATTCGCTGACGTTATTCGGTATAGGATTTTGTATCGCTGTTCGCGATATTAGGAGCGAGGCGAGCAATCGCCGGTGGGAAACGGTTTCTGGGAAATCGAAAGGCGAAGGTTCAAAAGTCGGGCGCACGATGATGGATGAAGAATCATTTAGAGAAGAAGCAGTAGGGTTTGCGGGGAGGACTATTAATTACGACAAAAGGGGCCGCGGTTCGGCATCGAGTATATAAGCGGCGGGACTGAAGAGAGCGAACGATTAGTTACTTTAACCAAATTATCTCGCGGACAATGGGGCCAACAGGTGAGAAGTCTTCTTTTGCTTCGTATTTCGATTCCGGAAGATCGTTGCCCTGTTCGCGAACCGATGCACGGAAAAGGCGTAATCACGTTTTTTCGAATTTCCGCCCGCCTCTCGCTTCGTAATAATTTCGCTTTGACAGAATCAGGTTGTACGTATTTGTAAACGAACTCCACTTTGTATTTCAGCTTTGGTTTAAATCTTTCAGATCGAAGATTAGAATGTGAGAACAAATTACGTGTAATTTTTTAAATTTTTTACACGTGAGATGGTGTTACAGATTACAGTAACTAATGTTTCCTTAAGTAGCCACTGAAAGAATAGCGCATGCGACGACAAGAAATTTCACGAGTAAAAATACTTTCGATAAATGTAGAGTAAGTTTAGTCTGTTAGGTAGAATATTATTCGTCGGTATCTCTTCTCTCCTGCTGTTATTTTATCCGCCTAATCCGTCAAAAATTCGCGTGTTTCATTTTCGTCGATAAATAATTCGTTAAGACGCGTAGTCACGAAACGGACGCACACGACGAAAGAAATCTCATCTCGCTAAACGAAGCTTCCTCTTCGGACACGAACGAAGACGGTTCACACAGTCGAACCCCTATCCGAGCCGTGACAAAATGTTATTCACGAAGGCTAGGCGTTAAAGGTAAGACCGAAAGGCATTCGACTTTTCCATCGACCGTGTGTTCAAAGTGGACCAAATAACCGAACAACAATGACTCGGCAACCGGGGCAAAATGATCTTCATTATACCAAAATCGGTAGCCAAATTGAGCGCGCACTTTTAAAGAACAGTAGGTTATCCAATATGTAGGATGTCGTGACGGCGCGGCGTGGCAGCGCATCCGAGACGGTTTCAGCGGACTTGGTCGTTTCCCATTGTGTCTCGAGTGGACAGGATGATCGTCGCTCATTTGTTTCCTGGCGGGACGGCAAGAGGCGTCAAGACGGCAAGAGAGCAGCAGCAACAACGCGAACGACGATGACAGGAACGGCAGACAAGGCTGCCTGTAATTTCATACGTCAGCGCCGAATATTAATTCGAATTCCTCCCTTAGACCGCTCGTCCTCGCAACGAACCGAGGCAACGGCAAGCGGAAGGCAGGGAAGAGGGGCAGTTTTTGTCCGGTAAATGAAATATCTTCGGTAGCTGGGCGTCCTGCGGCGATCGAGTTCGCTTCCACCGGCTTTTGTACCGGCATTGGATTCTTCGGGGACTCCCCGTAGCGGATAAGTGGAATCATTTCAACGATCCACGAGGATCGAGGCCGCCGCTACGCTCGACTACCGAATACCGTCTCTAATACGACTCTCTTTGACCGGTGTTCGCTGCTCTTAAGGAATCTATCTTGAAAATTGGATCATTTTTAGCCGGCATCACCGTGCTCCATCGCTCTCTCTCTCTCTCTCTCTCTCTCTCTCTCTCTCTCTCTCTCTCTCTCTCTCTCTCTCTCTCTCTCTCTCTCTCTCTCTCTCTCTCTCTCTCTCTCTCTCTCTCTCTCTCTCTCTCTCTCTCTCTCTCTCTCTCTCTCTCTCTCTCTCTCTCTCTCTCTCTCTCTCTCTCTCTCTCTCTCTCTCTCTCTCTCTCTCTCTCTCTCTCTCTCTCTCTCTCTCTCTCTCTCTCTCTCTCTCTCTCTCTCTCTCTCTCTCTCTCTCTCTCTCTCTCTCTCTCTCTCTCTCTCTCTCTCTCTCTCTCTCTCTCTCTCTCTCTCTCTCTCTCTCTCTCTCTCTCTCTCTCTCTCTCTCTCTCTCTCTCTCTCTCTCTCTCTCTCTCTCTCTCTCTCTCTCTCTCTCTCTCTCTCTCTCTCTCTCTCTCTCTCTCTCTCTCTCTCTCTCTCTCTCTCTCTCTCTCTCTCTCTCTCTCTCTCTCTCTCTCTCTCTCTCTCTCTCTCTGTCTCTCGTACAAAGTTTGGCCATGGAAGGTTCGCGATCTTCGTGATCGAGAAAAAAGTTGCCAAGCAGAAACGTTTCTTGAGGTCAAGCAATGAGGTCCGATCTCGTACAGCAGGCGATGTAATTAGTAGAAAGAAATAAGGAAAGAAAGAAAGAAAGAAAGAAGGAAATAGAATGTTATCCCACCCTCGTGGTCCTGCAATTAGCATCACCGTCGCTGCACGTTTTCGTTGAAGGTTGCGGTGACGCGATAAATTCGTAACGCGACAACTATCGATTTAATTAAAGCAACGGATCGGATCGTGTCGATCTCTTCGAGCGTACCATCTGCACAGGACGACCGCAACCTTTTTCAGGTCGAGAAATCGAGGAGCACTCGACTCGATCGTACGCCTATCGACGAAGGGGTCGTCTTCTCTTCTCGAACGATAACGCAGGTCGGGGGAAAAGGAGATGCACGGCAGCTGGTTATATTGGTTCCTCTGGAACACACGTGGATGGTCTTTTACACGGTCGAGGTTCGAGAGACGAGAGACGAGAGACGAGCGGCTCGAGTTTATACGGTGTGTCCGGTCGTTAGAACGAACAGACCGATCGCGGCAGATATCAGAAAAGCACGGGCAACGTCGTCGTACACTGAGTGGCCGCGCCAAAAGAGAGGGCGAGAGATAATTAAGGCGGTCCCGTAGTAAATACTTGCTCGTCCGTGTGCAACGGTGTGCGGCTGTGCGCGTTATATATATCGAGAGCAGTACATGTTCCGTGACACATATTGATGATGGTGGCACTGCCATCTTTTAACTACTACTCGCCTCTTTTCTGACCTTTCCTTTTTCTTTTCTCGCCGCCGGATACATATCTTCGATAACGACGAAGGAAGGAAGGAAGGGGTGGCACGAAGGAAAGGGGAAACGCGAAAAATCAACGATCGTCGTGATTCTCGAATTTTACTGGCGGCAGAGGAAATTGTTCGCTCTGGCCTGTGTACGACGGATGTCACTCGCGGGCATCCGATCCGGGACAAACATTTCCTGTTGCATCGAGTAAGGCGAAACAGCGAATAGAAGAAATAAAGTTTAATAGAAATCTGCATAGAGAACATCAGAGACTCTGTCGTCCGTGTGCGGCAAAAAATATGATTAATTCGCGAAATAATAGTGGCACGCCGTTGTACGCTAAATGCTGCATCGTGTGCGCGTTATATAATACGCGTATATACGTATAAAGATAAGCGTATAACACGATGACACGTATTGATGATGCCAGGCATCGCCGTCCTTTTCTTTGCTCAAAGCAGTTGCACTGCCAAGGGAGATCGGCGAGAAACGACACGGGGATACCGATGGGGAGGAGACCGTACTAAGAAGACAATTTGGCAGCGTGCCGGTTGTTAATTTTAATTACAAAAATAACAGGACAAAAACTTTCTCGCAGCCAATCCAAAACCGACTCCGGTGCCCCCGACGCCTCTTATAAACGAGCTCCGACGAAACTGTGAATTACGAATTTGCCGTTGGATCGAGCTCCCGGCGATCCCGATCCTGCCAGCTCTTAAAGCCAAATCTTTTCCGAACTATTAGCGTTATCCGATTTCTCCTTTTTCTCCGTATTTTTTTGTCACCGTGGCGTCGTCCAACTTCTCTCGGTTATCTCTTCTACTGGTTATTGCGTGGCGATCGTCGCGTAATTCTCCCGGGCGACCAAAATTTCCACCGTTTGTCCCCGACAAAATTACTTTCTTCCAAAAGTACCGGCTTCGTTCGTTGGCCGATGTTAACGCGGAAGGTTGATCCTTTGAAGGACCTTCCGACGGGTTTTCAGCCGAGCTAAAGGACGTCGCAAGCTGCACAGACCGCTGCGGAATAATTTGTCAAACTTGTCACCGAGGCAGCGGCGCGACCATGGTTTCGCCTAATGAAGCGTCACGAAATTCCTCTGCGAAACACATTGACAATTTATCCGGCCCATTGCACCCGAGTAGCACGTTATGGGAACGGTCTTATTTCACGGGACGTTACGACAATTCTTACCTCCGTTCCGCGTTCCCTTTTTGCAGAAACTTGAGAGCGCGCGCGCGATCGTTCGCCTCGTGAACCTACAATAAGTACTACATAAGCTCGTGAGCGCGCGATGAAACGACGCGCATGAGGACGTTGAAACGCGCTCCTTCTCAAGAACGCGTCTCCTCGGATCATTAAATTAATTACTGTCGTGTTCTAAAGGGAACGATGTTCCACTTAACGTACCTTGATCGCTTCTTTCCGTGGATTTTAATTAGCAAGCGTTGAATTATGCACCGCGTTAACGTACCCGTTGCAGTTAGAAATTAATGGCCGCCGTTAATTCGCAAAGTCAATAGTGTGAATTTCCGATCCGCGTTGAGGACACTAAGATAAGCCGCTGTCGGGGTCTAATTGAATTAACGGCCGCGATTAATTAGAACTCGCTGCCATTACTCGAGTAAGTCAGGCAAGAGGAACGACCTTTGTTCTCGATATCGATTAAGGGACGCGATAACGAACGGTATCTCGCGCTCGTTAAACACGCGATGCGAAATCCTTTTTTCCTAACTATCGAACGATCGATTTCTTAAGGGACGTACGAGGCGCGTTCACGCGGTTTCCAGATCGAAATGCAACCTGGTGAACCGCGTGGTTTACGACGCGATCGACAAAGACATATCCCTGTCCCGGTCGATGCTCACTTAACAAGCCGGCCAAAGCAGCTGGTCCTAAGTGAAATTAATTGACTCCGATAAGTTAGCATACAGATAGCAGACCGTGAAGGCAAGTAGCACGGGCCACCGCCCGCGTACGTGCGGTTCTCGCGTGCATTACACGCGTGTGCGTGCCCGTAGAGAAGCAACGAGACGGTGGTATGGGTGCGCTATCCTGCTGTACGGTCGCCTGCATAAAAGGCCAGGTCTGCACATTGCCTTTATGATGCAAAGAAGGCCAGCATTAGCTGGTAACAATGGCTCGACCAGTACCTCGCCCCCTCTCACCACCTTCCCCCTCTCTTCGCTTCTCCCTCAACCCCTTCAGCGCCCCCGCGGCTCTTACACTTCGTTCTTTTCCTTTGGTAACAGGCTTGTTAAAGTAATAACTCTAATTACACACCGTACGAATACACCTTCTCACCTTTTTGAATGGACTCCACGGAGAAGCGTCTCGTTTCTTTTCTCCCCTTCCCTCTCGCGTTCGGCTCTTTCATTATTCCGTATCGTGGCCGAGTGGCTCCGAGTCGAAAGTTCCTGTTACTCGCATCCGGTGCAAAATAAAGTTGAACTTAACGCGCGGTTACGCGCATAATTTATATCCCATCGCGGAGGGAAGCGCGTTAGGGGCGAGCTGAAAAAAAACCCGGGGAGAACTCCACGTAACGCGTTCGACCGATTCTCTTGGATGTTCGAAGGGAAAATAGCTGTTGCCAGCAACCATCGATAACGCAACAAGGAAATACGATTAGTGGCACCGGGTAATCCGAAAGATGATGATAATACCAGCCATCGTTATACTTGAAAAACTTTGTGCTACCGATGATAGTATTCTAAAAGTGCCTCTGCCAGTTTCACAATGGCTACTTTAGCCGCGATAAAATCAGTCCTCTGTTCCCTTGCCCTTTCGAATTCTTGACGGGAACAGGGTAGCAAAGAGAAGCGAGCAAAGATCCTCCTACTACTACTACGTCCTCTGTCGGCAAAACAACACGATGTCTCGCTTGGTAGGTGCGCAAACAATTTTTAAATCCAATTAAGTCGAGCTTCAAGTCGGTCGGTCGGCGGTCGCAACAATAACACTTTGCCTTTTACAATGCGGTGGCGCGGTTGCTTAATACCGCATGTGCCACGCCTCCTAGCTGCCCCCTCATCCCTTCTTCGTTTACCCTCTCTAGTCGACTGGCCAAACCCCACTCCATCTATCGCACCGATGCCCTTTTGTTTCGCGGTTCATTTGTCTTTCTTCCTCTCCATCCTCCTCCCACTTTTTCCTTCGCCTCTTTTCGTACCTTCGTATCCTTCACCCCCGCTATTTCTCGGCCCGGGTCCAGCTTCCTCTCTCGTTTTCGCGTTCTCACTCTTTTCTCTCTTTTCTGGCTGGCTGGCTGGCTGGCTCGGCCCATCCGACTACG